>NW_013952410.1:1367079-1368742 GCF_001266775.1 Austrofundulus limnaeus | reverse complement strand
GAATCACTTGTAATTTTTTTTTTTGCTATTGTTTAAAAATTTGGAACATTTTTAAAGAGGAAAAATACAGAATGACACAGAAAGAACCTATTTCACTATAATTATCAAAGAATTTTAAGTGAAAAATTACAATATTACATTTGAGATCAAGCATCACTTTAGATGAACTAATGTGTATCACATGTGGTCCTAATGTTAGAGTTTTAAACTAAAATCATCAGAAYTTGATCATAAGTTATTCAGTTGTTTTTGAAAGAGGTTCATAAGATGTTTTGCTAATCAAATTAGGCAGAGATGTCGTCCTTTAAATCARTGAGTTGGGGTCTAAATGAAGTGGAATTGCAARGCTTTGGTCTGAATTCCTCCTTATTGTAACTRAGTGGTTCTCAYTRGCGGTRCTCGTGARCCACTATCCTGCATGTTTTAGTTGTTTCCTTGCTTTGGCAAACCTGATTTAAATGAACGAGTGAKAGGCATGCTTCRGCAGAACTTAAAGYCCRGCTGAAGAGCAGGGAAACAACTAAAACATGCAGGGTAGTGGYTCCCGAGGACRGGAATAGCTCCACAAGGCCCTTCCACCCTTTTCTGAGCTGTGTCTCAGATCAACTCATTTTGATGCTGTCTCTTTAAAMCTAAAGCAGGTGCTTCACWCCCCGCCCCSCTTCAGCTTCCAGAACSGTCCATTCTAGTTTGGTAGAGAGGTTTACGACTATAAAGCAGTGCAGAAARYTTTTATTTACAATTTAGTTAAAATATATCAACAGTGAAAGACTTGTCCATCCAGCCTTACATGTTAGAGCCAGAGTTTGACCCAGAGCCAGAGGAGAATGAAGATCACCAAATTAGTTGGCAAGTACAGACCTTATTTGGCAGTTTTGTCACAAAAACTGTGACYTGAAATTTAGATCACAGGCGAATAGAAAAGTTCATAGAAAACAGAGAAAGCTGTACAAATTAAAAKATATGGCCCAAACAGAATAAAAAGATATCTATGTAGCAACGGCTAGGAGAGAATAAAATCAACTGTTATGCACTCTTATAGACTCCAAGTACACAACAAAATGCATTTCACAGTTAAAAACTGGATTTTGCGCACTGTCCCATTTAAAGAAAGAAAGAAAAAYAACTGTAGTAAAAAGTTACCTACACCAGAACGTAAATTAGTGTTTGCGGTTGTCTGTAAAACTCTGTAACGGTGGGAAGACAAACTATAAAAGTAGTAAGTTGTTTCTGCGAACCTTTTTATTTTGCACAGAAATGAGCAAATTCGAATMCCTGAGCATGACAATCATATCAAACGCTGCTTCTTTCTCCTCTTCCTTCCTTTGCAGTGCAGCAGGTAGACGTTTAATGTGAACTCATACAATCTGAAAATACACACTGAGGCAGCTCAAAACCCCAAAGAGCTCTCTTGTTAACCTTAATGAGGCCAAAGGTATGTGTGTAAATGTGTGTACACTGAGGCTAACACCTGGACCAGCTGCTAGCTATAAAGCACCAGCGATGTTGGGGACTATTAAAGCACTTTGTGGGCTGCCTTCGTTCTTCCTTCCCCTCAATCTCCAGCGAAGCTCCTAAAATCACTTAACAGCATTCTCCATTAATAGGCCTCCAATGAGCTTAAACCATTAGAGAGTGTGTGTGTGTGTGTGTGTGTGTGTGT
>NW_013952410.1:1346866-1360040 GCF_001266775.1 Austrofundulus limnaeus | reverse complement strand
GTATTTAGCTTGGCTATATTATAAATGAAACTACATCAATATACTTCTGTGTTTAAAACAAATGAATTACTCTTTTGTCTTGCATTCTTCATAAAGATTTGAAATACTTTTTTTTAGATTTACCACATTAGGTGTATTTGCACAAAGTATCAGTATTATTGATATCTGAGTTTTACTCTGTAACAGAATCAGAAAGGAAATCTCAGGTATTGAATGTCACTACTTTTATGTTTTGTTTCAGGARGTCAATGATTTGATTTTTGTTTAATTTGTCCCCAAATTAAACTCTCCGTACTTAATATTTTTATATTAAATATCTTGTGTGTTTTTTGAAGCGAACAGAAAAAATGGAGTCATTCCAGAGAGGAGAATAGAGGAAAACAACACCTGCAAATTGATAAATGAGGATTCAGCATATACATGAAATCTTATARTTTTATTGTCAGTTAAACAACACGAAGCTCGGTCCTCTGAGTCCCTAAATGAAGATAACAGGGAAACATTTTCATTGTTGGATCTGTTACTTGTCATTTGTGACACAGCTGCAGGGTGAGTCCCTAAAACGCAGCTGGAGGTGTGGAGGAGCACTGAGGGAGTATCTCTATGTACACGTATGTCAGTAATATGGCCCTTGGTATTTTTACCCTCTCAGCACCTTCATTTGTAACAACGGACAGGTCCATACAGAAAAGGAGCTGAGACCAGAGATCAAAGAGGTAAATGAAAGTATCAGATGCAAAGATATGTGGAGAAGAAATCACAGCCCAGACCTTCGACCTCACTGGCGCTATTCTTTTACAAAGCAAACAAAACGCAAATAATCTTTACTCAATTTGTAGACAAAGATTTATTTAACTTTATGTTTTTGGACATCACAGTCACTGCTGTGATGGAGCGTGTTAGGGAAAAAACAGTTCAGGTCAGGTCTTATTGTGCCCTGAGAAACCATGCACACACTTCTTACCCACAATGCACAGGGAGCTTTGTATTACTGTCATCAYTCCTAAAGTTGAGGACATCTTTCAGTCACAATGGCAACTGATGGCCCTCTTGAGAACTATCYTCTGTCCCTGCTTCAAAAGCTGCCRATTGTGCAGAGAGGGAAGAAGAAAGTAACACAATCCTCTTATTATGGCACAAATAAAAAGCGGCATATGGAATTGCCACTCACAAAATTTTCTTAGCTTCTTTATAGTGAAGCGTTGAGCGCAGTTTCTAGAGCAAAACATATTTAGACTCTCAGCCGAGGGGTTGATGAGGTGAGGGATCATTACCTCCTAAGTTTTTTTTTTTATTTCTTTTGAAGCCTAGGTTTCCCTGACCTCCAAAAATGGCAAAGAAGAAAAGCCATAAAATCTATTTTCCATTACGTCTCTTTAAAGCGTTGCCCACAAGTGAAGGGACGGAGGAGTAGCGGAGAAAAAAAGGGAAGAAAATTGGCTTCTTGATACAGTTTACATCACTCACATGTCAATGCAAATAAGGTGATCTGGCTGCTCAYCACTTTGTCTGCTGCCCAAAACAGAGAACATTAACAAGGCTCTTTGTATCTCAGATGGTGTGATGAATGCGTTTGTGCCCATATATCTCCTTTCCCCTCTTAATTACAATGAGTTGGTGCCATAATAGGATTGTCAGCGACCAAGGAGTGACAGCTTAAAAGAAATGCTTTCCAGTTGAAATGTGCCTTTGAGGACCYATTTTCCAGAGCTTTCTTGCTTCACTCTAAAGCTCCATCCAGTCCAGCAGTCCTTTCAGTGTAGCCAGGATACAAATCCATGCCACCGCAGCTATCACAGGCCCAGAATGAGCATAAAAAAGCTGCATTACATCTTGCTTCATTTTTAAAGGTTCCCGTTTGGCTGCTCATGTGCTGGAGCCCTCTGTACTGCAAAGCAGCCCCATTTTGGTTTGCCAAGCGTCAAAGTTACTGGGATTCATCATAGGGAAGTCAAAGAATTGCGACGCAGACAATGCTGGAGGGCATCTTGGTACTTTGGGCGCAGGCTCTTTATCTTATTTTTCAGAAACGTCACCGTTTCGTTGCTGCCTGCCAATATTTGAATGAGCTACCAATCAGCCATCTGCTGGGGGATTTTCCTTTMTTTCCTTATTGTGTTTTTTAAAGTTCTTAACACTTGTCTCATCTCCTTCAACAAGTTGACAGGTTCCAGTAGTGCTGCTTTAAAAAAAAAAGGGGGGGGGGGGTGCAGCATGAAGTGATAACCATCCACAGCCAAGGGCCACTGCTGCATTTTGAATCCATTTGTGGCTGGTTTCAAAACACCAGCCACCCTCCAAGTGCAAAAACACATTTTGTAACCTTAAATACAGATGTGCCAACACTTCCATGGGAGATGGTGAGGGGAGCAGACCTGCTGATGATTTTCACTTGTTTAGTGACTAACTCTGTAAAAGCAGAAACAGATGTAGAGAGAAGGGGGAGGGAGGTAATGAGGCCGCAGTAAAGATGCCCCGTAACCATTCCTGGTGTCAGCAACACAAGATTAATTTGTAGGGGACATGTTTTTTTTTAAGATTCTTCAAGAACATACAGTGACTTTAGGAGACAAGATTTTTAGGGTGTATTCCCACCTGACACATTTGGTCTGCTTTAAACGGACCAGATTTCATCCCCACTGTTGGTCCGGACTTTTCATGCAGGTGTAAATACACTGAACCCTGGTGCAGATCAAACAAATGGACCAAGTCCTGTTTTTGAGGTGGTCTCGGTCCGCTTCCAAATGAACTCCAGCGGGGTTTGCTTCTGGTGTGAATACAGACCAACAGGAAACATGCACCTTTTCCTTTTTTGACTTTACGAGCCACCATTGCCAAGCATCATGGTAACAATTAGCCTTTCAGTGTTGCTAACGCTACCACAGCGCTACAAACAATGTGGATCAGGGAATTCTAAATYGTATTGCAGTTTTATTAACAACACCATCTTTATTTCTGGGTCTGTGCTCTGTCCTGCCATCATCAGTGGAGCAATGACAGTCACCTGCGTGGCTTTGTTTATAAATTATAGTCCTCTTGAAAAAAGCACAATGAAAATGCAAACRGCACCAAATGAAAAAATTAGACTGCTTTTAATCTGGACCAAACAATTGAAGCAAAAGTCTTTCCTGGTGTGTGAATACACCCCAAATTTTGACTTTAAACTTTCCCGTTTTCTTGGAGATATTCAACAAGAAAGGACAGAGCAGACTGTACTTCTTAAGGAAGCTGAGATCCTTCAATTTCTGCAGCAAGATGCTGCAGATCTTCTACAGGTCTGTTGTTGAGAGCGTCATCTCTTCTGCCGTCGTCTGTTGGGGCAGCAGCATCAAAGCCAGGGACCTAAAAAGGCTGAACAACCTGATAAAGAAGGCTGGTTCTGTTCTGGGGARGACTGTGGAATCTCTGGAGATGATGGTGCAAAGAAGGATTTTACATAAAATCAAGAACATTGTGGACAACCCTGACCATCCTCTTCATCAGACTGTCATAGAAAGACAAAATGTCTTCAGTCGGAGGCTTCTTCAACTTCGCTGTAATACAGACCGCTACAGAAGATCTTTCCTGCCCACAGCCATCAGCATCTACAGTATGTTTTTAGTTAAATGAGTTACAACAACACCTAATTTCCCTCTGGGATCAATAAAGTATTTTTGAATTGAATTTGAAGTAAATGTAGGTGCTGAATGTTTTGAGCTCAGATTCACAAAGAAAACAACCAAATCCTGCTGAACCCTTGAAATTCCACTTTTCTCTTTTGTGTCTGCAGAAACATCCAGACAGTATAGGAGACAACGTTCCCAGCACTTCTTTTACCTCTTGCTCCCCTCCGTCTCCCTCATCCGCAGCTCCGATAAAACTCAGAGGCCCAGCGGCTGCACAGCTACCAGACATGGGAAGGAGAGGGGAAATCYTAAAACATAATCAGATTTTATGAGGACCCCTCAGGGAGGTCTGTTGAAGGAAAGGACATTTCTGACTTGTTGTTTGGCTCCAATCTAATGGAGAGAGAGAGAGAGAGAATGATCCCAGTGCATAAGAAGATCTGCAGAGGGCGAAGAAGAAAACATTTTTGAATTTGTTTAATTTTGTTCCAAGGGTAGCATAAAAATCTGGTACATTGTAGAAGAACTTAGACTTTTTATGTTTGGTGGAATGTAGGAATAAATTAAACATGATCTCAGAAACATAATTTGTATGTAGAAGAAAATCATTAAATTATTTTGATCTTAAATTTATGGACGTGTTAAATCTCTACTTCATTCTTTGCTTTTGGATTTGCATTTTCATGTAAGCTGTTCCTAATAAGTCGACAAAAAGGTTTTAAAATTAGCAAAATTTTCCTTTGAACAAAGTGCTAACATAAGCACCAAAGTTGTATCAATCAAGGTGTCATAATTTGCATTTGAAAGACTTTAAATGTGAGTAATTAATAGCTATAAAAGAGGCACGAGGTCAAATACAAAAAGCTAAATGCTAACAAAAATAGACAAGCAAACASAGAGATGGAGCAGTAAACAGAGATCAAGCTAAAAGCTGGGTAAAAAAAAACCCAGAAAAACAACTCACATTATCAGTGTGAGTGGTGCTGACGGTCAGTTAGCTGGTGGTGCTGAAGAGCAACCAAGCCTCGCAGATTGAATCTTCATAAGTTTTTGTGCCTCCCTCTTCTAGTCCACCCTCTGGCTCGGCAGTAAATWCGCTTTCAATTATGAGCACTGGGTCACAAAACAAGAAAAAGGCCCTGTAGCAGACCTGGTGGCCACCCCTAAAGATTTAGACACTGCAGGGAAGACCATGTTCAGGCACACGGTTTCATCTCTGCAGACATTTAAAGAGCCAATATTATGTGTTTCTCAGGCATATATTTAAATACTATACCATAATAAAGTATCTATGTCACCTTTAGCTGTTTTTAAAATGCTGTTTTTATGATTTAATAGAAAATAAACTCATGTTCTCATCACTTCCTCTTCTAAACATCTTGAAATTGGCCTCTGTCTTTTTAAGAACCACCTTTGCTTCTGTCTCGCCCATTTCAATGCGGGGGAGGGTTCCACACTCGCGGTGGGGAGGGGGGAGGCTGCCATGATGCAGTTTATTTGGCATCTGAAAATACATTTCCTCAAAGGTATTTTGAATTTGAAAAGAGCTTCACTGAGTGAGAACTAATGTTGAGAGCTCAGCAGACAGTTAGGTTTCACTTTCACTTTCACCATAGAGCCTGCAGGAGTCATGTGTGGGGTGTGGGGGGAGGGGGTGTGCTCTGCCATGAGGAAGTTTGGCTTAAAGACACGTCCCAGGGACGTTTCTGGTCCCCACCTGTCGTTCTGCTCCTCAGCATGGCTTCATAAAAACTCTGCATTTCTCAAACATGCATGAATGAGTCAAAGCAAGGCTTTGGACATGTTTTTTATGAGAGTATAACATTATAACATGATATAAAACTCAAAAAAGTTGATTTTACATGATATTGCCCCATTAACAAAGCCCAGAGGTGCAACACAGCCAGCACACTGGATGGGACACCTGCAGTGAAACGGGATCTTTACTGGACAGAGTGCAACCTGAACCGCACACAAATGGAGGGTTACAGGATCTGCTACGGGGTCAAGGACGCAGACTCCAGATGAAGCTGGCTTTGAAAAATGATTACAGGTTGTCCAGAGTATAAAATGACGTCAGCYCCACTGAATGTAAGGGTGATATCAGAAACCTGTGGCGCAGTGTGCAGCTGTCATACAGTGCATACCACAGCATGAGAGCAACAACTATATCTGGGTTTGTGTTTGACCTGCTTTTATCTGAGGCATTAAACTTCAAGTCTGATCAAGCTGAACATTTGTCTTCCTAGCTCATTAGTTACTGATGCTGCGGGGTCAGAGTAGTTTAATTGTCACAAAGAAAATCCAGGTAAATTTTTTTCCACCTCCTTCAGTAAAGACGTTTTTTTTTWAATTTAATTTTTGCTCAATTAAACGATTTGGCGATGTTTTTTTTGCCAGATGCTTTTCTCAACACAACCTTGGCTCGAACCTGCAGCCACAGGACTACAAGACCGCAGCACTGACCATAAGCTACTGCAGCTCCCCTCGAGTAAAGACATGCAATAATTCTAGTCTGAAGCACAAGTTTTTGCCCAAATTATGAAGCAAAAAAAGACTAATAGTGTACATTTTTTTATTATATATAAAATTAAAATAATTATGTTTGAATTTTTTTCACTTACAAATAAAATAGAACATTTATGTGGCACAATAACTATTTAACAAATTTTTCCTGAATTCTCACGTGGAATTTTGTTTGTTTTATTTTGACAGTTTCATGCAAATTTTGCCAGTTCAGTCACTTCAATGGTTTGAAGAGAATGCTGTTAACTTGAAATTTGATATTCGTTTTCGTGATATACAGATGAAAACCTCTGCAATTTGACAATGATTGTCCACTGAAAGGAGCTACAAATGTAATGTCTGAAGAGCAASATTTGTTCTAATCATGGCTGAATCTTGCAATGTTGAGTCTAAAAGCTTTCCTTTAACTAATTCTTATATTGCAACAGCAGGTTGGTTACAAACATGTTTCTTGTGTTCTGCCTTTTAATGTTGACCATTGGGTTTGCTGTTTGCCAGGTCTGGTGGGCTTTGAAATTGATTAATTTCATAAAGATTATGTAATTAAATATATACAACACTGCAGAGCTAAAGTCCTGGGCAGCACAAGTTCTGAACGTGAGCGTCAAATACTAGCTGGTTTTACTGGATGAAATAGAAGACATCAGCTGTCTGTAAAAACACAAACAAAAGATAGACGTCCTTTTTTAGAACATGATGAGCCAGCAAAGATGTGAAAGATACCTTCAACTCATGGCAGTTTATGGCTGAAGACAAAAGCAAACAGGTTGGTTCAACCTTGCAGATTTTTTTCCACTTTGTAAATTAGTACCCCAGAGGGACTCTCACCAGCAACCAYTTGGGATGAATTTAACCTGTTCAACATCAGGTTTTGTTTTTAGTGCAAAACTGGTGTTAGAAACACAACACAAATTTAAACAAAAACATTCCCCCTTGAATGGAAGGAATGATGCACACTACATGGGAATGTTGGGGATCACGGATGCAACACAATACACCAGTCAGCCGGCATTATGTCCACCAAAAACTGGGTGTTGCGGAGAAGTCAGTGATGAATTTGTCGGCAGGTCTGGTTTCGGCAGCACAATGCAGAGCGCCGTCTCAGATACAGAGGCTGTCACTTCGTACCGCCCAGGGTCACGGTCTCTGCTCTGAGCACCATGACCGCTGCGGTAATTACCTAATTTGGTGGAGAGAAAAAAAAAGCTTCAGCATTCCAGGAGTGTCACAGAGGCTCAGTTTATGTGGGCAGAATGTGAGTTGGAGTCTCTGATTCCAGGGTGGATGTGAAGGGCTTTGAGCATTCAGGAATTTTCCTTTTCTCCTTATGCTCCCCTGTAAGCGTCCCACCCATCACCCCACCCATCCCTTGATCTGCCTCTGGTTCCCAACAGAAGAGGAGAAAGATGGTGGGAGGAGAAAGACGTGCTGGAGGTCAAATAAATTATGTGGTCAGCCCACTTGGTCAGCACAGGTCAGTGGGATGGGTAACTAAAAGCTGGAAAATAAAACAAAAAAAGGCGTAGCTGCTGATACTGTAACAAAAAGTCTAGACACACATCATATTGCTTTTATTACACCTTATTAGTCAAATTAAACTGTGTCGGACTCAGTTTTTTGGCTCCAGACCTGGTCTTTGTTTCTCTGTTACACTTCCAAACTCCTGGCAGTAGCGGCTGCGGCAGCCAAACATGCTCCTCGGAGACAACAAGCCAGCTAGCGTCAGTGGTGCTAACAAGAACCACTCGTTCTCTGTTTCCACCAGGCCTGCCAACTGTTCTCAGACAGGGCCCCATTTCACGCTTGCCTGCTCAAGGTGTGTGACCAAGTGTGGGCCCCACGCTTGGTAGGGGGCATGACAAAAGAATAATGTGTATTTCCAGACAAAATTTGTGTACGTGTCAAGGTCTTGTGACTTATGAGAGCACTGTAACTACAGTATTTTATGTCTGGGCAGACAGTTTGTAAGCTTCATAGAGGAATTTTCATGTCGTTTCTCCTTTTTTTTGTTGTTTTCAAATTTCAATCAGCAGACCCTGGGACCCCCCCTCCTGTAGTCGTGCAGGAGTTGATTTAGGCCTATGCTTGAGGGGAACACACAGCTATTCTGACAGACGCTGGCCTCCTGCTCAGACTGAGGTCTGCAATTACACAGGACATAAACGCGGTGTGCCGCGGCCGGGCTGGCGCGGGACAAGCTGGAGCTCGGAGGGCCCCTGGGAACGGGAGACGGACGGCTTTGGGGAGGCCGCAGAGACTTTGGCAGCCATGGCCGTTGCGTGACTGTGGGAGAGGGATGACTTGTGTGAAACACTGAAAATTTCAGTGCTGTAAAAAACACACAAAAGCAAAAATGATGAACAATAACGGGCAAGGCTTGTGAAAATATGGCACAGAGATGGATTACAAACTAAATTTATATTCATTTTCATCAACATAAAACATAAAGTTCTTGTTCCATATTCACACCTCAGCTTGTTTCTTTCTTCAGCAGTGCAAGTTTAGTTTTTTTAACCCAAGAAAAAACTCTCTGCGACCTAAAGCAATAACCCAATTATGTGGACTAACTTCCATTGTGGAAACAATGAGACACCTGCCCCTGCAGTGAACTGACCTGAGTGTGGGACTAGACTGAATAAATCAAGCCTTGAAAGGATGTCAAGGTGCATAGAAATTCTTGAGCTACAAAGTGTTGCCTTGTGGATGAAAATGGTGCCAGTGAGATCATATTTACTCACAATTTAGCTTGCTTTATGTACGCCCGTCACACATACTCTACACAAATACAGCAGAAGAAGCAGCATGTGTTCTGCACAGTTGACTCAGACCAAGTCCAGACACAAGAATGGGAAAGCTAATAACCTGGATTAGGCTTCTTCAATGGCTCGACCCTGTGAGGGATGGAAGTACTGTAGGAGGAGAAGACATGGGTCAGAGTTTAAATGTGGGTTTGTTTAGCTGTTTTTGACTTTTCAGGTGCAGCCTCAGCAACGTCATCAAGAAGGTAAATACTTTTGTGAATGACTGTACCAGCAGGGGCAGAGCTTAACTTCTTTGGCAAGTGGTGGCCAGGGTGTTTTTAGGGTGCATATATAAATAAATAAGTCATCAAGAAGAAGAACCCATCCAGAAGACCTACTTATTTTTTCTTTTTGATTGATAAGTCAAGTCAAGTTTATTTATAAAGCACAATTTAGCAACAAGGCAGTTCAAAGTGCTTTAATAAATAACCTTGGTTTTGAAAATTCAAGATGGCCACCACAGCTGATTCAAAATTCAGCCATTTTAAGAAATAATGAGCTGAAATTTTGTGCAATCATTAACGATCCAAAAAACACAGCGAATGCTAGTCACAGCTTATTTTTACGCAATAGACTAAATCTTAGTTAGTTTAAATCTTTACCAAATTTTAAGTGCTGATCAAAAATTCAAGATGGTCACCACAGCTAGCTTTAAAAGCCTATAATTCAACTATCTTAAGAATTATTGAGATAAAACTTATTGTGGAGTAGCTAAGAATCACATGCTGATTGCTGATGCTATTTATAATTAAGCTAACCACCAAAGCTAATGCTAATTTACAAAGGGCTATAAATCAGCCATTTTTGAACAAAAACAGCTGAAAATGTACATAATACAGCACCATCAGTAGATGCAGTATTGTGCAAATACAAAATCCAAGACCTCCGCCCACTTGTCTGTTATTTAGGAATGGCACCAGCGGTGGCAAATCAGGTGCCAGGGGTGGCACTTGTCCCCCCGGCCACCCCTCTGGCTCTGCCAGTGGGTACCAGTGTACCACTGCCAGTTAGCACATATGCATCTTTGTGTGGAAACTTTTTGCATCTCCTCTTTTGAGTGCAGCTGAAGTTCAGCAAAAAGACGTCTGTGTTTCATTAAAACCACGAGTGCACCTTGGCTGCTAACAAGCACCGATGATTATGAAGCAAGTTTCCCCTAAAACGTGAGGGAATCCGACTGCTGCAACGTTTAAGAGCTTACAGAGTCTGTCCAGGGCAATTTATAATGTACACAGAGTTTAACTGCACACGCAATACATCATTTCAAACCACAACAAAATTAATGGTGCAGCAGGCTAATTTCCCTCTGACGGTGCTGTTAGGAGCGTCAGTGAAATCCTGTTGCACACATGTGCTACATACCTTCGTAGGCAGACTCTAATGCTGACATGACTTGCAGTCAAAAGCCCACTGAACAGCAGGAATGTTCACAGCTGTATGTCTGTGTGAGGGTTTGTGTGTGCAATAGGGGTTTAAGAGTTATTTCCTCCACTCTCTATGCTCTATCACAACTTTKCCATCTTTCCTTCTTATCTTTTCATATCAAAAAAGCTCGCCATCCCCTTCCCAAGAATCACGGTAGCTTTCCAGTTTCAAGAAAACACACACACTTGCAGGCACAGAACACACAAACACACGCACACAGACATTTGCACATGCAGGCATGCTGCTCTCCCTCAYGCGGTCTGGCTGTAAGATGATACTTGGTCCCAGAGCATTTCGCACATGCCTTCCCGGACAGTTCCCACACTCCAAGCCGCCTCAGCCCGTCTGACCTTTGCCAAGCCTGCCACCCTCCCCACTGGCCCCCTCTGAGCCTCCTTCCTCCTTCCTGAGTCTTCCCTCCGCCTCCACCTCATCTTCTCCCAGGGCCTGCGGTTTGGACAGCTGTGGCCAAGCTGGCTGCTCAGCTTGTGGAAAACATCCGCTGCACATGGAGGACTGCGGTGATGCTTCTTGGCCTCTGCCGGCTGGCTGGATGACTGGCTGACTGGTTGCCTGTTTCCCAATCAACACATCATTAGAACCATCCACTCCTCAACGTGCCCCTTTGCCCCCATCCAACTTGAGGAGCTCACCTACTAAAAATAATTTCCAGGGCAGTTTATAATGTGAGGCAAACAAGAGCTTCAAGAGGTGCGGGGAAGGAGAAGAAAAACTTGCCAGATCTTAGCTGCTCAGTCAAAAAAACTGAGAGGTAAATTATGGAAAAAATGACGAATTTTAATCACACTCACCCAGAATTTGGTCCATGACAACAATAAAAAAAACTTAATTATAGCTTGTTTCTTTGTTATAAATAAAGAAATTAAAGCAGAATTTCAACATTATTTTGAGTTTAACTGAATTCAGTTTTTTTATAATAGAAACATATTTTAATCAGTTGAACTGTGATTTTTGTTTCAAAAATTTACTAAACGCTTCTTTTACTAAAAGCCACAAAGCCACTATTAGTTTATGGTGCAAAATAATTTATTACAGTTTCCTTGAAGTCAATTTATGTCGCCAGGATTTGGTACACCAGGGCTAACCCTCACCTGCCACCTGGTCTGCACAAGACCTGGCCTTGACGTCTCTGGCTGTGTCCCAATTCAGGGATTGTGGCTCACATAGTCCACACCCTACGAAGGTCAGAGGCCGCCTGCATAGGCTGCATAAATGGTAAACGGCTTGAACTTATATAGTGCTTTATCAAGTCCTTGTCCAAAACACTTTACACTTCAGTCATTCACCAATTCACACACACATTCACATTCATGGTGGTAAGCCACATTGTAGCCACAGTGCCACCGGACTCTCTGACCACCACCAGCATAAAAACAGCTGTAAAATGAGACAATCTAGTCCACYGATGACGTATGTTTGCGTGACCACACGCTGCCCTGTTACCATGGTCATACTGCAGTTTATATCACATTCCTTTAGCTGTCTTCACAGTACAACTTCACAAAATCAATATATTACTAAAAATAAGATTGCATGAAAAATAAATACAAACATAAATAATTTGGGTTTAGCTCCAGTATCAGTACTTGTAATTTAATTATATTTCACATAACATTGGAGCAAATCTTTCATCAGTTAAGTTGCTAAACATACATTTAAAAACAAACTCTTCAGTCTATTATAAATTTCTAAACTCTGCCGTGGAAAAGAAAGAACCAAAAAAAGAACTTTGCTGTCTTTTCTATGTAGTTTGCTGATGGTGCAATGAATCCTGAGATATCGTAGGCTGCATAGGAAACTCAGATGCATCCTGTGTTTTTGGTGTTTTGTGGGCCACATTTGTCAGCCGCATGAGTAGGCATCTACGAACTGGGACAGCCTACGACAGGGACGTAAGTGTCCAACAAAATGCACCCTACATGGTCTGCAGCCTCTGTCTGCAGATGGTGGATCAATGAGCAGGTGGCTTCCTGTGGCATTTTCAGCCTCAACCCAGACCCATCAAGGCACTAGGTGGTGAACTCTGCTCCAGGAGATCCTATTTTCTGAGCTTGGTCACGTGTTGAATGTGATCATCTCATCATGAAAGAGCCAAGCAGCTGAAATGAGCTTCCACCATGAAAGTGGATTTGAAATCAAGGCAAGTAGTTATGTCAGCTGAGGGGAGCTCCAAGTAGAGTCATTGCTCCTTTGCATCAAAATGAGTCAACTGAGGTGGTTCAAGAACCTGATTAGGATGACTCCTGGGTGCCTCCAATTAGAGGTTTTCTTGGTCATCCCACTGGGAGGAAACCCTGGGTGGACCCCAAACTTGGTGGAGAAATTATGCATTCGCTTTGGCCTGGGAACGTTTTGGGAGCCACCAGGAGGATCAGGAGAGTGCGGCTGGGAAGAGGAATATCTGGAGTTTCCCTCCTGGAACTGCTGCAGAAAACAAATGGCTTGATGCAAAATGGTACGATACAATATATTATAATACAATACAGTATAAAACTATGTTGTTATCCTCGAGAGCTGCGGTAGCTCAGTGGTCAGTGCCTATGCCAGGCCAGTGTTTTGTAATCCTGTGGTTGCAGGTTCAACTTTTCTTTACATTACTCTTTACATTTATTCTCCAGACTGAATCCAAGTGAAAGCCTTGTTAAGACTGATATTTGTAGAGAGAAAGACCTAATCCCCTGCAGCACGGCTCCAATTTGAGGCTTCACCATCATCACAGTGCAGCAGACAGACCCCCGCTTCCCCCTCCACAACACACACACACACACACACACACACACACACACACACACACAC
>NW_013952410.1:1331946-1346827 GCF_001266775.1 Austrofundulus limnaeus | reverse complement strand
ACACACACACACACACACACACACACACACACACACACACACACACACACACACACACACACACACAACCTATCACTAAAACTTCTTCCAGCCTTCACATATGAGACTAATTTTATTTTGGAACTGTTTTCTGGCCACTGCTTGGAGCTTTTTCTTCTTTTTCATGCACATACAAAGATAAATGCACACATGCTCGCACACAGTTACTGTAGTAAATACGTGTACGGCAGACAGAATCTGACAGAGGAATCGTTGAGTATTTTGTTGGAGCTGTAGGCAACCCTCCTTCTAGACTGCACAGAATACATATCTATATTGCATTGGCAGATATAGACACAGCCTGGCTCTGAGCTCCCTCTGTGATTGCGTTGCTGGCGACATCGTCTTTGTTACTCACACAAACACGGTGAAGTCTTTCCTCCAGTTTCCTCACCTTCCCTTCTTCACACGCGGATGAAAAATGAGGTGTGATGAATAAAGGGAATTGTGTAAGGAGGAGGATTACACCCCTGGATGGAATTTTGAAGGGAGTAGCTTTACAGTAAAGACAGAAAAATACAATCTTGATGGTGTTGCTGACACCTTGCATCATATTTTCCCCCCCGTTGGAGAAAGAATTACAGTGTGGAGTCAGGGTGTTCACAGTCTGACCTAAGGATATAAGGAGATTCCTCTGCGTTTGTGGCTGAATTCAGTCAAGTTCTCGTGAACATATGCATTCTCCTACTTAAACACTCATGGGCAAACACAGACTGTAAGGAAAGATAGTTTGTCAAAATTTCTCTCTTTTTACATATTTCCAACTGGGATGATAGGCAACTTAAATGATGAAAGAGGCCACAATTTTTTGTTGACACTACCAGTGGGCTACATAGCACTGCACACTTACCCAAATGAAGTTAAACTGCCATTTTAAAAAAAGTTTGTGGTCAGTGCTCATATATGTTTATTAAACCAACATACAGTGCAGTAACTTAACATATTTCATGCTCAAATGCATGTACAGTTGTACTCTTGTTTAATATGAATACAAAACCTGTGAAGCTGATCAAAAATAAACACTTATTTTAGCAAGCTGAAGTGCAACGATGTAAGATGCCTTGAGTGCAGATGCCTGTGTGGTAAAAAAGTTGCTGTTGTTCATGTCATTGTGACATCAGCAAACTTTTCATATTTAGCTTTGTGCAACGTGACGTAGTGGAGACAAATATTAAAATCTTGGCATACATTGTCTCTGAGCAGACTAACACATAGGTTTACCTTAAAATTTGTTGAACCTCCCAAAATAAAAACAATTAAAARATGGTTTTCTTTTCTTACAAAAGCACTCTTAAAGCAGCTCTTAAGGTCTGTCACACTATAACGTTTTAGACAACTTATCAGAACCAGGTTTATTGGCCAAGTATGTTGACACACACAAGGAATTTGTTTCCGGCTGTTCGTGTCTCTCTAGTACAAACACTGTACAGACACTTTACATATAATTCARACACATTACACAATATACAGAAAGATTCACATTATACTTCACTTAACCAAAAACTATACAACAGTATTCAAAGTGAATATTAAGTATTAGTTCAACAGCAACAGTGTAGAGGTAGATGATTATGAATAAGGTGCAGTAATGCAGTAATGTAACTTATACTGCAGCCTGTACTGACTTATTAAAATTTTGTTATGACTATTTTACTCATTTCGGCTACAAATTCAATCTTTAGTGTTGGACAAACTCTTCATAAGTTGGCATAAGTTGTCTTAAACATCATAGTGRGACAGGACCTTTAGATTTTAAAATAAGCTTTAGGAGTGATTTTAATTGCATAACAAATGTTTTGTTTTTTTATTGGCGGGCCGGACTGAAGTCACCTGTGTGCCACAAACGGCCTGTAGGCCACCCTAATGGCCCAACCCTAATTTAAATAAATTAAGTTTGAAACAGGTCTTTGTCTTCCTAATTTACCTCACAATAGATATAAAAATTAAAAGAAAGTGTGCAGACATTTTGATTTGATACGTAAGAAATYACATTCTGTCCATGTATTTCCTTTACCCAATAATTTGTTTGCAGGTTCATGAGGAGATGGTGCGTCCATCTTGGACAGGTGAATATACTTCCTCACAGGGCCACATAGTAGAGACAAACAAGACAGGCAACCAGACCACCACACTTACACATAAGACGTATTAAAACAGCCAATTACTTTATTGCCTATTTTGTTTTCATCGGGTTTTTGCAGCATGTGAGGAAACTTGCAAAAAAAAACTGCACATGGGCCATATCATAACTTTCTCACTGTGACGTGACAGTGTTAACCAATCTTTCTGCAGTACATAGGCTGGATCAGTCATATTGCTCAACACTGTGCATTGTTTCCATGCTAATGTAAAGAAAACTACTTTACATATCTGTTTTAAAAAAATCCTGTAAATAAGCCACATGCAATCCTGTTTATTTTGTTCTGGTACATTCACAAGCATTCGATTTATTAAGGATGCTGTGGTAACAGACTCTGGGGAACAACAGAAGACTTCCGATTTAGGTTTTTAAAACATTTAAATTACAGTCTTCAAACTCTGGGGGGAGGGCACGATGGCACAACAGTATGAAAATATTCACACCCACATTCAGACTGCAGCACTGCACCCGCAAAATTTAGGCATACACCAACACAGACAGATTCACATCAGCTCTCTGTTCTCTGCCCATCTTCTGGCCCTCCTCCTCTTCACTACTTGCATCCATCAACCAGCCTCCCATGAGGAGCTCTTGCTCCAAGGCTGCGGTGGAAACACGTATGAACAATGAAAAAAAAATGCTTAGCCTGATGATGGAAAAAAAAACGATACCAAAAAAAGGAYAAGAAATGTAGGAAAAAAGTGTTAAGTTGAAAAGCGAGCATTTTTCTCTCGC
Source organism: Austrofundulus limnaeus (assembly GCF_001266775.1). NCBI lineage: Eukaryota > Metazoa > Chordata > Actinopteri > Cyprinodontiformes > Rivulidae > Austrofundulus > Austrofundulus limnaeus. The sequence continues at coordinate 1,343,913 of NW_013952410.1, read as the reverse complement.
TCTGAGCTCTTGGTCCAGGCACAGAGCATCCCTGGATGCCAGAGTCTTTCATCATTTGGCAGCCTGGCTCTGTGGTTCAGCTTTACCTCCTGGCTGGAGGCAAGAGAAGCACCACTCACTGTCCTCACAGCAAGAAAGAAAGAAATAAAAAAAAGAGGGAGCGATGGAGACAAAGGAAGAGAGCGCAAAAAAACAGTCTTTCATGCAAAAACAACCTCTGGAGTCATCCTTAGCCTCGCATGGGCCCCAGTCTTTTTTTTAATATATATTCTGTGCTCTTCCCACTGCTTCTCCATCTCGCTTCTCTGTTTGCTTCCTTTTTCTGATGTGCTTTTGCACCAGAAGTAAAAATGCTTTTCATTATATAATCTTCGGCAACGGATAGCTCCCAGTGATGGATATGTTGAAAGCAAAGTGGGGGAGGGAGATGCTGGTGAGGCAGAACAGCGTGACCTCTCATGTGCCCCTCTTCTTTTTGGAGAGAAGCAGTCTCGCTGGTATCGTTGCTAAAACACCCAAAACAGACATGTTTGGGGGCTTGAAGACAGCGACGTCTATGTAGGCGTTTTTAAAGTACACCTGACACTCAGTTTTGCCTGTTTTAAGTCTCTCTGCAACCAAAACTCCTCTCCAGCACTTCAGGCTGTTTTATCTCCTTTTACCATTGAACTTTTGTATCTTTGGTAAAGTAACAAACCCCTCAACTTCTGTCAAGATGACTGGAACTAGGATGAGTAAAGTCATTGTTTACAAGCAAGCACAAATCTTGTTTAAACAATTTTAAGAGATTGATTAAAAACAGGAGAAGACAACGATCTAAATCCACACACACAGCAGAGAAACAACGTGTGGAAAAATARGATCACAACCTCCCACCAAGCAAAATAAATCTCACCAACTGCGCTGAGCAGACTTTAAATGTTCTCTACCGCTGAGAGCGAACACAGGTTCCCACAGGGCTTCATAAAGCACCCCTACCATATGCATTCTTTCGCCATGGATATGCCACCATGAACGAGACATTCGGTCATGTCAGTCCAGGCTGAGGGGGATGACTGATGCGTCTCATCGTTTGGAGCAATGGCCAACCCCTGCCGCGAGATGTATGTTCCCGCTGTGGCGGCTCAGCGGGACTTAACTGGCACCCCGCTAAGAGCTCTGGGAGTGAAAGCATCTGGTGGAAAACGTCTTCTTCCCWCTTGGTCTCACATGCATATATGCAAACACATAGGTGTGTGCGCGCCGATACATCCATTATACACACTTATGGAGACGCATAAACAAAAGCCTGGTGCAAAATGGGTGCAATCTGGCCCCTGGGGAGAGCTGCCCGCTGCCCATGGCCCCCGCTGAGTCTGCCCAGTGGGAGCTCCGGGGCTAGCTGCTATCTGCACAGTGGGGTGTCTGGAAGATGCTGTCCTGGAGACTATAAGGTTAGAAGTGGTGTTGTGACCATGAAGGCCTTGCCCCTGAGACCAAACGTTTCTCAGACGCAGACATATACTTTTAGAGGTAAACGATTGTGTCGATGTCTTTGAAACCGCTGTTCCCATGGCCTTATAGACCGAAGGGTCCTGAGAAGTGCTGATGATCTTCATTTTCATCCAACTTTGAAAAGAATGACTTTAAGAGCAGATGTTGGCCAGAGGTGTTTTCCCTGGTGAAAGCTAAGATCACGTATTTTAATTCAGAGACAGCTGTTTTAAAATTTGTGAGATGTGTTAGAGCCAACAAGATGCTGTCATCTGACATCATAAACAAAATCATTAACTATATTAGGTTTATATTTTTATACTTTATATATTTCTAAAAGGTATTTAGAAATATTTTTTTGGCAGTAGAGGAAAAAACGTTATATTTTTAAGCAGCAAATGTAAAAAAGTGTGTGGTATTTGTGTGGGGATTGAAATTCTTTGTTATATACAATGGAAATGTATAAATAATGTAATGTATAAAATGTATAAACTTAACAAAAAAATCATTTCAAACCAAACTTTCTTGAAATCTRGTCTTAAGAGTTTTTTGAAGGTTTTCTTCAGTTTTTCTTTGGACATTGGCTGCCTTAATTTATGTATTTTAATTTAGCACTGAAAGTAAGGAACTTTGTGTTTGGTAGATTGTTTCTTTGTTGTAATAGTGCATCTTGGCAACAAATCTTATTCAGTTGGAAAACCTGGTAACTATGGTGCAAAACATGTATTTATTGGATGAGCAGTAGAGTTGAGTATGTGTTTTACCCAAGGTGCTTCCTATCAGGTGAGATTTTTTGCCCAGGAGCATTGTTAGAACAAAGAAATAATCTACCAAACACAAAGTTCCTTACTTTCAGTGCTAAGTTTATATTTATATATTTTACTTATTTTCAGTTCAGTACCTGACCATTAAAAATTATTTTTTGTTTGTTTTTTAAGAATCTTAACTATGGCATATAAACCATTCAGATATAAAAAAGGCTCCTAAGCTTAGGACGTGAACCACATTTGTATTAACACATAACAGACTGTTTAACCAAAGAACCCAGTTTTTAGATGATCTTCAGACATTTTGGTAAAAGCAGAAGATGATCAACTGAACCCATTCTCACTCCCAACTCGTCACATATTGACGTTTTGCAAGGTTCCCTCTACGTCCYATTTTGACGCGCGGGGTACCCCCCTCACGTCAGTTACTGACGAGATGAGGCGGAAGCTGTTGTCATATGTTCAGAAAGTGTATAAAATGCGCAAAAACGACCGTTCCAAAGCCTGAAATTACCTTAGTTCACTTTAGACATCCTGTTCCTGACCCTAGTAGGTAAAATTAACCATTTTTAGAAAATGTACGAAATTCAGGTGAACATGTTCTAAAGCGTAAAATGACCTAATATTCACCATGGACATCCTACCCCTGATCCCAGTACCTAAACTTAACCATTAAACCCGATCCCGCATGTTAACCTCAGACCCTCGACCCAAAGACCCCTGGTGGCGCAACCCGGAAAAGCCGTGGGCGTCAAGGAGTGACGCGAGGGGGGGTACCTTCTGCGTCCAAATAAGACGCAGAGGGAACCTTACCTTAAACGTCAATATGTGACGAGTTGGGAGTGAGAATGTGTAGCAACCCATTCTGTAGAAATATGATGCAGCTCTCATCTGTAGACAGATTTTTAGGCCTGACACATTCATGTCCTCCATTTATCCTATATACAGATATTTCTTTAAAAAAACACCATGTTGCACAACATGCTGTCATCATTGTGCATAAGAACTGGACACAAAAGAGGAAAAACAGCCAAATTTCTAAGAAAAACTTTGAAAAACTTTCAGAAAGTCTGAAAAAATACAGTTTAAGATCACATTAAAAGATTACAAAGAGGTTTGTCTAATCAGAAAGCTTTAATTATTTTTCTAGTTGGAATGGTGAATGAATATTACACTGTAAGTTGTGGACATCTAAGTCCTAAACCTGCATGTTTATTTTAACTGTGTGTTGTTGATTACACAAAGCTTACTTCAACATGCTCATCAGAAAAAGTGCTAATGTTAGAAAATGAAAAAAGCAAACAGTTTATCGTTCAATTTGCAGAAATTTCTACACATTTAGAAAATTACAAATTACAAAGAGTTAAGGCAGGAGAAAGATTGTAAGTCTGTTAGAGCCTGTTTCACATGCCCAGAAAAGGATCGGCTGGTGATTGACGATCCATTTCATCACAGTTACCTGCCACTTCTCAGAGAAGACAAAACATTTGGGCCGGGCCAGAACTAACTTAATTCTTGTCATCCGCCCCTTTGCAAGGTATGGGAAAAATAGTCTGAACTGAAGAGCTTTGGAGATGAGAGAAGTGGGGCTTGAATGGAGCAGAAAAAGGAGAAAAGGAGCGAAGGAAAAAGGGAACTTGGTCAATGGAAAGGGGACAGCAGAAGCTGAATGCGACGTTCTTCGCTCCACAGTGTTGATATTTCCCTTCATGGTCTTTCTAAGTGAGTYTTTTAAACCACCTCGACACACTAAATTTGCTCTTTGTGCACCGAGAGGCCCCTAGCTGCAGTGATGCAAGGTGAGGAGGCACTGGGGGCAGATGGAACCTGCTTGTCACCTCAATGGTCTCTATTCTCCCCCCCTGCATGCCCTTCTTGGCCCACCCCGCCCACCGAGACCATTCACCCGGCACTCCAGTGGGAACGTCCAGAGATCGGGCGTTTTAGGACGTCCTAAAATAATGAGCCCCTCTGGATGGCTTGAATGTGGCGCCATTGTTCTACCCGGGGCCATTAAACCACCTCCTGGGCAAACAAGAGCGTCCCTCTTCCTTTATGGGGCCCAAGAAGGCAACAAAGAGAGGAGTCATTGAGACACAGAGGGGCCGCCCTTTGTTTGGTGTCCTTTTTGCTGCTRCTCAAAGCATGGGCTGGGAAGGGGAGGCTCCTGTTGGTCTTTAGCGCTCCTCATTTCGCCACAATCCCTTGTTTGGTCAAAGTGGAGATGGGAACTTAATTGACTTGAGTGGCCCCTGTGCATCATGTGGCAAATAACCAAGATGGAGATATAGAGAAGGAGAGAAGGTCTTACGCATCGAAAATGTCTGTAGGTGTGTTGAGAGTGGTGAAAGGTTTACGACCTCTGTGGTTCCAGCTGATGAAACCCAGGAGAATTTTCCCTCCCCTGAAACACATTCAATCTGAAACTGATGACAGCACGTTGAGAGACGATGCTGTTGTCTACACTTTTAAATGCCAACATATTAATCTACACGACAAGCAGTCAAAGCTATGACAAGGTACATGTTAGAGAATCAACGAAACACAACAAGGTGTTTTACATGTGGGACACTTGTGAGYGACATTCCAGCCAGTAAGAGGATTAAAAATTAAATATTCAGMTTAAGTCAGTGACATTTGTCTTTTGGAACTCTCCTAAATATTTTGAATTTCTCATTTCTTTGATACCAAATCAGCTAATAAATTATCTTAGACATATAATATCAAGTCTATAATTTTCACTTTGTTCAGAAACCTCATGGCTTCGTCTTACATGTTTTACTGTTTTTATACGTGATTCAATAAAATTGATTCTTGCTATATTTTTGTAATAAATTACCATAAAAGACAAAGCTYCATATCTTATAAAGTCACACTTTGGTAAATATTAGTCTGATTAAAAAGGGTGAAAAGATATTGGCCAACAACATGGCCCGGTGTCCCAACAGGTTAAAAAGTGTTCATTCTGCTTCTCAACTCGCACGTTGATAATGAGCAAACGCCCCATCAAAGCCTCAAAGCTCAAAATTCTAAACCTTTTTTTGACAAGTTAAAATCASCAAAATAAGACTCAATGTCACTGTGAACATTCTAAAAAAGTAATAAATACAGCACTTAGTAAGACCCAACGTGCACATAATGAGTCAATATTTAGGGTTTTTGATGCAATCTTTCAAATTCCTTCATTAATTTTAGCTTTATAATGATTMTTTTAACTGTGCTAAGGGACTGAAGGTTTCATCCTCCCTTCACATCCACCTCAACCTTTCCCCCTCCCCGTCTCCATTCTGGACAGTGAGGCTTATTAGCAGAGGGCAGGTGCCAAACGTCGAGCTCCCGAGGAGAGGTTAAAGAGAGGAGTCAGCACCTCCCCGTGTGCTGCTGCCTGGCCTGCCGCCACCGTGTCATCCATCCTGTAGTCTAATCGAGTTATCATATCAACAAATCTCCCATCAGGGGCCCCCARGGATGACACTCTGAGAAAGAAAGCCAGAGGGGGCCGACAAATTTCTAGCGGCGGGACTCTAGGGGGAAAAAAAAGGGAGTCGGCTCGCCGGGCAGCAATAAAAAGTACCTGCAGCCGCCGGTCAAGCTCCCCTGTGGGGACGGCACTCACGCTGGGCGCCACGCTGAGGCAGTCATTCGATTAGGCCGCGTGTTATGTGGGCAACTCCATTCTGCGAGCCTGCGGCCGTGTGAACCACCCACTGGGAAAACAGTTCGAGTTACCATGGGGAGAGAAAGAAAACTGTCCAGGATGAAAAAGGTATCGAATCAGTTAGAAGATCCATTTGGTGAAAATGACAGCTAAGGTTGAGGAAGATGGATGTGAGCAAAAACGGAAGCGTTTCAACTCTTTGATATGTTGTTTTCCTTCAAGCTTATTGATCTTTCTTTAAAAATTAAACTGATAAAAAACATCAAACTGTTTTGAAACTTCATCAGATTAATAAAAAGTGACACAAAGGTTTAAGCATTTATTTTGGTTTTTATTTTAAAATTGTGCGTTTTGGTGAATTTCTCCTGGCTTTAAATGACCTTTTGCAATATTACATTTTCAGTTTTGCCCAAACCGCAGCAGGGGTCATCAGGAGAAAAGGCTTTTGGAGCTGGCCCGAGAGTTGACCTGCCACGCTGCTGCTACCTGCTGCTACGACACAAAGGAACCCCTCGGTGAGCTGCGTCAGAAAGAAAAGCAAGGCGAAGAATGAGTCAACTCCAGCTCCGCAGAGAAGAAGGCCCTCYTCTATCCTCCATGACCACTCCGTCATCCATGAATACTAGTTACACCACAGGAAGTCTTTTCTCTAATAGACCCCCTCCCTCGCTTCTTCGCTCTAACCACTCTCCCAGGAATCTTTCTTSTCTTCTGTGTTCTGTCTCATCCTTTTCTCTCTCTCCTCCTTGTTCTCGTTTACAGGCTAAATCAAGAAAGATGCTCCCCCGAGCATTGCAAATTGATTAAAGATCAGAACATTTATTACATGACAGCTGGYGATCTGCGTGGCAGAGAGGCGCAAGAACGGGAGCGTGCGGTGGAGGAATGTGGGCTCCCTTACAGGGTCACCGTCACCATCACACGTTTATCTGGTGTTGCTGAGGATGATGACTGTGCATGCACCTCACACAGGAGCTGCTAAAAAATGGGACAAACTATGTAGACAATTAAATCAAGTATTTTAAGCTGATACAAAAGGGGAAACTTAAATACTAGGTGGCATTTTAACTTTAGCTGAAATGTTAAAAATGTCTCAGAAAGTTGAAAACACAAAGTCGTAGTTTTCTGCATTAAAACATTTTAACTTATTAAACCAACACAGTCACAGTSAATCTACATGATGATATAGAATAAATGTTTTCATTTTTCAAATTTTCATTTTAATGAGTCCTTTGTGGTTGTTGTTTTAACATTTTTAAAAAGACTGAGATGAGATTAGATTGACGGTCCAAAGGAAAATGGTCTCAAGTACACTGGCTGCAGCATAGTCCAAAATCCATAACCTTAAAGTGCCWGTGACTTCAATTTTTTCTAATAAACATGAATGCAGTTATGAAACATAACGTTGATACATATTGAAAAAAAATTCAAACCGCTGAGATGAACAGTTGTTGAGATAATTGCATAAGTAACAGGAAGTGATGTCAAAGAGGAATGTCTGCGTGTTAGCAGACCATTGCTACAATGGCCGACAACACAAACATTAGAGAYGAATCTGATATTTCTTTAGATTYTTTTGTTTCACTATCAAAGAGATTAAGAAGAGTCAGAGTTCAAATTATATTGTTTCAATGAACAAAGACCAGGGACTTCTTTTTCTCAAAGAGTTCCCCTTTGATGTCACTTCCTGTTTTGCTTTGAGACGAGTTCAAAAGAAATGATGCCAGTTATGTGACAAAATGGGTAAAATCATGTGTATTAAGTTTCCTAAATATAAAGATTTTTTCTTTGACTTTCTGTATTTGAAGAACATGCATGTCATAGGCACTTTAATATATTATATATAATGTTCTTTAATCCATATTCACACATAAAACACTTCTCAAACAGATACTTAATGAGAGAAGTAAGCAATAGTATGTAAAATACATAGTAATACAGTTTAAAACCTTAAAAGAGACTATTACATACTGTCACATTTTAGTGTTTGTATGGCTTTGATAGGAAGATGAACATGTGAGTTCTCGTAGAGGTTCAGTCAACATAMAGGATCTCTGACCTGAAGGGAGAAACTGATTCTAGGAATGAAGGACATGGACTGAGATGATTTTTGTGCCTGTTTGCTTATTGTTTCATRAAAGATGGTCTGAAATGAGGGAGGCTCCTCGACTCCCACCGGCTTCARAGCTTTATGAACACTACGACCCAGGCTTCAAGTGAAACAGCCCCAGAAATATAAGAACAATTTAATGTATTTTAATCCAAAAAAATTCATCGAACTGCTGAAATGAATTATTTTTTGCCTGCATAGGTTGCAAAAGGACAACCATAAAATTTTGAAAGTGGCCAACGTTATTTTCCCCCTTCAGCTAACTTCATGTCTCTCTAGTGAGAGGTTTGACTACTGCATATGTAATAATGTCATCATAGACTGTTTCACCTGATCCTTTTTTTATGACATCTCTGCTTGTCTCTGTAAAGACTAGAGACAGTGTGGGTGGAGAACAGCAGCACTCTCTGGGGCTTTTCAGTCATTTGACAGACTTAGGCTGCAGAAATTAAACAGCAATGTAATGTCACATTTAAAGAAACTGTGCAAGAGTCTGTTTTWGGAAAGAGAAAGTGTTTTCACGTTACAAAGCAGTGATAATGTCGTATAAATGCAAAGTTCACCTGGGAAACCTTCAATCATGACTTGATCATCAGCATCTGTGAAGTTCTCTGTCAGAGCAGCAAAGGAACATTTGAAGAACAGCCGTGCTAAGGTCTCCATCCATCCACCCCTCCATCCATCCCTCCATCCATCCAGCCTAATACAGGGTCAAGGGTATCTGGTGCATATAGCTCCATAGCAGTTATTGGGTAAGAGATGGGGTCCACTCTAGACATGGCATCACTTCGTCACAGGCCCAAATAATTCTGTCCTGAAACTGAAGCTTTAACAAAATTAATCGTGCAAAAAAGCTGTTCAGCTGTAAACTATGATATTACTGGATCTGTAATGTTTTTTTTATTGATGTTTTTTTAACCTAAAACCATGTAAAGACAAAGTAAAGTTTATTACGTCACACATGAACGGAAACCCAGTATATTAACTTATCACACACGAACATTTCTGCAGACAAAGCACACCTGAGGRTCGCTGTCCTGCATGTTTTACTTGTTGCTCTGCTCCAACATATTTAATTCAATGACTGAATTATCTCTTCGTGAGCTACAGAAGCCTGTTAATCACCTATTTATTTAAATCAGGTGTGTTAGAGCAGAAAAAAATAACTTTAAATCATCCAGTGGTGTACCTCGAAGACCTGTGTTGAACACCTCTGCTCTGATGGCAACAAAAATGCCTAAAGAATGGCTAAATGGGTACATAAAGTGTTATACAACCTTCAGATTTCCTATTTCTCTAATTAGGACATGACATTTGGAAATACTGTGTACCTATCAGCCCCGCCTGCTGAATTAGCTGTCAAAGACCCAGTAAACACACCCCAGGGTAGTTTTTCAACAGGTAAGGGAACAACACAATATTTTCTTCAGGGTTATGATTCACATGCAGACAGAGGAAGGTTTTGCTGTTCTTTCAGTCCTTACAGACATGACTCTTGCAAAGCAGTCAATTCTGATGCAGGTGAAGCATTTAACACAAAATGTTACTGACAAGCTTTGGTATGCAGTCTAAGAAGATGTGTAATTATACCAAGCAATAAAAAAGCTATTTCATTTTAAGAAGAAAAAAAATCTTCAAAATTTAACAAGTATAGGTTTATTGTAGTTTTTCTTTAAAACAAAATCTTGTTAGCCTGTTAGCCCTTTGTGCTCTCGATGGATACTACACCCATGGGTAAAGGGTGGGAATTTTGAGGGTGACCTCTATTGTAGCTGGTTTTAATCCTGGCTGTGGCACCTTCCAGTGGGACAAAAGGACAGTTAGCAGCAGGATGCCAGGCCTCAGTCCTCCTGGTGCAACACACAAAGCTGCTGCCACAGTGTTATGATTAGAACGTRAGTGCGGCTTGCAGGGATCTTGCTGGGAAGGACGCGAGCTCAGACCCACGCCAAGCCAGGGCTCCGACGGGAGTTTAAAGAATAAGTGGGTGAAAGAGAGGGCAACAATGAATACCTAAGAGCCGCCATTCAGGGAGACCTTGAGAAGCACAGGTTGCCTCGGTGGTCGGTCCTCCCCTGTTCTCTTGTTCCCTCTGTTCTCCTCTTCACCTTGGGCTGAGAATTTGCCGAGGTCGGCAGCTTCCAGGGAACTCTTTGAAATGGAAAGAAGGACGACAAGACGGGGGGCAGACATTTACAGAATAGCTCTGTCAAAYCTGGCGCGACCCAGACCAGGCCCGGGATGCTTTAGCTGCTTCTCTAATAGCCCGCATCAGCGAAAAGACAATTATTAGATTTCAYGGCTGCTGCTGGCGACCCAAATGGAGTCATTGTACACAGATGGYCGGGCTGGAGGTTAGCTGAGGTTCATCAGCAAATTAATACAGGCCTGAAATAATTAACCTAAAACAGCTATTAATCTTCAGCAACGACAGTGCCTACAATAATGACTGACCAATCTAAATTCATGTCTACTCTGGGAAACCTGGACTTTCAGCTTTTTCAGGGTATCCATGACGCTAAGAGGCAGTGACCGAGCCATTTACCTACAATGAATGAGCCTGACGGAGTGCAGTGATTAATGAAATGTAACTCTGTGAAGACAAACACTGAGAGACACGTCTCACAAAGGCTGAGGAACAAACTTAACTTTAGGGCTCTGCTGACACGTGACAATCAGACAAGAATAAAAGAAATATAACTTCTAACATTAATAAATACTGTAAATAAAATTGATTGGTCACTTATGTTTACTCTTCTGGTGTCCTAGCTGAAAACAGTTCAGAAGCAGTTAGATGAACAGTTTCAGTAAGCTGTCTGCTTCAAGGTCAGTTTTATCCTTTAATCTTTTAAAGAGGAGATGAGCGTTAAGGGCAGAGAGAGGACAACAAGTGGAATGGACGTATGCTGGCAGGGAGGTGGTACAGTACGTGGCAGACCCCTGGCACACATGCCACCTCCACTTTCCACGCTGCTCACTCTGCAGACGCTCGGATCCCCCGGTGCCCCTGCTCTCCCTCCGGCACCTCTTTGTGCGCCCCTATAATCTCCCAGCAAAGGAGACGACGCAGGTGGTCCCATCCCAGTGAAGGTTTYTCCCCCCCCCACCCTTTATCACGCTTTTTTTTCTTAAACTTGCTGCCTCTTCTTGTGTCTCCTGGCTGCCTGCATCCTCTCCTCCTTCATCCCCCAGCATGGCGACACAAAGAGACACCTCCCTGGCAGAGATAAACCTATTTTAGAGATGCCGAAGGGGGTGAAACCTGATGCTCCCCCCCCCCCCACACACACACACACACACCCCCATCACCACCTTCTCCTACTCCTTCGCCTCTTCTCACTCTCTTGCTTCAGAGAGCGCTGAGCTGTGCTGGGCTTCAAGCCCCATTAGCGCCACAATGGTGTGTGTATTTTTGTGTTTATGTGTGTTTGTCTTTTCTCTGTACGTTAGGAAGGATCAAAGGGTGCTGCCTCTATAGCTGACTACTCAACCTGATCCATAGGAGCCACAGAAGCAGTGGATCATTTCAAGGCTGAAGTTACACACAGGTGGAATACATGTCACATGTCAAAATGTTACCATGTTGTCATCTGGAAATTACCTAACGCTGAAATGTGCTTGTTACTTTTAAATATGAACTTAAAAAGCTGACTTCGTAGGAAGCTTGTATTCTTAAACAGAAGATTTGAAGTTTAAAAAAACAGCATCTTTTTGCACGTGAGAGACTAGTCTTTTATAAAGGATACACTGTAATTTTAGATGCTTTTGAACACCATTAATATCAAACTACAACATGATCTCAAATGAGCTGAAAGTGAAGGTAGATGATGGATGGGCAACGTAAATGATGAAAGGGGGCAACCATTTTTTGTTGACACTAACAGAGGACCACATCCTGCTGTACACTTACCCAAATGTACTAAAACTACCATTTAAAATGTTTTCGGATATATATATAT
>NW_013952410.1:1329146-1331316 GCF_001266775.1 Austrofundulus limnaeus | reverse complement strand
AAACAAACAAACAAACAAACAAACAAACAAACAAACAAACAAACAAACAAACAAACAAACAAACAAACAAACAAACAAACAAACAAACAAACAAACAAAACACTGAAAACAAAAACAAAACAGAAACATGAGAGGTCACATCACTGGTGTGTTTTAAAAACAACAGCACTGCTGATCCATCTGAAGAAGTCTGGAAGTTCACATATATTCCCACCATTCAGCCAAATGAGGAACAGTCAACACAAAACATACATGTTTTTATCCACAGCTAATAAAAACATCTGCTTTGACACAGAGCTCAACACATCCAAAACATGTTGCACATAATCTATTGTTAAAGTGAAAAAAAATTAAAAGGCAACTGAACAAACCATTACTGAAATGCCTGTCGTGGGTCAGAAAAGCTCATGAAAGAAAGAAATGAGATGGTTTAATCAACTCACTTCCTAACTTAATCTTCATTTACTTAATCTGAGCCCCTAAAAAACAACATGAAGTGTACATTTGTGCCATCAGGTTGTTTTCCAGCCTCCCACAGTTTCACCTGAGTCATGTTCAACAAAAATTAACAATGAGAATCACGACCAGTTTTACCCTGGGAAACAAACTAAGGTTGTTTCTGTTTGCCCCTACATCATTAGCGCACCTACCAGACCTTCAAACAAATCGGACGTGGAAAATCATCTGGTATTCCCCCTTGGGTGCTTCCAATCACAGCATCAAAGACGTAATGCAAGGCCAGAATAAAATGGAAGCCATTAGAGCTAATCAGCTGCTGCCCCCTTTTAAAGCACGAGGAACCTGCTGGAGCTCTGCGTGTGTCAGAGCAAATGTCACCGACAGTTCCCACACTGCAGAGAGGAGAGGAGAGGAGAGGAGAGGAGAGGAGAGGAGAGGAAAAATAAGTATTTAGCCCTAAAAAAAACATTTTTTGTGCAACAGTGGAGGAAGTGAAGATAAAAACTGAGAGAAAGGGCGAGCGGGGTCAGAGGAAGATGAAGCAGGAAAATTCAGGGTGGGGTTAACGCCACGTGATGAAAGAAGCTGCTGGTTTCTGCACGGACATTCTTCAAGCTCATCCAAGCAGAACTCTGTGCCTGCACACCCCACCCACTTCCACCAGATTCACTTTTGCCCAGCTGCATCCTTTCGTCCCACCTCGGTTTTACCACCTGAAGCTGCTGCTCCATCAGCCCTGCTCGTCTGTCATCGTGCTCCTATGGTTGCAACCCCCCCCCCCCCCCCACACACACACACACACACTCATAGATGGGAACTGATAGGCATTGGACACACATGGTTAAACAACACTAATACACAATGGAAGTCAAACACATSCGCATCTAGTTAAACACTGCATGCCTCCCCAGGCTGGCAGCTCGTCTCAGCCTGTATGTGCAGATATCCAGGGGTAATCACTTCTTCATACACTCTCATTTTTTTTTTCATTTCCCTCCTCTGTTCTTTCAATGCAGCACTGCTTTTTCTGCAAAACTTCTGTTCTGAGGCAACGTTGGACTCAGCCTGTTCAAATCTTGAACCGAGTTAAAGCTGAGCATTTTGCAGGCCAGAGTTTTAAACTAAAATCATCTTTTTTCAGTTTGGTGTAAACCTTGAAAAGAATTATTATTTACTGTTATTTAACCAGGCAAATCCCACTGAGATTGCAATCTTTTTTGCAAGGGCAGCCTGAGCCTGAAGGCAACCTAATGTACATAATTTCATGTCATTTTTGTATCATTACAAAGACTGAAATTGCAAGTTGTTTGTCTTGTACATACAGTAACTTTCATATCAGCCCTCATCGTTTAAGGAGACGGTTGGCCCAACTGCAGAGCAGCAGACATTTTACACAGTGATCCTGCTGATGTAATAAACTTTATTGGTGACCAGCTGAGGGGATCGGGCCGTCTCCATTGTTACTGAATGATGCACAAAACATCATTCCTCGTTATCTCAAGAAAACCATCGGGAAATTAACTCATTATCTCCATAAAAAGGTCCTCAATATTTTTTGATATGACATATGTCATTATCACAAGAAAACCATGGAAAAAAGTTACATGCTGAAAATGTCTGCTCACGGCTTCTATAGGTTGTAATAATAAATTGCTAAGTTTAAATTAGGTATGTTTATACACACACACACACACACACACACACACACACA
>NW_013952410.1:1316651-1328302 GCF_001266775.1 Austrofundulus limnaeus | reverse complement strand
AAACAAAACAAATCTAAAACTAACGTTTTATAAAAAAATAAATAAAAAGAACAGCAACAAATATGTTTTAGTGTTTTTTTTTTGTGTACTGTTGCTTTTTAAAGTCTTTGGGTTTGAAAATGTGGCTGTTTTTACACAAGCTGTTTTTTTTGTTTTAGTGTGTTTTACATCTCAGGCACACAGTCATGTTAGTAAAAAAAGTAACATCTTATTTCTTGGTGAAAATAATCTCTATGCAACTGTCTCCCTGAAGTTAACTCTTCAGTCATTCCATCTTTAGKTTTAGCCTTAAAACTTCCGGGACCTCCCCACGTGTTGCTTCATGTCTCTGAAAACCTTCTAAGCAACAGAAGTCAAGGCCTCGTCTGCCTCCAGCTCCAATCTGTTCTTCTAAATGAGCGCCGACGGATGATTTCCTGTGCGATGGAATCCAGAACCTTTAAACTTCCTGCGCCAAGGCTGGAAGGAGACCTGCACAGGAGGTTAGAGGTCCTGCATCTTTTCACACATCTTTACAGACATAACGAGCCAAACAAACCTGGGAGGGGGGGTTATCACTGAAATCTAAACCTTCTCGGCTGATTTCGTGTCTGAGGGTTGAAGTTGGTATGGGGTGAGGGGAGTTGGGGGGATGACCACCTGTTCTCTGTTTCTCCTCGTAGTTGCTTTTGTGACGGGCCTTTACATTCTTTCAAACCATTACAAGCCCAGGATGAAACTTAAGCCACTTTCTCCCTCACTGCCTTCATGTATGGGAGCCTATACGCCTAGTCTCATTTCAAAGGTTTCTTGTCTTCGTTGGAGGGAAATTAAAACACGAACAAAGGGGTTTATCATCTAGGTTTCTAAACGTCTCAAAATGAATATCAGGAGAATCGCAGCTGCTGAGGATATTTTATTTTTTTTCTAACAAAAGCACCGATTTACAGGAGGCTGTCCTTTTGTGCCAGCGTCTTCAAATAAAACAGCATTTACAGAAGAATCTTGGGGTTTTACAGGAGACGGAGAAAAGGGTTCCTCGTGCATATAGATTCCATCAACCAGCTATAAAAACCGGGGGAAGAAGAGACATATTTATGGGGTAACAAGGTTACATTTTACTGCACCGTGACGTTAAAGCAGAGAAGGCAAAGAGGACGCCTCTTTTGTTCAATGCACGGCTGCAGCAGACAATGATCGAGGCGTGTGGAAGGGCAGGAATGCTCTTACTGTAGACACTCTCGGAAGTCGGGGCTGGAGTGTGCATCTGTCTGTGGCTTTGTCCGTGAGTCAGTGTGTGTCCATTTTCCTGACAGATAGGACTGTGGGAAAAATGTCCGTACAAACAAGCTTCTATTGTCTGCGCACCATTTATTTGGAGAGCAGCTCATTGCGCTGATAAGTGGTGGAGAGAACCGTAGATGAAACAAATTCAGCCCACTGCTGCATTGTGGATCGCTTACATGAATCACTTCTGATTAGCCTCAAGCTGGCCGAGCTGGGCCATCAACGAAGCTGCACAATCACACCGAGGACTTGCAAAAAAAAAAAAAAAAAAAGTCCCTCAGAAATCTTCGTCCTATTAAACACCAGTCACTTCTCCGGACGTATGCGTGTCGCTACAGAAGGGTTTGTCACCAGCTTTCAGGCCTGATTGTCACTGTCATCACTTGGTGAACCATAATWGGCTTTGACTGTTATTAATAGAAAGCTTGAAGAACTTCCAGCTTCATCCAAGAGCAAGCCATAAAATATGTTAATAAAATCTGGCCCTTTGGGGCCCCTCAAAGGGAACTGAAACACAAATTGAATATCAGTGATGGCTCCYTAGGAGGGGTAGGTTTCCAAGGGGGAGGCTCTAACCCTGTTAGTCACACAGGTCGGAGCTCAATGATGCTGCATATTTCCAGTCACTGTCAATTACCCTGATATGGTCTGTGGAGGGTCGCATGCAACCAGCGCCACAGGAGGAAAGAGACAGTGCTGACAGTGTGTGGAGGATGTGAGAAAATCAGTTTGTGCGTGTGCAAGTGTGTGTGTGTGTGTGTGTGTGTGTGTGTGTGTGTGTGTCTGAAATTGTGCAGTTTTCAGAGCGAAATGTCAGCACAGGATGCCACGTTCTAATAACACTACTGTCTACTGGCAGAGATAAGCAGGAGGAGAAAGTGCCAACTTTATATTAGCAGATCATTAAATTATCTCATTGTTGTCGACAGGGTGATGATGATGATGATTGTAAATGTTTCAGCTTGGATTGAACTGGCACCAAATAACAGCAAACAAAAAAAGGAGTTAAAGAGTTTGAACAGAGTAAATGAACCGATGATAAGAAGCTGAACCTCATTGGAACTTTACCAGMATACAGAGTTGTAGAAAATGTGTCATAAAAAGATTTGTTTTCATTAGTTACAACAATTTTGTCCTGTAGTTTGTCATGTTCCTAATGATACCGTTCTTCAGCTCCYATGAAGCTAGTGCCCCTTTTGATACGTTTCCTTGATATCTTATGACAGATTAATTCTGACTTGGAACTGTCGCATCCCTGTTCTGCTCAAAATTTCTGTTATAATGATTTAACAAAAAAAAGCATGTTTCATTTTCCTGTCTCATGTTATTTTTGTCATGACAGTTTGTTTAAGAGATTCTTTTTCATTTGATTTAATTGTGACCTTATTTTTTTACTCTAAATTGTATTTTTAGTCATTTTTGACTCTTGAAACACAACCATCATATAATGCTAATGTATCTCATTTGTTATCCTTTCCCAGTTTGAGGACTAAAATAATGCACGGAAGATTCCAGGACTTCAGAATGAGGAACTGGAATGAGGCCTTGGACTAATTGTCTAATTTAYAATATTGGGAGGTCAATCACACACTGACAGAGAAGATGGGATTGCACAGCGCCTGCTGCCATTCATGCCAAAATTTTTTATTAGAATATTTCCGAGGATGACTCTCAGTTACTGAAAATTTACCTTAAAATCTGTAAAATTGACTGAGGTGTAGCCATTTTAATGTTGCGGTTGATTTGCTGTGAGAACCATTTTGAATTGGGTTGACTCCAAAAATCATTGATGTGTAAATGTCCCTCCATCCATTTATCATCCATAATGTATACCTGGTTCTTCCTTTCAGGGTCACGGTTATCACTGGTACCCATGCCCATTAGTCACTGTGCCAAGGATGTGGACACTTTGGACAGGTCACAAGTCCATCACAGGTCCACATAAAGACATAGGAGACAACAACCATTCACTCTCTCACTCACACTTTGGGSTGATTTATAGTTACCAGTGAGCCCAGCAGTCATGTTTGTGGTCTGTGGGAGGAAACCAAAATCCATGCATGGGGAAAACATGCAAACTCAATCCAGAAGGTCCCCAGCTGGGATTTGATCCAGCAACCTTCCTGCTGAGAGGCAACAGCTCAACTAAATGAGCCACTGTGCATCCCATTTGGAGATGTGCAACAAGTTATTACTTTCTGGGAGTTTCCCTAATATCTGTCCAGTGGTTCGGGAGAGACAAACAAACAAGGACTGATGCCAACACTTAATGCCAACGATTTAAGCAATGATGTTATTCAATCACTGTGCTTGGAGCATGCAGTGTGAATGAGTCTCGGGTAGTACCACACCAAATTTTAGCTTAAAACTTGTAAAGTTGTCTGAGCTATTACCATTATTGTGTTGGCTTAAGTTGCTGTTTTCTCATCTTGCTTATGTCAGTTTATCAGTTGTAGAAGTACATTTAATGATAACTTTATGAGAGTTTCATGAAACTTTGCTCCCTGGTTCATGAAACATTTTGCTAATTCAACAGACAAATGAAAACAGACACAGGCAGAAACATTACCGCCTTTGCCTCGTACAGGCAGGTGATGCCAAAATACCGATCTTTAAAAGGTACATTTCATGCAAAATCCTATTTTTAGCAATTAAATGCATTTTGGAGTCTCCAGGAGAGCAGAAAAGTTTATTTTTTGTCTTCCCTTGTTGACATATTTTAATTAATTTGTAAATAAATCATTTCTGCACCACAAGGAAGTCGTAAACCTCTCTATCAAACTGGAGTGGACCGGTCTGGAAGCTGGAGGGGGGGCGGGGTGTGAAGCACCTTGTTTGGATTTAAAGAGACAGCGTCAACATGAGTTGATCTGAGACACACCTCAGAAAAGGGGTGAAAGAGGGGCATGTGGAGTTACAATAAGGAGGAATTCAGACCAAAGCATTGCAGTTCCACTTTGTATAGACCCCAAGTGAATGAGTTAAATGTGAAAAAGGAAGATTTAAAAGCATGGTATGSCTCCTTTAAACAATTATCCATTAGTTATGTTAAAGGCTTTGCCCACAGAAATGATCTGTCTGTGGCAACCATCTTGCTTTGACATATTGAGGTATTTTATCACCAAATAATAATATATTAAACAATAGGTTTATAAGAGCTGAATATGGGAGCAGTTGTAGAAACAGAGCAGCCTGAAGCAACTTGCAGAGTTAAGACATCTAACTTTGCTACAGAATCAGACAACAAAGCACCCAAAATTATCACTTTTTTAAGATACATCTGAAGAAAACAAACCACTGAATGCTGTGTGCATTTGACCAATATCATCAAAAACATGCAACATGTTCTTTTAAAGGTTTATTCTCTCGGCCCACACTAGGTGGCTGCATTACAGCCTCTGGGATAAGCACTTTGGACCCATTTCCCAGAGAAACTGGGGTTTYCGAGTTCAGACACCATGAAAAGCTTGCAAGGAAGTTCAGCATAATGAGCACAAATGCACATCCATTAGTCTCATTCATGATGCAAACTGAAGCTGAGATAACAGGGTCTTGTGGGAGTGTTTGGAGGCACACTTCACAAAGGTGAAGTTACATAGACCCATGAGGTGGGAGGCGAGGAGCACACACGCATAAAAGAAAAACACCCTCAGTCTAGTACAAATCCACACTTTGGCTTTGTCGATGCTTTGGAGAGAAGATAGACGAGCAAAGACACAGGCTGCATCATACACTCATACTCTCTAAATGATATGGACAAAACTCGTTTACGGCGAAGACCTTAAAAGACTCACACACACAGGGTTTCTTTGTGTCGACTGGGTGTTGTGGTCGTATCTCTGCGACCAGCTCTTCCGTGGTTACTGCCACTGCCTCCAAAAACAGGAAAGAGGATTAAGTACTGGTCCACGTCACAATTTACACTGCTTCTGCATGGATGGAGGAAAAGGAAGTGGGATAATGCCATTTCATGTCTCTGAATACCAAACATGATGCAACGGTAGCACACAGAGAACAATCGGCGAGCAAACTGAAAGCAACTAAAAGAAAAAGAAATGTCAGCTTTAGATTGACGTGTGAGGAGAAACTGGGGAGCAATAAGGAAAAATGGGTTTAAATAAAACAAAGATGAAAAAAAGTACGCAGCAGTTAAAAAATATATATTGATCTACTAAAATGTTTCCCAGTAGAAATTTGGTAATCACACAGTCAGGTGTTAAAGTGTGAAAAAAGTTGCATCTTTGAGCCTTTTGTAGCAGATTACCAGCTTTAAAATTTTTACTTTTTTGTATGTATAGACTCTGAATGTGTCCGTAGTTGTAATGGCAACACTTCCACATACATCTGGAATCTGCTCTGAATTATTTGTTTAAAAATGTTCAGATAAATTAAATAACACAGTCTTAATGAGCCAGGGTTGAAGTCATAGCCCCTGTAACACCCAATACTGTAAGATGTGTCAAAATATTCTGATTATCACCAAAAACAGTCTGACTATGACTCACTGGAGTGTGTTAGATCTTCTGTTCTTGTATTTAAGTCATGTATATTTATTAGTTTATTCTGTATTTGGACAAAGTCAAACTCATTCTCTGTGTGGGTTGGACTCTGTCAGAGCTGTTGCTTGTCTCTGATCCTGTTCATGGTTTTTATGGGCAGGTGCAAGGTGCACTTGTGGAGAGGAGGATCTCTGGTTTGAGAACCATAGGGTCTCCCTTCCACTTTATGCAGATGATGTGGTCCTGTGGGCGTCTTCAAGCCAAGACCTTCAGCGTATGGGGCGMTTCGCAGTGGCTGGGATGAGAGTCAGTTCCTTTAAAAGTTAGGCCATGGTTCTCAGCTGGAAAAAGGTGGAATTTCCCCTCTGGGTCAGAGAAGTCTCTGCCTCAAGTGGACGAGTTTAAGTATCAGGCTGTCACAAGTGATGGTAGTATGGAGCAGGAGATGGATCGACGAATATGGGCCTTTTCATCAGTAATGAAGGTGTTGCTTCAATCGTGGTGAAGAAAGAGCTGAATCAGACTGCAAAGCTCTTGAACTACTGATCTGTCTAACCCTCACATGGTCTTGAGGTTTGTATCATGACCAAAAAAAATGAGGCAGACGAAATGGGGTTCCTTTATAAGGTGGCTGGGCTCAGCCTTAGAGAGAGGATGAGGAGCTCCAAGTAGAGCCGCTGCTCCTCCACATCAATAGGACTCAGTTGAGGTGGTTCATCTGATTAGGATACCTCCTGGACACCTCCCTTTAGAGGTGCTCTGGGCACATCCACCTGATAGGAGGCCTTGGCCCAGGCCCAGGTCTTGGGGCCCTCCAAGACGACCAGGAAAATGTTGCTGGTGAGAGACTGTCTTGGTTTTTCTCCAAGACCTGTTTCCTCCATGACCCGACTATGGTTAAGTGGCAGAAAATGGAGATGTGTTTGYATACAATTAATGCAGATTCAGAAAAATGACAGTAATATTTTTGTCAGTAATATTAACTCTTACTTGTCTGTTAGATGAGTTACCTAACATGCAACCAAAAACAATTATTTAACGTTTTCACAGTGTGAAGGTTAAAAAGAGCTTGATCCAACTGCAAAATTACCATGTAAGATGATTGAGTTTTCTACACATCTCTGCTCTCCTAGAACTYTGCTAATTAATCTCAACCTTACCTAAAGTGTGAAAAGACAAAAACTACAAAATGTCAATAACTGTAGCATAAAAAAATGTTGATAAGCTGTAAATTTGCTTCAAAATGTCTGAGAGGATTCATACAGCAATTGACCTCGGAACAAGTCTTATCACTCTCACACTCACGCAAAAATAACCCAAATTACTTCAAGATTTCATCATAAAAAGCTTCATCAGATTCAGGCCCTTCAGATCAAAATCTTCATGGTACAACATAAATCAGTCATCTGTTGATGACCCCAGCGTTTGCCCCTGGCTCGAGTAAAACTCAAACAGTAACATGTTTCAAAACTGATTGTAAGACTGTTTTCTCACTCAAGTCTTTTTTACACTGGCTAAAAACCTTACAGACACCCACTAACATCTGGCTTTTGAGTGCGGTGAGAAAGTTTTTAATGAGCTTTCAGTTCTTGAAGTAAAACGACGCCGCAGTGGTCAAGGGTATTTATTATTGGCTGCAGCTCCAAT
This sequence comes from Austrofundulus limnaeus, assembly GCF_001266775.1. Classification (NCBI taxonomy): domain Eukaryota; kingdom Metazoa; phylum Chordata; class Actinopteri; order Cyprinodontiformes; family Rivulidae; genus Austrofundulus; species Austrofundulus limnaeus. The sequence goes on along the minus strand of NW_013952410.1, from coordinate 1,320,890 downwards.
CAGCATTAACAAGGACACAAAACCTAAAAGCAGGCGTTGGTTGTGGACACGCAACGGTTCTGAAACGGACAGCAACAAGGCACACAACTGTCGAGCTTATGTCTGCATAAAATACTGTGAGACTGTCTGTGATCCAGCAAAAACTAAACCTAAACTCACCTAATTATGTGATTATTCAGTGTAATTTGATGCCTTCATGTTGTCATAACTTACAGGCTTGTTGTGTGGGAGATACACAGGAAGCAACTCCAGCTCTTTCAGAATGGAAATGATTAAATTTTGTTTTATCCGTGTTTAAATTTGGTTTAAGTGCACTGTAATATTAATTTGTTCTTGAATATTGGTTGGTTTTAAAAAAAGGCAAATCTTAATTGAAGATTGAACTGTTCTGTCAAATCAAAAAACTGAAAATATAAATAGTAATGGTTTGTGTCGATGSGATCATGCTGGTGTATCACTATGGTATAGAACCATCCATGAGTACCTTAACGAGTTTTACTAATTTAATTGCTTGGAATTTCTTCTTGGGGTTTCTTCTTGCCACTCCTATTCAAGTTAAATGTATTTATATTCTGGTTTATTATTATTAATYCTATTTACTGCACGAAAAAAATGTAAGCTTGTTTTTTACATTTTAATTTTTATTTTTTTGTCTTATTTTGTTAATTGAACTTATTGACAATATACTGATTTAAACCATTATTTGATTAGTATTGTTGAATTTAATGTTATATTTGGAAATGGGGGCAGATATTATAAGATTTTTCTTCTTCTGCTACCCTTCATTTCATTTTATTTTAATGAAATTCATTTGTATGTGTATGTATTTTTTTCTCATTTTCTCTCATTTTGTTTTATGTTTTGAATGTATTTTGTGTTTATTTAAATGAAAATGAATAAACTAACTGTGATGGACTTGTGACCTGTCCAGGGTGTACCCCGCCCCTCGCACTGTGACTGCTGGATATGGGCACCAGTGACCCACGCGACCCTGAAAAGGAAGAAGCGTGTACAGAAAATGGATGGATGGATGGATAAACTAAACTAAACTAAAACGAATTTGAACAGAGTTCTTAATGGCACATGTTTTGTAGAAATAGACATACAGTATATGTGTACCACTCACACATTTTTATTTATGTCTTTCTAATATAATTATAGAATATATTTTTGGGGGATCTTATCAATAGTTGGGAAATTTTAAAGGACGACAGAGAGACTCACAAGTGGTCTTTGTTCATCATCAAAACCATCCAAACTGTCACCGTTGGCAGTTGTTTGGACTCGTATGCGGTGGGAACTTGTTTGCCGGTTTTGTTTGCTTGTTGTGACGATCTCCGAGGGGGGGAAACACTCCCACTCAATTGGCCTTGGGTTCCAGAGTAGCTAGAAGGACAGATCCTACAAAYGCGCACTTTGATGGGGTCATCGTTGTCACCATTCAGCGCCGAAGGGCGTGCCAATTTTGTAAATGGCAGCTGCGTATGGCTGCCATGTCCTGCTCTCCTCGAGTCATCGTGCCCTTAAACTAACCACCAAAAGATGTTTACAAATCAAAACTGAGGAGAATGGGCAAGAGGGGATGAAAGGGATGCTTCTAAAGACAGGAGGCTTTAAAAAGAACTATCATCCAGCGTTACAGGACCACCTTTGCTGGCGCTCTTGTTTCGGGAGTGCGTGTGAGTGGCTGGGCTGGTGAGAAACACCGTGGATTTACATAGTGGTCTGCGACTTCAAACGATGTGGCTGACATTTGAATGGGCTGCTGGTGGGAGCCTCTGGTGGGGGTTTTGTTGCCATGTGGGGCGAGCCAAGAAAAGTGGGCACACAGTTTGTCCTGTTTAATAGGCCCACAGGTTACCATAGGAGCCCAGCACAAACCGAGTTCAGAAGGGACAAAGGCGGTATGGGAAAGAATGGCAGGGACCCTTCGAAATGAAAGCATACGGCCATGWAGACTTAAACAAGTTCTGACTCACTAGGTGTCCAACTAAGAGAGGATGAAATAACTTTTATGAGTAACACACTAATAATAGGGGAGAAAAGATCAAGTCTGTGAGATCCTCGTGCCCTTTTGGAAGCAGACGCACATCATTTCCGCCTCTCACACTCTGTCCTTAACGAGCTATTTTGAATAAGTGGCAAATGTGAGGCAAGTGGTACATGCAGGTTACGACCGGCCTTTATAAGGTTCCACTTTACTGCATGGAACATGATGCATGCGTAATTGAAAGCATAGCATTCCTTGAAGGAACACACATCACCTTCCATCACAGAACTTTAACTGAAGACGGCCGTCACAGCCACATCTTGCAAGTTGTATTAATGCTGTGTGTTGAGGTCTCAGCTAATACCACAAAATCTTCACCTCTTTWTCTGAAATTTTGCACAAATTATAGCTATTTTGTGTTGGCAAAGTTAGATTAATGAAGCATRGCTCTTGAATGATTTAGTTGACTATAATATTTTACTGTTTATGTACAAGGCTAACAGAAACACATTACCTTCCAACTTTCAGGTAAACTTTGTTAAGAGGGACAGTTGTTATTATCTTAAGGGGATGGAAATGTTTGTGAAGCCATATTTTTATACTTGCTTGAAAGAAAGATGTACTTTAATCCAGGGTATAGGATTATGGAAATGGTCTGGAGGATGAGCTTAAAAATGCCAGATCTATGTATATATTTAAGAGACAGATAAAAGCAAGTTTTTGACGGTATATGAAAAATAAAATGTTTGATTTGTTGTTTGAGTTGATGTTTTATGTTGTTGTTTTTACTATTTATTTCTTTAGTATTGTTTTGTAAATTATGTTTCGTTTGAATATATTCTGGGGATAAAAGGGGCAGACATAATAAGACTTATTCTTCTTCTGCTACCTTTCATTTTATTTTGATTTGTGTATTTTCTTGTTTTTTATTGTATATAGTTATTTTTAATGAAATGAATACATTTTAATTGAATTGAATTGAATTGGATAATTACTTTAGATGTTGCACACTGAATAGAGCATGTTTTGAGAACAACTCTCAGCTCCTACCATGCCAAATTTTAGCTCATTGTCTGTAACTGACTGAGCTATAGCCATTTTTGTTTGCCAAGGTGCTTGCTCTACAACAGCCATTTTGAGTGATATGGACTATAAGTTAATCAGACGTGCATGTGATGATCACTTTATGAGTGTTTCATTTAAATCAGTCCACTACTTCATGAGATATTTTGCCAACAGTACAGACAAATTGCAGCCTCTCCCCCCTTTAAGTTACAACCAAAGTGCATTGCTGCCTTCCTAAACAACTATAATCTCAATTTTTAGCATCACAAAAGTTTGAGCAAATGCCATTTCATCAGCCTTTTACACTCTATTTAATTATTTTCTTCTCCAAACTTGCATCTTTACCTTTGTCACAACTRGTGATCAGGTATGCAATGCACCCTTCGCTTTGTTTTAGGTCAAAAATATAGTTAAACAGCACTTAACACAAGCTGYTAAAACCAATTTCTCTGCTCTTATTGTACTTGGCAAAAAAGAAAGCTGACTCTCCCTAAGTTTTTAGTTAATGTCACGCTGATGCAGGCCAATGATTAAAAATGGTCTAAAATGGTCTTGAACAGCTGTAAATAAACTTCAGAGCACATCCAAGCATAACAGTGTCAGCCTCAGGAGGAGTAAATGTTAGCACAGCACACAGAGATCCAAAGAGAGAAGCCCTTTGCTCCTGACATGAAACACCTGTCTGAGTGAGTGAATACTGGGAAATGAATGAAGCCTCTGGGACACAGGCAGCGCATGTGTGTCTGTCGACAAAATTTGTGCAAATGGGTCAAAAACGAGTCAAAACCAAACCTAAATCGCAGAACTTTCCACTGCAGTGCTGCGAAACACACACGATCCGCTTTCTGCCCACATAAATCCAACCCCGCTCTCCCCTCCCACCGCTTTCCCTGCCTGCCTCGGTGGCGGTTGCCCCGTCTGTCAGTCTATTTCCAGGCTCAGGGCCCGGCACCGAGGCAGGCGGGCAGGCAGTCAGTCAGGCGGTGTGGTGGAGGGCAGAGGGGTTGATGCGTGTGTCAGAGAGGCGCTCTCCCACATTTCCCCTGGCGGCTGGCAGCAAGCCGGGTCTGCGGAGGGGGGTTCGCCGCTTTCTCACGACCTCTCAGGTTCCTGCGCTCATCTGGGAGCTATTCATTTCCTGCCAGAACACAGCCTTCCCCTGCAACTGCAGGGGTGGGGGGTGG
>NW_013952410.1:1310498-1315801 GCF_001266775.1 Austrofundulus limnaeus | reverse complement strand
CACACACACACACACACACACACACACACACACACACACACACACACACACACAAAACATGCACGCACAAGCATGAGCATACACATGGCTCCAATCAAATCAGGAAACATGGCCCCCTCTGTAAAAAAGGTGTGATGGAAATTCAAAATGATGGCACTTATCCACACTTTGTGCCTCTTAGCGCAGTGATAATTGCAAACACCTGCAATGCCCCCCCCCCCTCCCCGCACACACACGCCTACCCCTTCAAAGAAAGGGCCACACTTGAATAGCTGGAGGGGGGCACACACACCTGGGCAGAGCAGAGCGCTACCACATGGCTCATTGGCGATGTGTTTATCGTGTCATTCTTCTGTCGACCCCCCCCCCCCACACACACACACACACACACACACATACACACCGAGGAACTGTGGCCTGATTAAAGACCAGGCCCGAGGGTCCAACTTGTTCTATAGCATCAGGAGATTAATGCTGCTGCTCCAGTGAAATCTGAATGAAAAGCAATAAGAAAGACTGAAAATGATCCTGTTTTTTAGCGTCTGGATCAGTTCAGATTACTCACAGATTGTTAAAGTGAATATTTGGCTGCTTTCCTGACTCAGAATATTCCAAGGTTCTTCAAAATCAACAAGCTGTTTTAATCTTGATGTCAAGATTAAAAAAAAGCTCCAAGAAAATAAACACCAGGTACTTGTCTGGTCTCAGCTCTCTCTTCAAAAGCAGCTAAATCTCCTCAAACCTCATCATCAGCAGCAACTTGGAACTGGACTTTATTGATCCTGTTTCCAATCAGGCTGCAATGTCGCTTTCTGCTGCTAGATGGCGTGAGTGACCTCTGAAAGTCTTTAAACTTCCAGGCGAGCTCAAACAGCTGGACTGTCAGAGMGAAACACTGAGGTCAGGGGATTTTAATGTGACCAAACTTACTGATAATCTGAATCATTTCTAATAAGACAATTTTTTTTATCCATTGTTCGCTTTTGGACAAAAAGCAACCTCATTTTTGCGCGCAGTTAAATTCAAGTTTATAGCCTATTTAAAGTAATTGCTGAAACTGCAGGCTTTGTAAGTGTGCATTTTGAACCTCTTTAATCTATTTTAAACTTTTAAAAAACAAAGCGTGTTGACTTTTAGCCATACTCAGAATCAAACAGSATGGCACCGGTCAGTTTTGGTTTTACGCACAGAATCGTTAAGTTTAAGTTTGAAAACTGAAGACATTCTGCACATTTTTATGAATTTTTTTAAAAAATGACATCAGATTGTTTCTATAACAAGCAGCGCATGGACAACAACCTTTGTTTTTCACATTTTTTACAAATTTATTTTTGTCTTCCAAAACGAAGAACAGCATAAGAGCATTGAACATTTCTTTGGCTCCACACAGTAAAAAATACAACTCAATTATATATTTATGAAAAATGCAGTGAACGGACTTCCACATTACAAATCCCATTTCAATATGAACTTTTACTTCCCTTGTTAGCTGTACAAATATAGTGCATCTTTTCCATTTACAAGAAGAAAAAAAAAGATGAAAACGACTTTCTAGCAAAGAGATAACTAATACATGTCAAGTCTTTATTGTGGTCCTATTGTTTTTGTTTTTTCACCACGGTCTCCACACTGAGTCCGTGTTGCCTGATGGAGCTCCGGGGGAAACCACAGCCGGAACCGGCACCGGCGTGCTGACGTTGTTGGCGTACACCGGGATGACGGGGCCGTTCGGCGCAAACGCCGCGTTGGGTATGAGGAACGCAAACTGTCCGTCCGTGGCAGGCACGATCTGAAACCCGCCGTACACTTTGGTGGCGTCTGGGGGCAAAGCGGGGGGCGAGGAGCCCCCTTTGCAGGACACCGGGTTCATGGGCAGGACCTGCGGGGACGAGCTGGGGATCTGCACCATGGACTGGCCGAAGGAGGGATGAGTCGGTCCGGCGGCGGGAGGCAGCTGATGCTGGTGCTGATGCTGGCTGGGGTAGTTCATGGCGTTGATCTGCGTCATGCAGCTGGCCAAGTGGCCCAGGAGGCGCGTCCTGACTTCGGTGTTGACGCCCTCGCAGGTGGACAGAAACCGCGTCACTTCATTCATGCATTCGCTGAATCCGGCGCGGTATTTCCCCAAAACCGTGGGGTCTGTGTTCAGCGCGGCTGCGGGAGGGGAAACATTCAAATCAGACTCGAGTCTGGCAGCAGGTTTGTGGATTATTTAAAGCGCACAGAGGGAGAGAGGGAGAAGGAATAAAAAGATATCAAGTTCTGCTTACCCGTCATCTGAGCCCTCTGGAGGTTCCGGAGGTGTTTGACCGTCATCTCCAGGATGTCCGCCTTCTCCAGTTTAGAGTGCCTGGAGCTCTGAGGGAATTAAACACACCTGGTTAACATCACGCGCTCGTGTTCAGGTTGACATGATACCGTGGAGCTCATATATGAGTACCTACATCTTTTTTAAGCGCATCCAGGATGAGAGTTTTCAGCTGACCCAAACTCTCATTGATTCTGGCTCTTCTCCTCTTTTCCATAATCGGCTTTGATGACTGAAAATAAAACCAAGAAAACTGTTTTAAAAAAAACCCCTCCGATTCCAAGCAAAATAAATTCATTAAGGTTGTTTGACTGTAAAGGACACCAACCTTTCTATGCTCAGAAGCTGTCTTGGGTTTATCCGGCGTTGTGTTCATGCTCGCCGGAGTTGCAGCAACCGGAGAGGATGAGGACTTTTCCATCATGTCGGCGGGCATCTTTTTCAAATATTAGAAATATCCCACAAAGCCACAGCAAATTAGGATCCACTGGTGTGTGAGGGGTAAAAAAAACAAACAAATGAGATGATGTTTCAAAAGTTCCCAAAAGAGAATCCTGAGAATCCGTCGGAGCGTCGCGCAGCAGCGGCAGCCACCAGGAGCGCGCGCAGCCTCTGTGGGGCTCTCCGCGTGTGCCTCGTATTTATATCTCTCGCCGCACGCGAACGGCTCGTGTGAAACTTCCCAAACTTTCTTTCCCACAGTAACTTTCAGCCAATCAGGGCGAGGGACACGCGGCCCGAGGGAGGACGGCTCGTGGTCGGCGCCCTCCCATTGGTTGTTTGGCCGCTGGAGCTGGCGGGTTCAGGGCGCAGCCGGGGAAAACTGTCTGCAGCCTTCAATCATCGCGGCGTTTACACATTAACAGCGCGGGCACAGGGAGAGAGAGACCCGTCACATAAAGCTGGAAAACAACACTGAATAAAAGGAGGATATATACATTAAAAACCATACAGGCTTCTGACTTTCCTCCAAAAATCCCCCAAAAAATTGTCGCAACTTTCCGGTCAGAATAACTTTTAGTTTAATTCATTACCAGAATAAATTATTTTGTGCAAGATGACAACTTCAAAGCTGATGTTTAACATACTCTTCATATTACACACGTCCTGAGTCTGTGGCACTTTTTTTTCCCCTTGCCACTTAATCATCTGTCGGTGTTGTGAGTGTGGAGCACGTGCCAGGATGTTTTATGAGCGCGCGGTGGTTTGGAAGTTTTGGCCGCCGGGCTGCCGGGGGGCCCGCCGGGCCCGGGGAGGGGGGCGGAGGAGGAGGATGAGGAGGAGGAGGGTGGTGGTGGTTTACATTAGAGGGGAAGGTAAATAGCAGCTGCTGTTTTAAAAGCCTGGGAAAACCACGCCCACAGACGGAGCTGGATCGGGCTCCCTTATCGGAATGTGAGCCAGAGAGCGGAGATATTTCTGAGCCTGCAGAGCTCACACGATCACACCGACACCTCCTCCTCCTCCTCCTCTTTTTTTTTCTCTTTTTACCTCCCTCCCTTCCCGCCTGTGGCCGCCCCACAGCGTTCAAGGCTTTTGTAGATATCAGGTCATAATTTCATTTCCTTATCTTTACTGCACTCAGAGCAGACGAGCATAAAGAGAGTGAAATAATGCCAACAATCGCCTCTTGGAAGGTTTATTGAGGAGCAGCAGCGTCTACATTCTTCAGGTTGTGCAACAGGACCCTTCTAAAGTTGCGRTCCTATAATAATAAGTTTACGGGTCATGTGGGGGCAGTTAAACCCTTTGATGTGATGTTTTATTTCCTCGGATATTTTTGTTTCTTTGAAAAACAGGTCCTGACACTTGAAAAACTTTGCTCTCTCGTGATGCAAATATTTTTTTCCCCCTCCCCAAGTATAGGCCATGTGCTGATGTCGGTGTTTGGAAGTGAAGTCATTCATCTGAGCGCGTCGCGGTTCTCCTGTTGCGCGCACACCTCCAGCTGGTGCTGAGACCGCGGACACGTGGCGCGCAGGCGACCGGGGGAAGGCGCTCCTCTCGCCGGCTTGCCGCCTGGGTCTGCGGGGCGTCTCCAGCGGCTGGCCGCAAGATCGCGAGCACGATGGGCAACCCGGGGACTGCGCTGCGCCTTGCGACCTCCAGGGAGCAAAAGGGGCGCTGTGAAACTGTTGTTTCCCTTAAACATGAACAAGAAGGATGATCACTATTACCTAATATTTAACTTGAAATAATCATCTGTTGATCTTTATTTGAAGTTTAGTTTAAAATGCAGAGACGTCTTTAAAGGAGACATGTCATGATTTTTTTTATTATCCTTTATTAATACAGGAAAATCTCTTGAGACTCATGTCTCATTTKCAAGAGAGACCTGTTACATCCACCACAACAAAGTAACATAAAAACCATAATGATGCAATTTACTTAACACTTCTAAAAATCAATACCATACYTCATCAAAGAAAGGGTTTTCATTGACAACAAGAACAGGTGCACATTTTCAAATCTGTTTATTAAAATCTTAAACTCCCCAAATGTGACCAAATTGGAGAGCTTCAGGTCCTGCTGAATCTTGTTCCATTTAAATCATCCTTTTTACATTTAAATCATTAAGTTGAGCTGCAATGCTTTTTTAACCCCACAAAAGCCCCTCTTTCACCCCCTTTCTGACGTATGTCTCAGATCAACCCYCTTTGATGCTGTCTCTTTATATCCAAAAGAAGCGCTTCATTGCTTCCAGAGCGGTCCATTCTGGTTTGATAGAGGAGTTTATGACTATGTAACAGCACAGAAACTTTTCATTGACAAACTAAAAGATGTCAACAAAGGAAGACTTGTCCATCCAGCCTTACATGTTGGAGCCAGAGTCTGACCCAGAGCCAGGGGAGGACGAAGGTGGCAAAAATGTAGTTGGTAATTCCAGTCTTTATTTGGCAGTTCCATCACAACTGCTGTGATGTAATTGTTCATAAACGGTAATACAAAAAGTATAAAACTGAACGAGTTAAAAAATATGACCAAAATATTATAT
>NW_013952410.1:1307536-1310349 GCF_001266775.1 Austrofundulus limnaeus | reverse complement strand
GCACACACACACACACACACACGCACACACACACACACACACACAACACAATGCCACTGACAGAGTTCCCAAACAAACGCACTGATGATCTGCAGTCAGAGTGCAGGTATACCGAAGCACTCTCCGCCTGAATGGGTTTCTCACGCTCATGTTGCAAGAGGTCCCCCCGCAGTGAACCGAGTCCAGGAGCTCCCGCCTCTGTCAGTCCCTCCCTTTAACCCGCAAGCTGACCATATTATCGAGCGCACCTGGTCGCCCCATCCGTCCCTGGAGTGTTACCTGCCTCAGTGTATGGGAAACAGAGGAAACCTCGTGTGGTTTTGCTTTTCTTTATTCATGTTTATTCTAAAAGAAAGGAAGAAGTAGACTGATATGGGATAATAAACGGATTAAACTGATGGCTGAGTGGTAGGCAGGAAAGCAAACAGGATATAAAGGTATAAAATCCAACCTTCATTCTTCCTATCATTTCTGATTATCTCTCACCTCTGCTCCACCCAGTCTACTTTCATCTCACCTCCTTTCGTTCCTACCCCTCCATTCCTCTGTTCAGTCGTTCCCAGGACTCCTATCTTTATTGGCATTTCTTGTCTGCCACGCACTGCAATAATGCAATTAGCCAAGGAGATTGTGGGGGCAAAGTGTGTGGCTGTGTGTGAGAATGCAAGTAATTATTGCAAAAACAGAGACCTGCCGTCACCTTTAGTGTGCAAACTGTTGACAGCGTGTTCAGCTGTAAAGGTGGGGCTCAAAGCTTGAGTGTATCTTAGCTGGAGAGGGATCCAGGCTGTAGGAAGGCCAGCCATGCTGCCACAGCTAAACTGAGGGTGGCACTGTGTGGATAAAGTCTGCAACACGCTGCCTGACCGACTTGACTTACCCAACAGTCCACATTGTGATTAACATGATCAGCAAGTCAGAAAAAATATATTTTCCTTTTTCTTCAGAAGTGAGTGCACAAATGTGTACACACACTGTTCAAAGATTTTGCATTTTAGCTTGGAAAATAGAAGAAAAAAAGCTCAACGCAAACAACAAAACCTCACAATGTGATCTAGAATACACTGGAGTAAAATGCATCTCATTTGATTTTCACCTTAAGATTCTGTTTTTGGGTGTGTTGTGTGTGGACAAATCTTTACTCAGTGACACTGACATTCATTTGACATTCCAGGCTGATCAGATGAGAGATCCCTGGTTTCTGRTTCTTTTGTTCTATTTCATTGGCTTTAAAGGAGACARGTCATGTGTTTAAARCCTTCTTTTTCACATTTAAATCATTCAGTTGGGGTCTATATAAAGTGGAACTTCAATGCTTTGGTCTGAATTCCTCCTTATTGTAATTTCACAAGCCCCTCTTTCACTCCTTTTCTGAGGTGTGTCTCAGATCAACTCATTTTGAGGCTGTTTCTTCACAGACAGAATAGTTCAGAAAACGTCATAAGAAATAAAAACTGAACTGGTTGAAAAAATATGACTCAGTCAGAATATAAAGATYTCTTTGAAGCACCAGGAGAGACTAAATTCAATTTTTRGTCACTCTTAGAGGCTCCAAGCACACAACAAAATGTGTTTAACTACTAAAAATAAAAAGATTTTGCAGATGTTGCCTTTAACTTGTTCCCTCTGATTAGCAATAAACACGCTTATTGATTRATGACATTTTTGCATAATGTGTCATTTATTATTTCAAAATAAGATGACTGAAATGTTCCTAAATTTTTTTTGTGGTAAAAGATCTGAAGATTTCTTCATATCAGTTGACAATTTTTGTAAAAATAACTTATGAGACTAAAACAACTAACTGCACATCTGTCAGGAAGAAGTAAAAATAATCTGAATGATGAATTTTTCCTCTACGTATTATTTTCTTAGTGTACTCTCTGTTTTTTTAATACTTGAGCAAAGTGTCCAAATTATGTTTCTGGTGAAAGCACTCAGATAAAAAAATAATAATTACAGGATAAACAGCTTATAAGTCATTCAATAGGCTCGATGAAGGCCCACATTCTATAGAGTATTTTAGAAACAAGCTCTGATTTAAATGATTAATTTGCTCTGATGACTAAAAACAACCCCCCACCACTCATCTTAAATCATTACACTTTTAAATTTAAAAAGCCTTCCAGAGAAGCAATTATTAAAGAAACTATTGACTTGCACTTGCTTTAGAAAAACACAACGTACGGCATTTTCACAAAATATCTAAATAGCTTTGCTTGGAATCTCAAACACCACCCACCAGCAGGCAGAGTGACCCATCACCCAAGCTGCTCGCAGGGTTACAGTTTACAGAAGGCTGCGTGGAAACGATTAGCGCCGACAACTGACAGAAAACCCTACCAGAGTCTGTTTTACTCATTCCAAAGTGTGCTATAGCGAGGAAAGATGGGGAGTTGGTGAAAGTGTGTGTGTTTGTGTGTGTGTGGGTGGGTGGGTGCGTGTTCACAAACATCATCCTGGCGTGGAATAAATGTGTGTTGTTAGTGGGAGTGGAGTAGGACCTGTGCTCAGCTGCTGTTAGCGAGGCCAGCCAAGGCTTGGAGAGCAGGATCAAAGCCGGGACAAAGCGAGAGGAGGAGAACTGACAGATCCTCCGAGCAGAGAGAACAGAAGGAGGAGAGACGAGAGGAGATGAGGGGGTTTTGGAGGCTGTCCAGATACAGCCACACACGTCTTCCTTCTCTCACACACACACACACACTGAGGAGCCCCGAGCAGCCTGGGAGCAAGGAAAACAATAAGTACAGTGGAGATGCTCAGACTTCCCTTTTCCAACACACACACACACACACACACACACACACACACAC
>NW_013952410.1:1294348-1307421 GCF_001266775.1 Austrofundulus limnaeus | reverse complement strand
CACACACACACACACACACACACACACACACACACACACACACACACACACACACACACACACACAGAAAAAGATCAGCATGGGTCACTGTAAGCCTCGCAGACACAGGCGCCGGGGTCCGTTTTAGCCAGCTAAAACACTGCGATGTTTTAAGGCCTCGGTGCAGGGCTGCAGATCAGAGGTTCCCCAGACGGCTGCCACGGCCTTCCTCCACTTCAGAGACAGAGCTGCTGCCTTCAGGGGCTTTTCTCTCTCCTTGCTTTACCCCCACCACCCTCATCATCAGCAGCTCCCCAAGCTTCCAAACCATCCGCGGCGCTCRTCCCGCTCTCTATTCTTTTTCCTGCATCACTTCTGTTTTWCTGATGCCTCCTGGAGCAGACCGGCGCTATTTGCATGTGTGGGGGTGGAGGTGCAGRGCCCAAGGTGAGAGGTCACGGTGAGTCAAACCCAGCAGCTGTGGAGAGGAAGTGGTTAGGGAGAGGACCGGCGAGCTGGCCCGAGTCTCTGGTTAGCACGCCCGAGGCGGCGGCGGCGGCGGCKTGGGAATACATCTTCTCCTGCCTCTTCTGTGAGGCTGGTGGGGGTGAGGGCCACTCATGCAAATGAAGCAGAATTTACAGGATTTTTTGACATGCTTGTGCACGGAGCTCTCGCTGTCAGGAGAAGCTGGAGACGCTGCAAGATTTGGGTCAGATGTTCACCACCGTTTCCAGCTGAGGGTTTACATTTTTACACAGCAGTTTTCTAAAAACTGCGTAAATGAATTCTGGCTTTTGGATTTCTTTAAGTCGACAGTAAAGCAATGAAAAAGTCAAACTGAATTCAAGTAATCTATTTTTGTTAAGAAATATATTTTTGGCCTCTCTTGTTCATTTTTTAAAAAGAGTCAGTGCACACTAGTGAGATTTTGTTTGGTGCAAAAAAACGTTAAATGCTCCTTTTCCAAAAGAGGCACTTTTGTCATTTACAGTGGAGCCCCAGTTTTCACGGGGGTTACGTCCTTATAGTACCCACGAATCATGAAAAAAACGCAAATATTGGATGTAGTCCAGAAAAAGCCTGCAGTGTGTTTGGGGTGACATCGTAATGCGGTACAAACCAAACTTGAACACAAGAAGGCTAAAGCTAGCAGCTACWGACGACACGATTAGGTAGAAATTCCACACTCCGGGCAGAGCGTGTGCACAGGGCGTGCATCACATACTGTAAGTTTTTTTTGTGCAACTGAATTTACATCAATATTTATGTTACAAAATGAGTATATTGTTCTTAATAATTTAGATTAAAAACTCATAAGCATAAGGAAATAAATTTGGACGTTCCTTACAGTACTCTATTTCTGYTTTGTGCAATATCACAGGGATTACCACAAACTACTAGTAGTTAAGTTTCATGCAAAAAWCCCCAAAAAGGCAGAGTTCGCCAACTGTGAAACAGCTTTGTAGGGGTTCACTGTATTACTGTGATCTTTAGCTGATTATTCATCTATTTTCTGTTTGGATCTTGTACTTGACACCACCTACAGCAGATAAACAGCATCTGAAAGTCATGACTTTAACAGAAAAGCTTCTTATTTCACTTTACCATTCATTTGATCCACTTTGTTTACTAAGAGTTCAGCTGATATCRCTGGTTGTGATTGTTAAATTGTGTTATCTTTGGTATTTTTCTTCAGTTTTCCTKAGTTAGGTCTCAACAAAACACCAGGAACATGTTTATCCCTGACTGCAAAGATCAGAGAGTCTGGCAAACTTCAACTCTGAAAATACTTTGTTACTAAATTGAAAAGGAGTGYAAAAAGCAACTAAAATGCAGAGGAAAACTTTAAAAGGCCATCTGAAAGACTTCAAAACAATTGAAAAAGTCCACAATAAAAGTTAAAGTTTGGTTTCTTGAGGCAAATTGTAATTGAAACCCAATCATTTCTCGAAGAAACACACATCTACCTTTAAACAAGATCAGGACTCAGAGCAGTTTAGTCAAACCTCAAAAAATGATGTTGGTCACATGACAGACAGATCTGTTAGCTCTTGAGTATCTGTTTAGGATGATAGTTATCTGACAATTATTAGTGTTCATGTGAGATTCTGCTTTCCAATCAAAGCATGTAGCCACAAAAAATAATTTTTTTTTTCAAAAAAAAAAAAAGGCCATTCAAACATTTGAGTTTTCTTTGAACACCTCAGTCGAAATGCCTCTTTGTTTTTAATCATTTGACGTACGTGAAACGCCAGACAGAGTCTTGGAGCTCTCTATGTTTACCCTCAATAAGTGTTGGAAAATTTGAATTCCAGGTGAATGAAGCTCCCACATTTCCTCCTGAGAAGGCAGATTGTTGACTGATGAGAAGAGGATTGGCCTTTGAAGAGGCAGCATGCGCACACACACTGTTCCTGAGACTGACAGCTTGGTGCTGTGGATTAATTATCTTTAATAGGCCTCGTTTAGAGTAAACAAATCCCATCACGGCAGATCTCGACCATTCATGTGACGACACCCCGTCATTACATCAAGATAAAACAAACTTGCTCATTTTCATAAACGGTGCGTCGAAGTGCTGGGTTATTGTAAGGATGATAAAACAACTTTGCGTTTCTAAACAGATGTTTGATGTGCAAGAGGAGTTGTTATTGTCCTCCTAAAAGTTGTAAACGGTGTTTGTTTCTTTATATTGTTAGAAAAATGTCTCACGAGCCACTTAATGGACTTTAATAAAACTGTCAGAAAGTAATCACTGGACGATCAACTACAGCTTAACTTTTGGAGTTAAGCCAGTTCAGGAGGTTTGCCAATGCAAAGCAGTTGCAGTCACCTCAGACATGTCTACGTTCACAATGCAGGCAAACACGACTCATCTGTTTTTTTCCTCACAGTCTGAACGTGACAAATCTGACCCAGGCCTTTTACTGAATCAGATACATATGATATTTTTCAAAATGACTGCAGTCTCAAGACTCGTGCTTCATCAGACTTTTACTTCAGTTGGGGGGGGGGGGGGGTGCACCACGTATTTTAGAGCAGGTGTGTCAGACTCATTTTCAGCGAGGGAGAGCATCATGGTGGCCCTTAAAGGACCTGTTTAAATTAACCTTGATGTAAAAAAAACCTTGATGTTTTGTGTTTAACTTTAACCAAAAAGGAAACATTACATTCCTCGTCTCATTGCAACGGCTGAGCACCGCTAAACAATAACTGAGCTCTACGTGGTATTCCCTGSATTGAAACACTGTTTTTACACTCTTCTTCTATATACTGAAAAGTACTATGTGTACAACTGACTTAATGTGAAACAAATAAGACAGAAATACTATTAAAAGTTAAAGAAAGAGAGTTTTACTCACTGTTGAGTTATGGTGAGTAGGCGCCATCTTGATTTCTGAGCTCTCTCAGAGTCTGACAGGGTATTCCAATGCCTAATTGACATGCATTGCGGGACATGTAGTTTATGGTCAACGCTGGCTTTAAAGCAGCTTATTTTAAGATATTAATACAAGGCTGTTCAACAAAATTACTCAGTGGGCCACAGTTACTCAAAGCCAAGTAAATGTACTATTATTATTTTTTTAATTGAATCAATTCAACGTTCACAAAACATGTTTTGTGAACAACGCGCTGAATATGACGTCACGCAATCTTCTGCACATGCGGGTCACATTGGGGCCACATTTAAAGGGGCAATATCATGTAAAATCAACTTTTTTGAGTTTTATGTCATGTTATAATGTTATACTCTCATAAAAAAACATGCCCAAAGCTTTGCTTTGACTCATTCATGCATGTTAGAGAAATCCTGCAACGTTTTTAGGAAGCCATGCTGAGGAGCAAAACGACAGGTGGGGACCAGAAACACCTTTTGGTACCAGAAACGCCCCTGGGACGCGTCTTTGAGCCAAACTTCCTCATGGCAGAGGTCACCCCCCCACCCCACACACCCCGCCCATGACTCCTGCAGGCTCTCGGGTGAAAGTGAAAGTGAAACCTAACTGTCTGCTGAGCTCTCAACATTAGTTCTCACTCAGTGAAGCCCTTTTCAGATTCAAAATACCTTTGAGGAAATGTATTTTCAGATGCCAAGTAAACTGCATCATGGCAGCCCCCCCCAATCGAAATGAGCAAAACGGAAGCGGAAGGTGGTTCTTAAAAAGACAGAGGCCAATTTCAAGACATTTAGAAGAGGAAGTGATGAGAAGATAAGTTTATTTTCTATTTAAACATAAAAACAGCATTTTAATAACAGCTAAAGGTGACATAGATACTTTATTATGGTATAGTATTTAAATATATGCCTGAGAAACACATAATATTGCCCTTTTAAAATATAATGCGAAGGTCCAGGCACAAACATTGGATTTAAGCAAAAAATTCGGAATTGTGCATCAAGACCTGCCATGTGAACGTGGCCTATGACTTAATTATACAGACACATTTTCCTTTTCCTAGCAAATCACACAAGAAATTACAATGTTGCAGGAGATTGAGCAAGTTTGACCAAAGTGGCTATAACTCTATCCCTTCTCAGAATAAAATGATCTTAGTTTAAAATAAAAAGTGCAAAAAAATGGCAGACAGCATTCAGTCCTTTAAAGAACGATAAGTGTTTAATTTAACAGTGAATAAATTTCWGCTGCATAATCCTAAGTCAAATCATTAAAGATGATGGTAAAAATGAGCTAAAGTTWAAGATGTAGATATGTCAATATCTTGGACAGCTTAGCTCATACATCGACACAGAAACATAGTTATAGGGTTTGTTTGTAGACTGCCCAGGCCTTGTGTCAGCAGTGTCCTTGAGCAAGGCAAAGAAGTTCTGCGAATAACCCCTGCAAACCTCCCAAACAAATGTTTCTCACTGGTGAAGAGTTAATGCATTATCACTCATTTGTGCTTCAATGGTTTCAGTTAGAATTGATCAAATCATTGAAGCTCTGCTCCTGTGCTGCAAAGATGCCCTCAGAGCCCCCCACCACCCACCACCCCACCCCCTCCTCCTACCTGAGCCAAGGCCAGCCTCATCATACACAGGAGTCTGAGGATTACCTCTCCCCTCTGAGCAATCACCTCCCTCCTGGAGAAAAAGGGCAGCGTTCCTCTCCATCCTCGATTTCACCCTCGGCCCTCAGCACTCCACCTTTCCCGTGGGAGTTTGCAAAGCCAGGATAACCTTGAGACCTCAGCTGGTCCGCTGCCAGAAACATTAAAGAAATTCCCTTCTTTTCTCCTTCTATCCTCACCTCTCCTTTTCACGCTCGCCCCTCCTCACCCGCCTCCCCCTCATGATCACTGGCAAACCTCCCTCCCCCCATCTTGCACTTTCTTCTCTCTCCTCTCCTTCATTTTCAGCCTCCTCTTTTTTGCCTTCTCAGCCTCCTCTGATTGTTACTAAGATTATCCCTTTTTCTCTCTTTTCTCCCTCCCTAATTTCCTCCTTTCTCGTCATCGACAGGACAGAGAGAGAGGGGGGGCGAGAGAGAGAGAGGGGGGGGGGCTTGAGCGGCGTGAAAGAAAAAGGCTTGTCACATGATCCCCCGCGTAGCTGACTATTATCTGCAGATTGTCGAGCTGCCAATTTCAATTTAGCCAGCCCTGTTATCAGACCAAAAATAAACGCCTCATTTGAAAAGTGAAAATCAAACTGTCCCGACAGGAGGGATGACTGACGTTGATTGCAAACTAACTGTTTTGGTGGCAGCCTGCACTTTGTGTGGCTTTTGTCTCTTCGCCCGCTCCCTCCTTCGCCTCTCTTCCCATTCTCTCTGTCGGCTTCACGGCTGTCATATTCCTTTAGTGCGAGAAAGGTCAAGTGCTGCTTGCTGCATGTTAGATCTGAGGAAGGTTGRCCCCACTCCACCCTCCCCACTCCCCACCTTGCTTTGAGGCAACAAACCGTCTCGCTGCAAACTCCCCTGCACCGGCAGCACTAGCAGCAGCAGTAGCAGGTCGGGTTGCAGAGGAATGCGGCTATCCCCTGTAGTTAGTCCACTCCTTTCATGTTTCCCGGCTCCTCCGAGTCGATCCGTTTTTCAACGCGCCGCACCGAGAGGGGCCCCGTGCTCCTGCAGGAGAGCAGCAGGGATCACTTCACAATGTTTATGGTCAAGAGAAATGGTAAGTAACGTAGACAAGGGGAGAGTGAGAGGACGAACATCAAAGGAAGCGTAATGATTTACATCTTGTCCAAGCTGGAGTGCACTTTCACTCAGAGTTTTCTCCTTCAGCGTGGTAATGTTACAGTAGATTCCCTTTGGACGAGCTGTGTTTTTGTTCAGGAGTTCAAAACTGTATTTTTTTTTTTCATCTGGCCCACAGATTTCTGCAAGAGACAGAGTGAGTTTACCAAACAGGCAAGGTGGGCTTTGGAAGAGTTTCCCATGACATCATTACTGATGGGGCCTCAAGAGGCTTGAGAACAAAATCCTCTCTGAAGCAACACACACACAAACATGCGCAGGTATGACCTCATCACTCAGAGTTTCACATTGCTTCCTCCCATCCCCACCAAAGTGTTGCTTTCAGACATGTTAACTCCCTTCCTGCTTATCAGTGGCCCCTACACCCCAAACAGCCACACCCGGCTCCTGTTCAGCCTCACCATTCTGTGAAGATGCTAAAGAGCAAAGTACTGCTTTAAAATAAATCACAGCATCTATGAGTTTTAATTGATTTCAGTTATTACCTTCTCCTGGAAAGCCTTCAGACCACCACCTCTGGTCTTACAAAGGAGCATAAGGCCGTTAACATGAGTGATGGGGAAATCTCTAAAAAGAGACAACTCTTTCAGCTCCCAAGTGACTCCTGAAAAATTTAGTTGCATATTACCAAAATGTGTAAAATAATGTAAAAATGCATAATATATWAAATGTTTACATGTGTGGCACTACAAAAAAAACTGGGAGCATTGGTGACAGTGGTATGCCTTTTTGTCTTTGATGGTAAATGGTACTGAACTTATAGAGCACTTTTCAAGTCCCTCCAGACCCCAAAGTGCTTTACACTAACAGACATTCACACTCACATTCACACACTGATGATGGCAAACTACACTGTAGCCACAGCTGCCCTGGGGCACACTGACAGAAGCGAGGCTGCCATGCACCGGCGCCACCAGACCCTCTGACCACCGTCAGTAGTCAAGGTGGGTGAAGTGTCTTGCCCAAGGACACAATGATGTGGAAACAGCAGCTCTAAAGAAAGCGTACTGCAGAAACGTTAGCTTTTGTTTCCTCARTAAAGAAACCCTTACTCAGATTCACCTGGTTTTGGTTTTGTTGCTTCTTTTAGCTGTGTCACAATTTGTCATTGCATGCCAGTTGAGCACACCCTTGTTTGGTGAATTTAAATGCTTCTCATTTCTTGTGTTTTTTTTATATGGCTTTATACCCAACAATGAACAGAGTGATTGAACTGAACAGAGAGTCGCCTCAATGTGGGAGGTATCATAATATTAAAATGTGATTTTAGTCAGTTGCATTTCTGACAAAATGATAATAGACTACACCAAACATGAAGGAAATACAGAATATTGAACTGGACCAGCCAGCAGTWTGACGCTGAAGACGAGAAGACAGGATGACAGAGAACGGAAAGCTAATTGGTTTGCATGCTGTTGTTTGGTAGCTCGATACTGTGATACTCTTGCTGTGTAGTCAAAATCATGTGGAAAAAAAATGTTGCTGCAAACGATTCATGTAAAGTTACTTTCATCTGTGAGATCACGTAAGCTCCCCGATCAGTGAACCAATCAATGACCAACAGTAACTGACGTCAAATTGGGCCATGCAGCGCAGCCTGGTTGGAACCACAGCTCTCGAGGTTCCAGAAATRGGGGTGGACCCGGGCCAAAGGGGCTAACACAAAAACACAGAACCCTGGTTTGAACCTCGGCTGGGCCGTGCAGTGGAAGTCTGTTGATAAGATCAAATCTGGTTTTGTGAAATGGAATTCATTGCAGCTGATGTCATAGTGATTTCATGAAMTGTTCCCTGTTGCAATAAAATACCTAAAACACAAGTAACCTCACTTTGTTGGGGCAACCTTTTCAGATGGTGATATGCATTTTAAGCTCTGTTGACGCCAAACTAACACTTTTCAAAATTAACAACAGGATATGGAGCACATCCAGKATTCTCTTTTTAATGATGTAGCTTTGTCAGGAGCTCAGCAAACTTTGTAAATAGTTGAAACAGACTGAAGAATCCTTTCTTAGTCCTAATAAATTTGTTCTGTCRCCTATGTCCAAACTCCAAGCAGAAGGTATTTTATGTTTTTATAAAAGTCACTCAAAACCTCACTGATTACAATTCAGAGATACTCCTTTAAAGTTTACAGCTTATTTCACTCTTTTTTTGCACTTTTTAATGTATTTAAAAAAATCATCACCAGACATCATGAACTATACAGTATCAGCTTTGGAAAAATGCAGCATTTGATTAATAATTTAAAACAAACTTGTCTTCGACATCTTTAGATTTGGTAGCCCAATAGAGTTTGTTGCATTTATATAAGTACAAGAAAATTATTGCAAAAACCTTAATATGCAAAGATAATGAATAAATCAAACAACTGACCACGGCATTCTCATTAGAAATAAAAAACAAAACAAAAAATAAAGATGTTTCTTGCCCTTTTGCGTGACCATCAAGGGTAAAAATATAAAGCCGCCAAGAAACCAGTAATATTATTCCAAGGTCTTGTTTACAATTTTAAGATATTTCTGTGGAGTGAGGCACCACCTGTCCTTGCCTTTTTTTTTTTTTTTTTGGCCAAGAAAAATGATATTCTCACTTGTTGTCTAGTTATTCTGCCCGTGGCACACAGGCAGGAAGTGCACCATCTTCCCCCAATGTTTTCTGACTTTATTTTGAGGCCAGTACATTTTGCTCAGCTACACTGAGAAAACAAAAAGGAATAGGTCAGTTCCACCACCTCACTTACTTTTTRCCCCCGTTCTTTTTCTCATTTCGTTAGCCTGAGTACGGTCAAGGGTTCAGAGAAAGGGCGTCGCTGAGGGAGCTAATGTCCTGAAGCAAGGTGCCTCTTAAGGATTAAACATCAGCCTATCAGATCCATTTGGGATAACATCTGTCAAAAGAACCACTTCAGTGGCTGGCCCGACTAACTCTTCTGGCCCCACTTATCTAGAGTTCAATCCTCATGTTGCAAACAGATCTCGAGCAACTTTAAAGGCTTTGCCTTTGGCACAGTGAGCTTCATAAGTGTCTCAAGGCAGGAGGCAAAGGGCAGGGCAGGGACACGGTTTCTTTGCCACGTCACAGCTGCATATTTTAGGCCTTTTTTCCTTTCCCACCTGTTGAAGGTAAGCGCTGCACCTCGCAGGTGCTCTCAAGTCACGCTTGGCAGGAAATAAAAAAGAGAATTAAACAGGATTTAGCAATTTGGTGGCCTTAAAGGTCAGCATCCAGTGTGAAAGAGATTCAGGCTATTATTGCAAGGGCTGCAGCGGGACTTTAGGTCTGGTATTTGCCTCTYTAGAATAAAAATGTTGACTACGAATATTAAATAAATGCAAACTTTGATTCAATTTCCTTTTTTAAAGGGAACTCGACTACTTTAACAGGCATCTACTTCAACTGTAAAACAAAGACTGTAAACTGTTTAGTTTTCTAAATAAAAAAAATGCCGCAAAGCATATTGGGTAAACTAAACGATGACGTTCACTCTTTCTACCCTGGAAGTTAATCTTGGACAATAGCTGATAATCATAAATGAAACCAGAGCACCTTGGCAGAAGGGAGATGCTTTATGGAAGGAGAACCTCAGCTTAGCCTGTTAGCTTTTGCGTTAGCTCTCAAACTAATGCACCAATGTTTGTGTCTCAATTCATGGGCTGCATCCTCAAGAGTGCACATTTGTCGGCACCTGAGTATCCTTCCTGGCCGAGGATATCCCAGGATTCAATGTGCTGACAGCAAACTAAACAGAGAAACGAAGACTGTCAAGTTTTTGTTATTTTTTTAAAGAAAGAAGAATTCATTTGCTTTTAAATGTAAGTTTAGCAWTTTAGCTAACAACATTTAAGATAAGATAAGATGATAAATAAAATGCTGCTACAAGTACTGATACTGGAGCTAAATCCAAAATATTAATGTTTTTTAAATTTTATTTACGTGTAATGTTTAAATTGTGAAGTTATTCTTCCATTGAAAATTTGTGTCAATACACATCCCAACGCATTTAAGTCTGATATGAAACTGATCACTATGGTAATGGTGTAGTGCACAAAATTACGTCAAGCTAAGGCTAGACTGTCTCATTTCACAGCAGTTTTATGCAGCTTACCCAGATGGAGAAGGACATGCTCCATGTGGCCCAGCTGGGCTAKGTGTTCATGAAGATGTAGCCCATGAATTGAGACAGTCTACTTATAGCATATGGTGATGTGGTGCTTTTTCCCGAGTTAATAAAATTATACACACACTATACATATACTGGTAAATATGTGGCTTTAGATCATATATAGCTAATGTTGCATCATATATATGTATTACCTTGGGTACTATAACACAAAAGCTAACAGGCTAAGTTGAGGTTCTCCTTCAATGAAGCAGCTCTGTTGTCCTCCATCTGTCTTTTCAGTTGCAGCTGAGTCATTTCTACATTTTCCTCTCTGTCAAGGCGCTCTGGTTTRATTAAAAAGGGCTGATAGATAGTGGAGGAATTTAAGTATCTCAGGGTCTTGTTCACAAACGAGGGAAGAATGGAGCTGGAGATCGACAGGCAGATTGGTGCTGCGTCTGCAGTGATGCGGGCGCTGTACCAGTCTGTCGTGGTGAAGCGGGAGCTGAGCCATAAGGAGAAGGTCTCAGTTTACCAGTCAGTCGGTCTACGTTCCTACCTTCATCTGTGGTCACGAGCTTTGGGTAGTGACTGAAAGAACGAGATCAGGGATTCAAGCAGCTGAAATGAGTTTTCTCTGCAGGGTGTCTGGGCTCTCTCTTAGAGATAGTGTGAGAAGCTCAGTCATCTAGGATGGACTCCGAGTAGAGCCGCTGCTCCTCCACYTCGAGAGGAGCCAGTTGAGGTGGTTCATCTGGTCAGGATGCCTCCTGGACCGCCTCCCTGGTGAGGTGTTCCGGGCATGTCCCACTGGGAGGAGGCCCAGAGGAAGACCCAGGACACGCTGGAGGGACTATATTTCTCAGCTGGCCTGGGAATGCCTTGGGATTCCCCCGGATGAGCTGGTCCAAGTGGCTGTGCAGAGGGAAGTCTGGGTCTCTTCTTAGGCTGCTGCCCCCARGACCTGATCCTGGATAAGTGGAAGAAAATGGACGGATGGATGGACTGATAGTCAGATATTGTCCAAGACTAACTTTCAGGGTGGATAGAGCTTGCAGCCTCACAAAAAAAAAGCCTCACAACGGCAGAGGACCTAGTAAGCTGAATGCTTGGCAGTGTAAATAATACGACACTGTTCTTGTAACAATATATATTTTTTTATTTACATAAACAGTCTACAGCATTTTTAACGTCTTGGTTTTACAGTTGAAGCAAATATTAACTAGTCCAAATTCCCTTTAAAAATTCCTAAAAGAATTTGTATCGTGTAGAAGTACAAATAAGTGATGTTTCCCACACGTTGGCTGGATTCTCCCRTGAGATGGTTTGTTAATCTGCCTCCACCCCCACCAGGCATTTGCCCACCCAGACCTTTCTCCGCTCAATCTTCAACTCCGAGGCCAAAGCTTATGCTAAAAGCTTCACTTACGGAACAATATYAAAGGCCCCAGCACCTATGACTTATCCCATTTTCTCCTGAAGGTAGACATTCTGTGTGCCCGGCCCCAAACTCCCACTCTGATCTCACCCATTGAATGATTTCAGAGCTCTTAGTTGCAACTCTAGTCAAATCCTCTGACTCACTCGCTGATCCCCCTTTTCCCTCCTTTTCCTACCAAGTAACTTTAATTGTCCTGAGAAAGTCACGGTTGGTCCACGGAACACAAAGAGCCAGTTTATAATTAATGTTACAGAGGAGGGATTACAGGAAGCGCTGGGCCGGTTGATCTGAGAGGCTGTGACAGGGAGTGTGTGATCTTCCTGCTTGTGCCAGACTCGCAGGGTTTGTGTGGACGTGCATGTGTGCAATCCATCAGAACAATGGGAGATCTCCCTTCCCTGCACAGGCTAATTTATGCCTTCATCACTCAGACCATCTGCACCGGGCTCATCTTCTCCAAACAGCACAGGAATGTGGGCAACAGGTTTCATTTGAGAGTGCGGCTCGTGCAAATGAAGAACCAAAGGGGGGGTGGGGGGGTGTCCTGTTATTTTTCACTCTCCTGGGGGATACGGTGGCGGTGGTGGTGGTTAATGGAGGAGCCAGTGGATGAGGGGTGGGACCAGAA
The DNA here is from genome assembly GCF_001266775.1 of Austrofundulus limnaeus. NCBI lineage: Eukaryota > Metazoa > Chordata > Actinopteri > Cyprinodontiformes > Rivulidae > Austrofundulus > Austrofundulus limnaeus. Next base: position 1,295,056 of record NW_013952410.1, on the reverse strand, counting down.
CGCCCGCCGCGCCAGGTGTGAGGCTAGGGGCCATGCATGTAAAAACATGAAGCAATGAAATCCACCGAACTGGCTGAAGGGCTGCAATGAATCGTACACGTTTTTCGCTGCTCATCTCCATTAAAAAAAAAAGCTTAAACCCTCAACTTTAGATCTGCTGAGTGGTCAAAGAAAATATTAAAACAACTGGATGACATTTAAAAAAAACATTAAAATTCAAATAATTTTCCTTCAGATGAAGCTGAAACAAGCAGATGAGGAGGAGGATAAGGAACGAGTGCTTTCCTATCGGGTCTTGCTCTCTGGCACTAAGACAGGAGCCTGGCTGCCTGTCTTTCATCATCAGGATGCAGAATCAGAGCGTGTCTCACACACAGCTCCTCTGTGCGCCTGCGAGTGTGTGCGCACACATCTTTGTGTGGAGAGAGGGCACGTAAAGGCCCAGACTGCCTGCAGGTCCTCCCCCCCACGCAGATGAGCAGGGGCAGAGGAGCGCTTGGCAGGAGGAGGGAGTGTGTTGATAAGTGTGTGTCTGTGCATGTTTGTGTGTTCTCCGGGGAACGCGCACATGTTTGGTTGTGGATAAAGGAGGGATGTAAGGAAAGAGTGATTCAGCCAGAGAGATGGTTTTTTGTTTCCCTCTCTTAATCCTCACCTTGCATTTTGTTTCCTCATCCCTCCCCTGATGCACACTCATTGCTTCCATCT
>NW_013952410.1:1292067-1294283 GCF_001266775.1 Austrofundulus limnaeus | reverse complement strand
CACACACACACACACACCATGCTGCCTCTCGTTCTCAGACAGTAGCAGCCGGGGGCCAGGAGCCTGCTGGTGGAGGCTGCATCAATCTTTTTCCCAGCTGTGGGGGTGGCTGCAAACACACAGCAGCTTGAAGTGGTGGCAGTAGATGTACAGTAAGGAGGGTCAGGGTTTCACCTGGAGTGACTCACCAAAATCTGCCAAAGTCTGCCTCACCTAATGTCTGGWAGAGGGTCCAAAGCATTTAATCACATTCAAGCAATGAGTAACATATATGTGGCCTTTGTTGTTTATTTAAATAAAGTTTTATTTCATAATCCACTCTTAAAAATAACATTTCAAAGCAGGATTGAGGCAACTTTAAACTTTAAACAGTTCAGTTGAGTAAACAGTGAAAAACATCGAAAATTTCATTCAAAGGTGAAGTCGTTATTAATAGTTAATCTAACGTTTGTACACACCAGTATGYCATTTCTCAGAAAAAGTTGRTTTATAAGCCTGACAAACTATATAAAATAGARCCCCCAGTTGCAGGATAATCTTTGGATTTTCTCCATGCTCTATTTTATAGTAACAAAGTATTTGTATTTCATTACGTGACACCTCTGCTAATGTCCTGTTTAGACATGCATTGTTTCCCACTGACCTGGTAACTGTGATAACCTTATAATTAGTCCACTGTTGAATTCCCTTTTGTTCAGAAAGCCATCATTGGTAAAGTGGATCACACAAATAAATAAGTTTTTTTTTCTTTTTTGTCAGAGGGTTATTTCCAAAAATTTAGCCAAAACATTTTTTGAGAACCGTGTCATCATTGGTGAAGCTTAAAAAAAGAGGATACTCCCCTTGGTATCTGAAAATACATTTCCTCAAAGACATTTTTTTAATCAGAAAAGGACGGAACTGAAGAATTACGAGCTCACAGGAAGTGACATCAAAGGGGAAAGCTTAATGTAAAAAACTCCATAATCTTTGTATATTGAAACYATATTATTTGAACTCTGACTCTTCTTCATCTCTCTCTGATAGTGACTCAAAATAATCTAAAGAAAAATCCGATTCTTCTCCACAGTCTGTGTTGCCGACCATTGCTCTGTTTGCATTCAGAGATTCCCCTTTGACATCACTTCCTGTTGCTTCACATGCAAATATCTGAACTGTTCATCTTAGTGGTGTCAACTTTTTTTTTTCAAAATGTTATCGCCATCTGTCCAAAAATGCATTTATGATTTTTACAAAAATGTAATGTCACGGGCACTTTGATGTCATCATTATTATTGGTGAGCTTTTAAATTGATTTAAAGCCAATAAAAATCAATTAAGTATCCATCCTTCCAACATCTGAATAGCTTTTTCTAAACATTCCTTTGGCTTGCATTGTTAAAAAAGACTTGGTTTTGTTTTTTATTCATCTTTAATTTTCCATGCCAAAGCTATCTGAAGACAAGATGACCAAGATCAGCATCTAATCTCTGCAATATCTTCTGTTATGGTTCACTGCTTCCCTTTCTCGGCACGCAGTGGAATAAAAATGGGCTAGGCAAGTGATGTTGGGGGCAGTTGAGGGGGTCCTAATCCTAGGAAAAGCCACTATCAAAGTGAAAAACATAGACAAGAGGGGAAAAAGACAAAAAGAGGGTAGGGGTGGAGGGTTTGGGAAAAAAATCTGGGCACTGATGAAAAGCCAAATGTGCGACATTCACAGAAAAGGAGGCCTGTTGTTGATGTGCGGAACCTTTGAAGAAGAAAGAAAAAAATGGAGGAAAGAGGGTCTGTGAGTGAGTGCCGGCCGGGGGAGACGGGGGGCTCACTGTATTGAGGGCACATTATGTCATGGCAGTCAAAACAGCGTAAGTTGACAGGGCAGCACCCCTGCTGACAGCATGCACACACACACACACACACAGGTTGGTTTTTATATCTCTGTGGGGACCATGGATTGACTTTCATTCATTTTCTGGTAATTTTAAAGCCTGGCCATTTACCCTAAAATTAACCTCACAGGTACCTGCCTGTCCCTAAAACTAACCTAAATTCAATTCACACCTTGGTCCTGAACCTAACCCCCACACCCAAAATTAGCATCTGTGGGGACTGGGCATCGGTCCCCACAATGCACTTTCGATCCAGAAGAGGCTGCCTTTTTCTGGAAAATGGTCCCCAGAATGTAGCAAAAACATGCCCACACACACACACACACACACACACACACACACACA
>NW_013952410.1:1290624-1291713 GCF_001266775.1 Austrofundulus limnaeus | reverse complement strand
CACCCATCCTTTCCCACCATGTACTCATGAACGCACACAGCCTCTTCAACCTACCCCACCCCACCCACCCATGACCCGGTGCAGCCACGCCACAGAGTGCATGTCATCCACTTCCTCTACTGTTTTTGTTTATAAAATCACTCAGCCCACAGATTGCTCCTTTCCGACGTCTTTTCCTCCTCAAAGACCACCCACCCCAAAATAAATGAGATTGTTCCCGATGTGTGGACGCTGATCAAAGGCTTGAATTAGCTCACAACGAACATTTATTAAAAATTCCATATTTTTTCCCTTTGTAGTTTATGAACAATTTCTTACTGGAAGCTCTCAATGGATTCAGAAAATAGAAATAATCTTAGAGAGGTTTTATTGGAGGAACATTTAACTTATGATTGCAATAAAAGGTCATTAACCATGGTTTTTTCAAACAGGCAATGGCTTTGCATGTTTTTGAAAAGGCACCAAAAACCTTAACGACAGATAAGAGTCTTCTATCGCTCCATCTGTTTAACAAGCTAAAACCTGTAAAACTGCAACACTGTCCTTTCTTTACTCTTACAATGACATATTTACACACAGCTACAGTGGGCATGTCAGTTTAGTCACACCTGTCATGGCAACTGTCCAATCTCTCACTAATAATACTGAACATGTTCTGTCARTTTGTCACTGTTATAGAAATAAATGTAAACACGATCAATTCCCTTTAAAACATTCAGATTTTTATTSATCTGTCGGCAACAGTATTAATCCAACGGTGCTTTTAACCAAAATCCTGTCACAAAAGGCCTGACCACAATAGATATGATAGATAAAGATAAACGTCTGTGTGATATAAAACTGATTTGTAGTTTATTTTATAAAATAAAATAGCATGAACAGATTTGTATGTACCCTAGAGACGGATAATCTTTGCATTCTAGACATGTTTAAACTGAGTTTGTGATCACTGGTGCTTTCAAGCTTTTTAAATTGAACCAACACATCACTGAGTATGGTATTGTGTGCAAAACATTGAATGTCCTGATGCATCTCAGTAATCCAGGTAAAAAAAATCAAAAAGAAAAAAAATTGTATAGGTCTTCTGGA
>NW_013952410.1:1283077-1289867 GCF_001266775.1 Austrofundulus limnaeus | reverse complement strand
TGCTCCAGGGCCTGTCGTGTGTGTGATTTCTCTTTCTCCCTGGCTCCTGGGTTTGTAGGGACACTGTCTGCTAAAACATTGAATATGGAGCAGAGAAAGCAAAGGTCAGATAGAAGATTATAGARATTCATGTTAGAGGTAAAAACTACAACACCATCTCCAGGTAACTCCGTGTTTCTGGGTCTACTCAGGCTAATATTACAGTTATAAAGGTCGTAGGACTGTAGCTAACCTCTGAGGATTTGGATGCAAGAAGATATTCACCCCCAGGTTGATAAGTTGAGTGCGGATGGTAAAGAAAATCAAAATAATTTTTACATAACCAATCAAGTGAAATTCTAAGGTTGAGGTACAATACTGTCTGATGGCACCACCCATCATGGCACTTTGGTTGGCCGTGTCGTTTTAAGTGCTTTATAAATAAAAATGGTACGGTATGGTATGGTATGGTATGGTATGGTATGGTGTGGCATGGTATGGTATGGTATTATAGTTTGAGCTGAAATGGACTCCATAGAAGACAACTCAGGAAAGCTCCACTAGAGACAGAAATAAAATAAACAAAATAAGAAACTGGAACATTTTGGGTCTTTGCATCTCCATCTGTACATGACCCTTTAAACTGATGAAGACAAACAGCAGTGCTTTATGCAACAGTGATTTCAACTTTAAATGAACCATTTGATTTCTAAAAAATAAATTTTTAAGTGCTTTTGTTTCCTTAGGACCACTCAGAATGACAAAATGACTTAAGAAAAGTTGCTCTAGAAGAGCTTCAAGTTTCATTTTCTCAATAGAAATCATGGGAAACGAATTTGGTTGTAAACTGTGACTCGCTTTCAAGGATGTTGGCTTATTCAGGGGGTGGTGATGACATAACAGCCATCATTTTCCTGATCTTTGTGCTACAAAATAACTGATACGTGGTGATTCCAGGATTTTATCCAGGCAGACAGTGACTAAGCTCTAAGAGGCGAAATGGTATTCCGTTTCTCTTGAAAAATATCTTTATGACGGGTAAAGAGATGGAGTGTCTACTGTATTCAAGGACAATTAGGTATAAAAAGTCTGCTACCAGTGTGTGAAATTCTCTTAAGATTTTGTTGCACTACCTGTTTTTCCCACCGCTTTTGAAAACTAAACAAAAAGTCAAACTGAATGAGGCTTGCTCTTTACCTAGAATGAAGTGATGATCTTTCATTCTTTTAGAGAAGACAAATAACACGAAGCTGTGTGTCCTCACACACATAACCATGCAGAGTTATACACACAGCTTTGGCCACACTCGTGCACACTCCACCACACACTCCTCTTATACAAACACAACTATCACAGAACACACAGCCAGACAACGTCTCACGCTCTGCATGTTCGCTGACGGATTCAACCTCTTCCCTTCCCACAAGCCAAATATTTACTCTTGTTCAGATATGTGCCCGAACGACGTGAGKGCATTTCAACAGTTTTTTTAAGTCCTCAGTCTCTTTCAGTTTTATACACTCCTTTTTTCTGCAGTGAACTGAAGATTGCTGTGTCTTTGTTCAGATATTTACACTGCCTTCCTATTTACTGCCAGTGGAGATGCATAAATTGTGGCTTGTTCTTGCTAAAGCAGAGATGGGCAACTTAAATGATGGAAGGGGCCACAAGTTTTTGTTTACACTACCAGACGGGCCACATATTTGTTCATTAAACTATCATACAAAGCAATAACTTAACATATTTCATGCTCAAATGCATGTATAACAGTTATACTTTTGTTTAATYAATATGAATACAAGATTGTTTGAAGAAAACAAAACCACTRACTTTAGCTGTTTATGCACTRGCAACATCAGTAAATTTTTCARYTTTAGCTTTGTGRAACTTTTTCTGGTGCTTYGTTATATRAAGCAATTTCTGTTAAAAGCCTTTTTGTTTAAYTAATYTTTATGTATGTCTGCCTGTGTGAATGTGTTTTGTTGTGTTTTGTAAACCCGTGTGGGCTTGGCACCTGCTGTGGTGCATGACACAAATAGAAAATAAAATAAACTTACTAAAATTCCTCTACCTCCCAAAATCAAAACAATTTTAAAAAGAATTTTATAAAACACTCTTAAAGTGCCTGTGGCATCGTATTTTTGTAATACATATGAATGCATGTCTAGAAAGAGGTCATTGATAAAATATTGCAAAATAAATTTCATGTCGCACAGATGAACAGTTGTTGAGATAGTTACCTGTGAAGTAACAGGAAGTGATGTCAACAGAGCTTTGCTACATCAGCTAACAACACAAACTGTAGAGAAGAATCTGATGTTTCTTTAGATTATTTTGAGTCTCTATCAGAGAGATGAGAAAGAGTCAGAGTTCAAATAATATTGTTTCAATAAACAAAGACCAGAGAGTTTTCTTTGTTAAAGAGTTCCCCTTTGATGTCACTTCCTGTTTCACTTAGGCNTGAGAAAGAGTCAGAGTTCAAATAATATTGTTTCAATAAACAAAGACCAGAGAGTTTTCTTTGTTAAAGAGTTCCCCTTTGATGTCACTTCCTGTTTCACTTTGGCTGAGCCAAGTTCAAAAGAAAATATGCCAGTTATGGCACAAAATGGGTTAAATCATATGTATTATTCCAACTTTCTTAAGTATAAAAGATGTTTTCTTTGACTTTTTGCATTTGAATAGTATGCGTCACAGACACTTTGAAAGAAACGCTACTAAAGCATGTTTTAGATTGCAAGAGCTGCTTTATAAGAGCTTTTTTAGTAAAGTAAAAGGGGGAGGGGCCTCATTGGTGAGCTGGAGGGAAGTCACCTGTGGGCCACATATGGCCCACAGACTGCCAGTTGCCCAACCCTAAGATAAAATGTGGGTCCAACTTTTATCCCCTTTTAACCCTTTAACTTGTAAATTGTACACAGCTCTCTTTATCTTGAAAACTATTCTTCTCAAAGCACAAGTTTGTATTACCAGAAAATAATTAAGTTCAATAGGTCAATGGGTTTGTGCTTAGATAATATACACTAACAGACAAACTAACYGAATGAAAATCTGAACTTATTACATCCATATGTTTCAGTCAAATTACAATAATTCTACAAACATCCAACATTCTGTGGTGAAACAGGATTTAGCATTGAACTCACCAACAGCAGGTGTAAATGAAAGTTAGGAGGAGGRGATGAGGTCATCAGGGCTTCACACTGAATGGACCTCCTCTAACACACTCCACCCTTTCGCTAAGCTCCCCAAACTGTAATTTGGCCCTCACATCAAAAAGGCCTCGTTAGAAGAACTCCAGAAACTGCTAATCTGGTGCCTTTACAAACATYGGATAGAATGGTTTTGCGGTTCACAGCGTCCAAGACAACATAAAGAAACATCAAAGCTTTCCTTCTTCAAGTTCCTCAAACCTCCAACCTGTGTGTCATTGTGCCGTCTGTTAACGGCGAGAGACGTTTTCTTTGCTGACAAGTCATCTGGAAACAAAAGAGCACTTTGCTTCTAAAAAACACCGGAAATCGCTGGAAAGACGTCGCCACTTTTCAGCAATGAGGTCACCGTAATGTTCTGATTCACACCAGCAGAAACACTTACAGCATCAAGAGATTTAAAGGTAGCTTTTCTTTGTTTTGGATTTACTTACCACAATCATTTTCTCTCACTTTTTAAACTGTTTGGCAGCTGGTTTCCTGGTGCCACCACTGACAAAAACATTCAGAAAATCTGGCAAAGGATGAGAGACATTCAATTATCAGACCACACCTAGATTGGTCATTACGAGGGAGTCACACAGAAACCTATTTTCAGACACACTCAAACACAAATCTTCATTCCCACACATCCCTTCCTATCTTAACTGCCCTGGCCACAATGAGGCCACTACAGTCCCGCTGACCTCTCCAGCCTTTGACACACTTGCGCTCACAAACACACACACWAACACAGACGGGCTGAGGATGTGCTGACAGGCAAGAGACCGCCGGCTCTTAATTAGCAGGAAGCTGCGGTGTCAAGGTGTCAAGGCATGCAGCGCAAAAGAGCAGAGTTGGCCTGTCCTCCGACCGATCCTCGGTAGGGATGCTTTGTTGTCCCTTTCCCACCACGAAGCATTCATGCAGKCTGGCTTACAGATGTTTTCCTTCTAGCTGTGTTGATTCTCGAGCAAATAAGAAACACGGACACTAAAGAGTTGCACGCATTTAACCCCACCAAGTATGGAAGCAAGATGAAGAATAAGGGCCTTAAGACCAAACTGTAGACAGGACGTCCTGATTGGCAATTTGGGAGTTTGTATAGAGGATGGGTCCTCGAGTAGGAAAAGATGTGGTGTGCCTTCTTTTATCTTGAAGTTTCTCTTCCAACCATTGCCTTTCTTGCCCGTCAGTATGCACACATCCATCCATCATCTTTACTTCCATTCAGGGTCATAGGGGGTCACTGGTGTTTATGTCCAGTCACTGTGCGAGGGGTGGGGTACACRCTGGACCCTAACTATTCACACTCTCTCCTAAAGTTGTAAAGTTGCCAAATAACCTGCTTTTTACCTGCTTTTTGGTTGACTTGTCTACAACCATATTTCTAAATATGTTTAGTTAGTATTTTATATTGAAATAGAAAATGTCAGCGTGCAATGATGCTGGATGTTTGAGTGACTACAGAGCACAGCTGAAACATAAACACTGTTTAGACTAAATATACTTCACAGAAATACAAATAGGCATAAATACATCTGGACCATAATGTATTGCAAAATACTGGCTTCATGCTTGTACGTTGGTATCCAAACAAAGGTCCATATTAGACAAACCTGACAATTATAACTGCGGGTTTAATTTTAATTCATGGTGGTTCAGTTGGTAGAGCTGGTGCTGTGCAGCATAAAGGTCGCCGGATCGAGTCCTCGTCCAGGGACCTTTCTGGGTAGAGTTTGCATGTTCTCCCCATGCATGTGTGGGTTTTCTCTGGGTACTCCGGCTTCCCCCCACAGACCTAAAACATGACTGTTAGGTTAACTCAAAGTCTGAGTGAGAGAGTGAATGTTTGTCTGTCTTGTTTGTCTCTATGCATCCCTGTGATGGACTTGCAACCTGTCCAGGGTGTACCCCGGTCCTTGTACAGTGACTGGACATGAGCACCAGTGACCCCCTGTGACCCTGAAAGAAAGAATGGATGGATGGATGGATTTAAGAAGGACTCGCATTTCTCCAACACCTCATAAAGCCTACAGATATTTTATTTTTTTCATCAGTGCTTTGGTGCATTTTCATTGTGTCAGTGCTAATAAAGCTTTCACTCTATTGAGATAATCCATTTTTCTTCCATGTTTTTCTTTTACATGTGTCTTGTTTCACAGTTTTTGCGCTGTTTCAACAATTTATATGTCAAAATGTTTGGCTCCTTCAGCCCATTCCAGCTATGACTTTTGATATGTCATCACTTTAATTTTTTTTTTTTTTTMGAAATTTAGCTTTTTTTTWTTATTATTATTTTTTATTTTTGGACATTTTTTGTTCTCACTGAAAATGAATGGAGCTGTCTTCAATTTCCTTAAAATCCTTCAAAATAATTAAATGTTTCCTGCACTTTACACTTTTTGTTCTGGTTCTATTTTTAACTTCTTTGTGCTAATTTTAGCTTCTTTTTGCTAATATTTTTTCATGCTTTTATTTTAGCCATTTTTCTGCTCTTTTTGGTTATTCTGCTAATTTAATTGTTTGTGCTCTTATCAGCTTTCTACTAATCTAAGCCTTTTATGCGTATTTTAGCTGTTTTCTGCAATTTAAGCTACTTTTTAGGTATTTTCAGCCAATGTTAGCCTTTTTCAGCCAAATTCAGTTTTAGCTACTTTATGTCTTTCAGCTGCTTAATTCAACAAACGTGTTCTCGTACTGCTTCTTTGTACTGGATACAGCTTGTTTCAGCTACCTGTTAGCTACTTTTCTGTTGTTTTCAGTTTTTTTGGCTATATTACAACAAATTCCTAAATTTTTGTATTTTGTTTTTATTCTGCAAAAGTCTTTCAGCATTAAGCATTCATGCTGCGTTTTTGCAGTAAATGCAAATTGTCTAGTTTAGAGTAGTTTTTAAGGTGAGATGACTTGTATACAAAGTAAACAGTCTAAATGTATTATTGCACGAGCAACACGTCAGCTGACTGCAACAGATCACCTTCTTCTAAGTGAGTCTGAAAAGTCGTGCATGTGTTTGTGCTCTGCTTGTAGCAGCAGAAGTCTGKACATCACAGCAGGTGTAGGTCAGTAAAACAGATGGCTGATATCTGGTGACTGTCAGAGTATCTATCTGAGGGTTTAACACTGGTGCATGAGGCGAACACATGTTAAACACACACACACACGCATGAAGGACACATGTGAACACACAGCATAAGTTCCAGTGCTGGAGCCTCCATCTCTGTCCGTTTCATTCCTCCTTCCCTGAGTYCTTGTGCTCGGCCGGCCATGGGGCTGAGGAATGTGTGAGAGCCATGTGTCAACTCCCCAGACTGTGGGAAAGTGCTGCTCTCTGCTGAACTCCCTCCTCCCTCCCTTCATCCTTCCCTTCATGCCGTCCTCCCTCGCTCCCTCAGTTCGTTGGACAGCTCTCCAGGCGAGTGCTCTGCCCTGCTCCGAACCTACAGCGATGTCTGCGTGTGTGTTTACGCGCGTGCCTTGTAGCGCACAGGAAGCGAGCGGGAGAGCGTCTGCCAGCGGCGTGGAATTGCTGCTTCCTGCAGACAGTTCCTATGCCAACACCAAGCTCTCCAACAACACACACACACACACACACACACACACACACACACACACAC
>NW_013952410.1:1276781-1282807 GCF_001266775.1 Austrofundulus limnaeus | reverse complement strand
CACACACACACACACACACACACACACACACACACACACACACACACACACACTCAGACTCAAACAAGCAGCCTTCTCTACAACCCATCAGGAACCGCCAAGATCATCAAACAGGAGGAACTCTGCTCTCTGTTTCTCAGAGTGTTGATCTCCAGTTTCCCCTCACTCTGCCTCTCAAACACAAACACTGACATCTTTCTCATTTTGTGTGTGTGTGTGTGTGCCACTTTCATTGCTTCAAAAACTGCTCCGAGTTTCTCAGCTGCTTGCCAAAAACAGCCAAATAGTTGATACAAACAACAAATGCAGCATTCAACAACAACTATAAATCACTCCAACATCAAGCGGACACATTGGACTGTCTCCTCAGGGCTGGAAGTGTTCATGGGACACACAAAACCCAGCTCATTTCATAAGAACAAAACATCAGGCTTACACCATGTGTGGTTGCATCTTTGTTCTGTCTCTGTTTATCATATCATGAATGTTTTTGCGTTAATGTTTGTTTAAAAAGTGAAGCTCCCATTTCAGTTTTACCATCAGTTTTCTTTGTGTTAACCACTATTATATCAGGGATTTGTCACAAAAAAATTGTAGTAATAAAAACCTTTCTTTAGACTCATTACGCAACACGAAAGCCTGCCRCTGTTCAAACTGTCAGAATTATCTGTTGGACTAAAACTGTATTTAGATCTTTCTTTCTCTGGTCAGCAGGTTTTACAACGTCTGTGCCAATCATTCTCCTCCGCAACAAGACCTAAAAATACACCCGTTACACCTGCTGTGCTTCACCCAGCCTACCCGCGTGTCATAAAACATGTCTGTTCAGTCACACACACACACACATTTGCTCCTCGACACACCGTGCTGATGACATAAGCAGCCCGCCGCCCCTCCGATCAGTCTTCCAGCTGGAGGAAGACGAGGAGATCTGCCATTTCCTTCCTGTGACAACCGAAGTGGCACGAAATAAAAGTTGACCTCTGCTCCATTTAAAGTGCCTCAGATGTCAAAAACACCGCCACAAAAAAACTCACTGGCTTCTCCAACATGTTTGTGTGTTTTTCAACCTCTTAACCGTTTTTAATCAAGCTAAATACATCTGTGATTCTGCTCCTGTTTGTCTGTGAAAACTCTTAAAAGGAGTCACGATGTGCGCTGACATTTTAAAATCACATTTATTTTACAATATGTCGAAAGAGCGTGGTAAAGCTTTGTAAGGGCTGTGAGTGAAAGTGGGTTTCTCGCTGCGTCTGCACACAGACGTGCAGGCAGCAGCGAGTAGCACCACAGAAACACAATCTCTGGGAAAACTAGAGGAAAAGGTCAGGAGGAGGAATAATGTGAGAGTATGTCCAAGGGTGGGTGCAGTTTATCTGGACCAGTAGGGAGGATAAGTGGCCAAGAATCTCTCTCTCTCTCNATGTTTGTGTGTTTTTCAACCTCTTAACCGTTTTTAATCAAGCTAAATACATCTGTGATTCTGCTCCTGTTTGTCTGTGAAAACTCTTAAAAGGAGTCACGATGTGCGCTGACATTTTAAAATCACATTTATTTTACAATATGTCGAAAGAGCGTGGTAAAGCTTTGTAAGGGCTGTGAGTGAAAGTGGGTTTCTCGCTGCGTCTGCACACAGACGTGCAGGCAGCAGCGAGTAGCACCACAGAAACACAATCTCTGGGAAAACTAGAGGAAAAGGTCAGGAGGAGGAATAATGTGAGAGTATGTCCAAGGGTGGGTGCAGTTTATCTGGACCAGTAGGGAGGATAAGTGGCCAAGAATCTCTCTCTCTCTCTCACTCACACACAAACACACACGCACACACAGTCCTGGCTGCCTCTGCTGGTTGAATAAGCAGTCTCTGTGCTATATTGGTTTGGGCCTCCCCCTCCTGTGTTAAACCTTGTTAGTCTGCCAGCCCTCAGTCTCATTCCCACACTCCCATATCTGGCTCTGTGACTGGTGCTGGGAATCCCCATCATCACACACACACACACATACATATACAAACACATACATACTCTTCCATCATGATCTTGTTCTCTTTTTCTTGTTTGTACTTTATTTCTCTTATTTTACCATTTCCCTCACCAAGTCTCTCCTTGTTTATCAGACGTTATCCTAAATGATGGCGATGCAACAAGGAAAAGCCATGCAGATCTACAGAGTTACAGATTTTTTTGTGTTCTGCTGTTGTGCTTCAGAAATAAATTATCAGTGGTAACGGCAGTGMTGTAGTCTACATGACACATGGGTATAGTACAAGCACTTCAAAATCTCTTGGATTTGCGTATAACGACTTGAAGTAAGCAGAGATACGTGTCAATTTGTAGCTTATGTCAGCGCATATTCTCAAAAAACAAAACAACAAAAAAAACTGAGGTGGTTGTGGCAGTCTTCTACAGTATACACATATTATATGCTTTAAGGACAAAGCTTTTAATTTTTTTTTGCTGTTTTATTACAAAAAAAAGATGTTCTTACTGGTCTTATTTAAAAAAAAAGGCTCCACTGTATTCCTGTCTCCAAACTCAGGGGCTTCATCCTTCAAAGGTCGAATTTGTCGCCACTTACGTCACTGCGCCGCGCAGAAAGCTGTCCAATTTCGAAGACTCCTCCAATTGCGTCCAATAAATGTGTCGTCCTTTTTCCCTGATTTGAGGGACAGGTCTGGTGGATCCTCCTCGGCCCACCCTATCCCATGATGCATTGTAGGTCGACCAGAGTTTTTTTTTTCTTGTAACGGTGGATGGAATGAGAATAAAGGAATACTGTCTAATGTTGTTGTTTTATAATGCTAATAATACTAATATCAATATTTTGCTAATTTTGATCTGTTTTTGCTTCTGTTTAGGTGGTCATGGTTAGGCYACAGGACATACGCCAGGGTAAGGGTGAGAATAAAGCTGAAGGCTAGACCATCCAAATTCACAGCCAATTGGTTTTTGGTCTTTGCCGTCGACCAAGGACCCGGCCCATTTAGAGCGGGTAGGCAGGGTCCTTRGAAGGACGCAGCCCCTGAATTTGGATACAGCCATGGTTGCAAGTATGCCCACCTACAACAACTAGTACAAGAAGTAATAGTTGATTGATCAGTAGATTCAAAAGGATTCATTGCTATTTTCAAYATGTATTTGTTTCCTGTAAAAATCTGAGTCTGTGTAAATTCACAAGTGTCCTTTATTCTAACAAAGAAGAGTAAGTTGAGGTGAAACTTGATTTGGCTCATCTTTTGTTCACTTCTTCTCATTTACAGCTCTGATGTGGTGTCAAACTGTTGACACAACTTTATAAAGTTAGCTGCTTTTTTAGTTTTGTCTTGGAAAATGCTGTTTCAGGTCTCAGGTTTGAGGGTCAGTCTCAGTTTAGAGTACATGTTTGGCTTAAATTAGATGCTTCCACAACTTTACACATTCACAAATTGCACTTGTTGAAATAAATCATCGAGGTGTTAAAAGGAAGCTAAATAACCAGGGTGAAAAATAAAAAAGGATTAAGARAAAAGTAGATTGCTGTTCAGAACGCCACCTGCAATTCGTTTGCACTAAAGTGAACCCAAACCTATCAGCTGTAAATATTCAACATTTATGATCGCTGCAGGCTGCAAAACAAAAAATGTGCTGCAGACGTTTGGCATTGTGTCATATTGGGATGACTATGGGTTAAAAACATGTTTACTTTTACTGTCTTTCATAAAATGATCCATTTTACAGCTGCTGAATGGCTTTGCATGACGTATCTGAGTGATAATGATTAATGCACAAGTCACTGCCTTCTACTCCCTTCAGTCCTGCTGAATGCTGTGATTGTTTTCATTGACTGATAAGGTGCTACACTCCCTACATACTGCTGCAGGACTGTTTCCACACAAACTGCTCCTGGTTTTATTGTGGCTGGATGTATTTAAACTGAACCAGACAWGTTTTCAGACTGGGGTCAGGTTTGGGTCGTCCGCAGGCTTTGTTTTACTAAAACAGCAACGTTTTAAAATCATTGTGGTTAAAATTAGACAAAAACATCCAATTTTGGAGTTTCAGTGTAAATGTTTGACACATTTCTATACAGTCTCAGCTCTACTTTGGCGCCTGAAAAGGTGATGAAACGATTGTTCTATATGTAGACATCCTGTGTTATGTTTCACCTTTTGAAATCTGATGGGGGAATATGTTTACCAATAAAACTAAAGTTGAGTTTATTATTCTTTTTAGATTCATTAGAAAGAAATTCATTTTGGAGACACTTTTTTCTAAAGACTTAATGTTGAAGCTCTTCTCAATGAAGGCATCAAGGCATCATCAGGGTTATTGCTCAGAGGGCCACAGTTAATGCAGGCCTACAAGCACAGGGGCCGAACATCCAGCAGTTAAAGTCATTATGTAAATAAACCAAAATTACAGACCTGTTACCTTTGAAATAATTTGTTTTGCTGCATTTAATCATAAATACAACATACAGAACCCTATGTAATAAATGTAAGGATAATAAAACAACATCAAAAACAAAAAGAACACATTATGCCTCCTATTTACAGAATATTATTTTGACATCTCTGACTTGCCAAATTTTTAAACCAGTTTTATTTTCACTTTCATAGTTTTATCTTCGACTGCTTGTAGTTTTAACTGTCTTCTATAATCATAGAAATGTTTTTTTTTTACCAGCTTTTAGCCAAGATTCTGATGTTTCTGCAGATACCACACATGTCTATCTTCTTCTTCTTTGCCTTTCAGTTTAACTAAAATAACTCATAGTATTGAAGTACAAAATAAGGGGTTTGGGCTTAAGCAATGAACCAATTGGCGGGCCGAACTTTGGTTACTCTCGGGCCGGACGTGGCCCGCAAGCCACCAGTTGAAGAGCCCTACTTCAAGGTCAGATTACAAAGACTTATATACAAAACGGATGATGGTCGGTCAGGATGATGAAACTCTGCTGTTAGTAGGTGATATACCAGTTAGCACACAGGTGTAGCTCAAGATCAAAGTACATCTAATGGAGTGGAACGGATGGAGTATTGCTGTTGAGCAGTCAACATCGTCTTGTTTGATTAAAAGAATTGCAGTGATGTCAGATTGTTGTTGGTACTCTTTTTTCAGTTATTAGGAATAAAAGATGACAGGGGGGAGACGTTTGAATTCCTCCTTATCATAACTCCACAAGCCCCTCTTTCACCTTTTTCCCGAGGTGTGTCTTGGATCAACTCGTTTTGAGGTTGTCTCTTTAAATGCAAACGTGGCTCTTCACACCCCTCAGCTTCCAGAGCTGTCCATTCCAGTTTGATAGAGGGGTTTACGACTATGWAGCAGCGCAGAAACTGTTTATTTAGATGCAAAATAAAGTTTATTTTTGATATGTACAGCATTTTTATAACAACTGAAGGTAACGGTTACTCAGTTGCGGTATAGACATGAATTTTGTTRCTGGATAAAACATAATAACACCCCTTTTAAATACATGTATTACAAATTCACAAAAACCTCTAAAAAGTAATAAAATTTATCCATATAAACAGTTGAATTGACTAAAAATTGATCAACAGTGACATCAATGGAAGTAATTTGTGATTGAAAAGTCTGATAATTTGGACATCTTGTTACATGGTTGCGCTCAGGTTTGGTAAGCAAATATGCATAATTTTTTATACCCCAAGTCTAACAGTTTTTTTTTTTCATTTTTTGTACTTCATGATTGATTCAGTGAAATAAATGTGCAAGTGAGACAACGGCATGACAACTCTCCAGTATATTTACAACTGATTATAATTAAAAAGAAATGTTCATCTGCACAGGCTGAAACTTGCACTGCAGTCCCGCCAGATGAAGTGTGGCTTTAAAAAGCTGCAAGGGTCAAGAGAGGGCAGATGATTTACAACAGGCAGAGGCAGGGCACGCTCAAACACCAGTAAATAACTCGCTGAACTGAGTTTAAACAATCTACTTGCCACTGTTACCCATTAATTGGACATTAAATCATGACATCATAGAAATAGTCAAGATAACCTAAAAGAAATTTGCTCGGGGGGGGGG
>NW_013952410.1:1264535-1276721 GCF_001266775.1 Austrofundulus limnaeus | reverse complement strand
GGCAAAAGCAGAAATTATTCTTTTTTTCTTGGCGCTGAGGTCATGCTGATAATGTGGTGAGGTCAGTGTGATTTTGGGTCTTCAGGAGGTAGTTACACCTCTGACTGAGGTGGAAAATAAATAACTGAAGAGGGTTGACAAAGCAGAGATGGGAGTAGTGGGAAGCAGAAGGAAGGAGATGTAGCAGGGTAGGGGGTGAGGGGGTAAGTGAGGCACCACAGTCATCTTATCAGCCCCGCGAGCCGCGAATGATCTAAGTGGGTTGAGAGAGTCAAGGAGGGCCTTGTTGTTCCCCTGCAAGACTTGTGCTTTATGGCATGCTCCTGATCTCTATCAGTGTGGGAAAAGACTGGAGGGCCGGGAGGAAACGTGTGTGTTTGTGCGCACGCGCGAGTGTGTGTGTGTGTGTGTGTGCACATGTTTGAACATGTTTGTTTAGTTTGTGCGTCGTTTCTGCCGCTAAGGCAATCAAGAGGGCAGAGGCTTGTGTGCATGAATGTGGAGTGTCTATGAGGGTGTGTTGTTTCGTAGTTTCTGCCACTAAAGCAATCAAGAGGGCAGGGGCTTGTGTGCTGAAGTGTGTGTGTGTCTGATAAAGACTAAACAGTTAACAGCAGACGGGTACACTCACACTACACGAGAAGACAGAACTTTGACCCTTCCCAAGTCTAACGAACCATTTCAAACACACACATGGTGGGTTTTTAAATCAGGTCGTAAAGTAAAATCTGCTTCTGTGTGTCTTCAATTTAATCTAACGTCACTGTCATTCCACTGCTTGAAGCACTCAAACTCGTATCGCTCACTGTGAGCTTCAGTCATGTGAGTGTCGTGTCGCCAGATGGCTGTAAAACAGACTGATCGCTCATTAGTAATGTCCTGTGATGAAGGCTCCAGACAACAGCGATCATTCATTTCTGCTGGCTTTAGCTGCCGCCAAAAGATGCTCACGCTGATTTCACTGGCTGAGCCCACTTAGAGTCAGCCAAAACTACTGTGTGTGTGTGTGTGTTTGCGCGCGCACACGCCAGCCTACTCAACACCCACTGCTCTCTAGATGCTAGCAGAGTGATGCGCACTCTGTCGTGTCTCGAAAAAATACGCAGTAAGGTCTGTGGGGGTGAGGAGGCCACAGCTAAATCGGTGGCACGTCTAAACGTGCCACCTATTAGTTGAGTCACAGATGAGTTCATAAGAAAGACGCACTCTAAAGAGGCGACGAGGGGTGGTGGTGGGGGGGGGTGTCACGGGGTAAATCATGCTCCATTTCACCAGTGCATTTAGCTGCGTCGAGGCACGCTGACGCAACACACAGCCCAGACTCCAGCAGGCACCAGACGCCGCGGTGTCACAGTGAGTCACCTGTGCGGGCTGGCAGACAGGCAGCTCGAGGCGAGGCGACACAAGATGAGTGTGTGCGTGCGTGCCCGGCTCCAGTGATGTCATCAACAGGAGACGTCGAGGGCCGGGCAGTCTGATGGACGGCACACTCCACGGCCCCTGTGATCAAGCCACCTTTCACCCAGAACTACCATCCTCACAGTACCTCATAAAATATTGACAGGACAAAGAAACGAGATAAAAGAGTGCAGGAAGCAGTGAGTAAAGCTGGAGAATAAGCAGCCAGGTCTTGGCCCTGTGTTAGACCGGTCCACGATGTCTCCACAGGGAGGACACCTGACCTGCATTAGGCAATCAGCAGCCATTTAGACACTAAACTTAAAGTGGACAGTGAAATTAAACAGTCATTACATCAATAGTATGGATGTGCCGTGCTATAACTGTGTATTTATCATTGCTTTATGGCCAAACCATGAGCAGCAGCTTTCTATACTGAGATCAAGGCCGATCCTAGACAATTTGGAGCCCTGGGCAAGATTTCAGGTGGCAACCCTTGTGCAATTTTCTAAATCTCAGAGATTTACATACCAAATTAAAGAGTTTTATTTATATTATGTTTTTATCTTTAGAGTAGGTTGTCCAATTAAATTAGTTACCAGAGTAAACTGTACTTATTCTGCAGACTAAATCAAATAAAACCAGATAAAAAGTTGTAAAATATTTTTTTGTCCTCCATTTGCATGTCAAGTAACTTATCTTCAATTGTTATATAAATGCTGTATATATCAAAAATATATTTGACTTGCATCGCAGCCTTTCTAAACACCTTGAAATTAGGCTCTGTCTCTTTCAGAACCTCCTACTGTTTCCGACACTCCCACTTCAGCACGTCTTCACAACAATGCTTTGGGGGAAGAGGTGCTCTGTGAGGCGAGAGCTCGGCTGGAGACTGAGCTCCAGGGAGGAGAATTTGTACAAATAGGTGGTGCTTTGTACCAGTAAGTGTTTAGGCAGCTCCACATGTCTACCACAGGAGATTCAAGGATTTCTCCAACATGCATAAACGAGTCAACGCAACACTCTGGGTATGTTTTTCATGAGAGAATGATATTATGACATGATATAAAGCTCAAAAAAGTCTATTTAGCATGACATCCCCCTTTAAGATGCTGCTGTGTGTGGAGGCTGACAAATGCCTCGGTGCAGTATAATTGCTGCAGGTGCATCTCATTGCCTTCCTCCTTGAAGCTCCCTGACCAACATGTGGTACGCCTCTGCCAGCTGCAGAGAAGTTCAAGATTAAAAGTGCAGAAAGGCGGAAAGGCAAAACTCCAAGTTACGTTTGGGCATCAGGTAAGACAATTAACTGAATAACTGCTTTACTTAAAGCAGACTATCCTTTTTCACATTTAAATCATTCAGTTGGGGTCTATATAAAGTGGAACTGCAATGCTTTGGTCTGAATTCCTCCTTGTTGCAACTCCACAAGTCCATCTTGCAGCCCTTTTCTGCAGTGTGTATCAGATCAACTTGTTTTGACGCTGTCTCTGTAAATCTAGACGAGGAGTTATGCCCCCCTTCCGCTTCCAGAGGGGTCCATTATAGCTTGATAGCAGAGATAGGACTATATAAAACTAAAAAAGTTTTTGTTTACAAATTTATTTAAAAGATTAAAAGATGTCAAAAAGGGAAGACTTGTCCATCCAGCCTAACATGGAGCCAGAGTCTGACCCAGAGTCAGAGGAGAATGAAGACAACAAAATTGTAGTTGGTACATCCAGACCTTATTTGGAAGCTTTTTTTGCAAATACTGTGATGTAATAGWTCAGAAAACACCACTGATATAGAGAAAACTGAACAGATCAAAAAATATGACCCAAACAGAATATAAAAACGTCTGCGAGGCACCAGGAGAGACTAAATTCAACTTTATGCACTCCTACAGACTCTAAAAATACAATAAAATGTATTTAACATCTAAAAAAGTTGATTTTGCAGGCTTTATACCCTTTAAATATTTCATACATGATCATTATATATTTCGTAGTAATTTCCTTCAGATGTTCAAATAAAAACACCTATGACAAGAAAACTTTGATAAAGTACTTATATCACACAAAATACTTAATGATCTCATAAGATTTAAATATTTACACATCAATGTGCTTCTCTGGTGTTCCTAACTTAACTTTTACTTTTTTTGCATAAAATCACACCAGAAATATTTCTCACATTTGTTACACTTGATCACTACGATACTCATGAAGGCAATAAAGTGCAACATGATCATCCACTTATTTCATAAAATTTTAACAATGAGCCTGGCTGTTCGAGAAGGCCCTGCAGTAAAGTATTTCATTTTAACTGTAATCTTGGCTCCCACCATCCTCCTTCCTGTTTGCATCAAAACACCCAGCCTCATGACCAGATTGTATTGCCTTTAGCCACCAGTGAAGCAAAACCTCCAACTGGAGCATGGCCAGGGGAAGACCATAAAGTAGCCAGCTGGGTCACAAGACTCGACTCATCATCTCATTGTGGTATCGAACACAGAAACCTCTGTCTGTCACGTTAACATGAAATGCTGGTCAGCTGACGAGCCGTCAGTGAGCGAGGTGCCTTGAATAAATAAAAAGCTTGAATGAGAACCCCCTGCTGCTGTCGTGTAGCCCAGTCTCCACACACACCAGGTAATGTGTCGCCCAGCTTAAAAGGTGTTAATGTGTTTCACACCTCCAGGCTAAAAAGCGGTGGTTTGCGTCACAGCTTCCTTTAACAAACAGTGGCACCCATTTTATAAACTGAAGGTTTTGTTCACCCAAACAAAACCCTCAGGCTTCCCAGCAATGGGAAGATATAAGAGTTTGTTTGCCTGGAAGTTTGCCATCACCCAAATTTACAGCCATGACCTCATGATTCGAAAAACATTGCATTTAATTATAATTTACTTCCAGAAGTCAGGTAACCATTTATAGTTACTGTTAAACAAATTAGGTGATTAAATCACAAGAAACCGTGGGCCAGGTTTTAAGGTCCATATTTATCTAAATGTTATGCCCAGTCTAAAAAAGTCACAGCTTCAGCTCTTTGCTTCAACTTTTTCAGGGTTCCTACAGTTTAAAGCAAGTTAAATTTAAGARTTTGTAATGTCAAGTGAAATTAAATTTGAGACCAATTTCATAATAAAAACAAACGATAAAAAAATGGCAGAAACTCGTAAATCAAAGTATTTTTGGTTGAAGTATTCAAATATTGCTAATAGACCAATTGTTTTCATCCATATCTAATTATAGCAGAAACGTTCTCAGCAGTCAGTTTTAAATTTTATTCAATTTCAGGAAATCTTCTAACAACCCAAAATTTGGAGTTTCGGGACACACAGTGGGGTCTTAACCCCAATTTTCAGTAAATGAAACCTTAAAGTGCATGTGACATCAATTTTTTGTAAGAAAGGTTAATACATTTTTGGAAAAACAAAATTAACATATTACAAAATGAATTTG
The DNA here is from genome assembly GCF_001266775.1 of Austrofundulus limnaeus. Taxonomy (NCBI): domain Eukaryota; kingdom Metazoa; phylum Chordata; class Actinopteri; order Cyprinodontiformes; family Rivulidae; genus Austrofundulus; species Austrofundulus limnaeus. The sequence goes on along the minus strand of NW_013952410.1, from coordinate 1,271,877 downwards.
ACATTGCTCAGATGAACAATTGAAAAATTTGCATGTGAAATAACAGGAAGTGATGTCAAAGGGGAATGTCTGCATATGAATATTTAAAAAAATATTTTTTACCAATTATTTTAATATTTGAGATGAATTACAGTCATCCTATTTACAATGTGTTAATATTTTAAGACTTCTGAAAGATTGATTTAAGACAATTTAAGGCTTATTAAGGCCTTATTTTTGGATTGATGAATTCACTGCCTTTTAAGACTTTTTAATGATCGCAGGAACCATGTTTTTAAAGGCAGCATTATTTTTTTTATCTCATTGGTTACTTTGTAAAATGTGACAGATGATGCACCTTTGATCATTGCATAAATGCATCATGATTGTGTGCAAAATAAAATTAACACTGCCTTAAACACACAGTTCTTGTGACTTGTTTCATTTTGTTGTGTCATTTTGCACATTTCTATGTGGTGCTAAACTGCATAAACAACCCATTCTCACTCCCAACTCGTCACATATTGACGTTTTGCAAGGTTCCCTCTACGTCCGATTTTGACGCGCAGGGTACCCCCGTCACGTCAGTTACTGACGAGATGGGGCGAAATCTGTTGTCATATTTTCAGAAAGTGTATCAAATGCGCAAAAACGACCGTTCCAAAGCCTGAAATTACCTTAGTTCACTTTAGACATCCTGTTCCTGACCCTAGTAGGTAAAATTAACCATTTTTAGAAAATGTACGAAATTCAGGTGAACATGTTCTAAAGCGTAAAATGACCTAATATTCACCATGGACATCCTACCCCTGATCCCAGTACCTAAACTTAACCATTAAACCCAATCCCTCATGTTAACCTCAGACACCCGCCCCAAAGCCCCCTGGTGGCGCAACCCGGAAAAGCCGTGGGCGTCAAGGAATGACGCGAGGGGGGTACCTTCTGCGTCCAAATAAGACGCAGAGGGAACCTTACCTTAAACGTCAATATGTGACGAGTTGGGAGTGAGAATGTGTAGGCATAAACATGCAAGCACGAACAGTAGTGGCATCACAAAAAGTGTCTATTTCCCATAACAAAGCATGGAAAACACTGAAGGAACTGTAAAAAAGCTTTAGCACATATAAACAAACTGTAAGTGATTAAAAACTACATGAGATTTGTTGGTGATGTTAGCTACCGTTAAGAACTGCTCAAGTTCACTCATTATTGTAGTGACTGCTTTGTCTTGATCAAGTGAATAAAAATATATTAGTAAAAACATAATGTTAGAAGGACAGAGCGACTCAAGTTAAGGAAGGAAACCCTGAGGTTCCACAAATATTCCTTTGGTTTAAAAGTAATTATGAGCCTTTGTCTCTTTTTTGTTTTATGAGCATTTGTCTGTACTCAAACCATGTACAACAAATGGTTGTCCTGATTATTCTAGTCCAGCATAAACTCCTAAATGTCAGCTTACATCAAAACATCAAGGACCTGAGAGTTTAATTCTAAAATGCCAACTTTAAACTTTTCTGTAAGCTGCTCAGCACAGGTTGACCTACTGAACAATGAACTGAAACATTCACTCCGAGTGTAAATTCACCGAGTTCCACCTCTTCATTAAAGCTCATCTTCGGGACGATTATGCAAATCCGTGCAAACACAGATTCAAAGATGACACAACTGAAGGCCCGAACGGCGTGGCAATTCTCCACCAGCATCAGCCGATCAACCATCAAATGACCTCCTTTAACATCTGCGAAGCTCACTCTGGAGTTTGCATACTCCACCTAAACCTCTCCTTCGACAAAAGAGCACCGCTTCCTATTGTGCGAGTGACAGAGAAAGCAGAGTGTTGACAGAAAGGATGGAGACAGCAGATCGGCTCATGTCTCACATCTGCCCTTCATGCTGAAGCTGCCGGTGTGGCAGATTTGAAGAGGGATCGAGGTCGTTCTCAAGTGGGTTGAGGGCAGGCTGAGGTCAGAGCACCGAACGCAGACTGATTAAGAGTTGGAAGGAGGACAGCAGCAAACATCCGAACAGAGGGAGAAACCCATCTTTCTGTGTGAACCGAGATGGGTAAGATTAGCGGTGTACTGTATTGTGTGAGTTTCAGCCTCCGCCTCTTCAATAAACAGCCTGAAACAATGTGCTTTGYCATTTTCAACAGTGAAAAGACCTCCCTGCAAAAAAAGGGAGGTGGTATACCTTTTAAACGGTAAAGCAGTTGTTCTGACATTCTGTGGCAGACTGGGAACATTAGCATGTAAATACGTCTGTTTGAGGCTGAGCAGACATCGCAGCTCTTTGAAATTAATCGATACCACCAATCAGAACAAAACAGAGTAAAGCCAAAGCTCTAATCAGATCCAGATTTACTTATGTTGTTTGGTCTTATCTCATTTCATGTTTATCAGTTTACTGTCTCAGAGAATTAAATCATTGTTGCCCATTTATCCAAAAATACATTTCCTCTTTGAAGCTAAGCCAAATTGGCCTGGCCTTAAAATATTTAATTTGTCTTCAAACAGAGATTTTAAAAAGGTGTCTAAAGTATCACCATTCAGTGATTATTGCAATAAAAGACCAAAGTTTAAATTTAAAAGTAATTTTGTTCTTTCAGGATGAGGTTATGGGTAATTGCAATGGCTGTTTTACATTTCAATTGGTGGTGTAATCTCCAAGTCTCCATCATCACCAACACAAAACACAGACACACCCCTAATTCGGCCATTTAGACGTGCTATTGAGGAGACTGGCCTACAGTCTGTCAGGTTTGAATCACTATTTCTGAAAATGCTGCACAAGATGGGGAAGTAAATGCCAGGGTTTTTGAAGTTTATGTTTCTCTTTTTATTTCATTGGGTTTTCTGTTGGGAAAATGTCATTGCTGTTACTTTTATATGTGTCATGTGTGTGTTTTTCCCTGCGTGAGTAGATGAACAACAGTAACAATGGTGAATAGCAGAATGCTGTTTGTGCTACTCAACATCAGTTCAAATGAAGGACGTAACGACAGGTGGACTGGSGAGAAAAAGTGGCCTGGGAGTTTGTGACAGACMTGGTCYTCTTCATTCTCCTKTGGCTCTGGGTCAGACTCTGACTCCAACATGTAAGGTTGGACGAGTCTTCTGTTGTTGACATATTTTGATAAATACAACGTCTCTGTGCTGCAATAGTCGTAAACTCCTCTATCAACCAGGAATGGACCATTCTGGAAGCTGAAGTGGGGCAGGGTGTGAAGCGCCTCCTTTGGATTTGAAGAAACAGTCTCAAAACGAGTTGATCTGAGACACACTTCATAAAAGGGGTGAAAAGGGGGCTTGTGGAGTTACAACAAAGAGGAATTCATACCAAGGCATTGCAGTTTCTCTTTACATAGACCCCAACTGAATGATTTAAATGTGAAAACGGATTTAAAAGCATGTGTTAGTTGTGCTAAAATCATATTTCCAGAGACTGTCATGTGTAAACGGGGTCTAAGAAATCTCTTGTCTCGCGTCAAACAACTCAACAAAACCCAGACAATAAGGCTGGTTTGTTTGTTGTCTGCATATAATGTGTATTTGAAACTTCATTTTTGATGTCATTTCTTTTTAATCATGGCAGAATTCTTGAGTTTTCATAATGAAACATCCCAAAACAAACTGAAAGGTCATTTAAGTTAGAAGTTGTTTTTTTTTTTTTTGGCCGCAGGGGTGTGTTTGTGTTTTAAGTGTTGCCACTTTAAAAGGTCCTTTTCTCTCTTTTGGTTTATCAGGAGTTTCCTCCCTGTAATGACTTTGTCTCTTTTCTGCTTCAAGCCACAATAAAACTATTCTATGATGCAACAGTTAGGTCTGTGTGAACTGGCATGTCCACAATGAACAGTGAACTTTTAGAGTTAGATCTCTGCACTTTACAATCCATCAGGTCCAACCAGCGGGACAACAGCTCCGTCTAAAGACCCACCTTTTTACATTTCTATGGAGCAACTCATTAGCTAAGTAGAAACCCCTCTTTCTTTCTGCATGTTGCCTTTTTGTCAAAGAGCAACTCTTTGTCTCTTCTAAATGACCTCACACAAGGACCATTTTCTGGTTAATACATATTTACCGCCATGTCAGGTTTTTGTGGGAATCCTGTAGTTTTATTTAGCAGGCCATCATTCTAGACACCATAAACCCATTACCAAGCTGTTTAGGGTAATTGTCTAACTGTATAGTTGTATTTGTGGAGCTCTGAGTCAGCATCTTTGGAGAGGACAGATGGCTAGACAACATGTGTCAGGGATTCCCAGGGACAACCTGGTGCATTTGTAGACATGACTCACATTCTGTTGCTTTAACGTCACCAGGAGCATCACTCTACTTAAAATAAAGTCCATAGAGTGTCTTTGAACATGTTTCTTACTAAAGTGTCACCAGGCGAAGCTTGGGCGTTTGGAAATCTGGATGTTTAGCTTTGCATCACATTTTTTGTGTAAGAAACAGGAAGAAATGAACTTTGCGGCAGCTTTTACAGTTCCCTCATGGGGGCATGGGGTCACAGTGAATTAACAGGGCCAGCTGTGATACCACCTGAAAGGAACATGGAGGGAGACAAAAGAAGAGACCCCTGCGCTACCCTTGGAAGACAAAAGGGATAGAGACAAGAGGCTGAAACCACATAATCATCTCACCATCTACAATGGTCAAGCTCCTGAAACAAGCGGGATCAGGGGGTGATGTGCGAGCGGCTAAGCTGAGGCCACAGGTTTCAGTGCAAGTCATTAATTCCGCCCTTCTTAACACACAATTAATTTCACTGACACGCAGCAGCTTAAAGTTTTTAGCTAAGAAAAGGGGCCAATTCCCAAACCAAGATTAAAAGGTGAGGCAGCGCTGAGCAGATGTTTGCGGGCCAAAGACCTGACAACAGAAGAGGTCATAATAAYAAACAGTAAACGAAGTGGAAAGCTGGAGTCAAACATAATAACATCTCAGATCACTGTAGCATAAACCATGGTGAGCGTTTGCCGCTGGCTCACGAGTGACAGAGTCTACCAAACTATTTGTTGAAACAAACAAAGTCTTCCAGTCTTTTGTTTGTGTTGACATTTTATGAACAGATCTGTTGGAATAAGTCAGGATTTAGATATTATTAAAGTCTCAACTAAAACGCTGAAACAATGAAGGTAACCAAGCTGAAAAAAAGGTGGCCCTGCTGACTTTTCTGTTCGAGTTAATGCGACCAGAGCTAATGCTACTGTGAGCTTCATTTAGCAACAAAAAGTAGCCAAACTATGCAGATAGCTAATTATTGGTGGAGTAAAACCACCTGCCAGGAACAGAAGGAGCTCTGGCGCAGTGGGACCAGTGGTTCTGGATTAGTACCCTGGAGTGCAGACATCCTCTTGGCTCCCCTRGTCTTGTGGCCTAATGGCCACTCTGCAGGMAGCCYTGATTTCTGTCTGCAACCAGATCTATTATCCATGAGAGATATTTTACACACAATGACCTCTATGGAATGCACTAAGTTTATTTAGTTGATTTATTCTGAGTTTTATGATGTGATTCTGTTTTCATGGCTTTTTTTCTAAAAGAGGTTTTAATTTTTAGATTGTTTCATGTGAGACACCYTAGAAACATTTAACAATTTCAAGCTTAAAATCCAAATTTTCTCAGCTTGGAAACCAGCTAAACCAAAGAGGAGGGGAAAGCTACTACAATAGATGACCATAAATAATTATGTTCTGACAAGACTAATTATAAAAAGCATCAGAACACACAAATTAATCACATTTGTTTATAAGCAACAAAACTAAGCAACCAGTCAGATCGTAGCCACAATGTGGCTTTTTTAAATTTGTTGAGTCTACGTTAATTTAATGACAAATTGTTTAAAGTAGACTAATCAAATCTATAAAGTGCATTTGTAACCTCACAACCTTTCACAACGCTGCAGTGGTCAGCAAAGCAGAGGCTGAAGATGTAAAATATGATAAACTTTCCCCAGGAAAGTCTACATTGGACAGGCTCCACACAAAAAATGTTGTTTGTGCAGTGAAGAAGGGCAGGGGGTCATGCTGTAGGAAAATGAGTAGAAGCAAAACCAACAGGTTATACTGCTTGTGATTCACAAACCTTGCAATCTTATTTTCTGGGGGAAATCTAACACAGAGGAAAACCACAACATCTTCAGATCAGATGTCTCCAAGCCCACTGTGTCAGACCTGATAAACACCTATTTTAAATTATGTGAACCTGAAAGGAGACTTCTCATGTTTTTAAATCCCTATTTTTCACATCTAAATCATTCAGTTGTGGTCTATATGAAGTGGAACTGCAATGCTTTGGTCTGAATTCCTCCTTATTATAACTCCACAAGACCCCCTTTTAGATCAACTCATTTTGAGGCTGTCTCTTTAAATCCTAACGAGGCACTTCACACCCCATCCAGCTTCCATACCGTTCCATTCTAGTTTGATTGAGGGCTTTACAACTAATGGCACAGAAACTTACAAATTAATTAAAAGGTTCTAACAACCTTATTTATATTTCATTAGGCAGTTCCGTCACAAATTCTGTGACAAAACAGTTCAGAAAACATCATAGAAAACAGAGAAAATGGAACAGGTTAAAATAAAGGACCCACATACAATATAAAGATATCTATGCAGCACTGGGAGAGACTAAATTCAACTTTTCTTCACTAGATGCTCCAAGCACACAACAAAATTCATTTAACAGATAAAAAATGTGGATTTTGCATGATATACCTACTTGTAAAAAAAACTCAAACAGCCCTTAGCAAATGGTATTACTGTAAAGAAAAACTTGAAAACAGCTTCAATGTTTCCAATGTTAGAAAGTACACATCCTTACAGTGAGAATAGTTAATGCCTACAGTTACATGGAGTCCTAAAAGCTGTTAAACCTGAGAGCATCAGCATGTTTTGTCTTGTTTTAAGGATAACATAGCTTGATAAAATAGTTTATAAAGCTCTTTATGTCATGTGCTAACATGCATGGTAATTTCATTCTACATGGCATCCCTGAGGCTATGTTTGAATGACAATAAAGAGAGTCTGAATCTGAAACTGAATAAATGAWAAATAACCCTTTACAGCGTATGAGCATCATGTAGTGTATTTATTGAAAGTAACTTCTTGTCTTTAAAACACAGATTTTTGTTGATCGGAAGTTTTGCATTGACACAATAAAGTCACACTAATTTTTATTTTAGTCATCTATTCATTCAGGACCACACAGGAAGCTACAAACAATGCACTGAAATGTTGCAACTATTTTATATCTTGACAAAAGACTTCAAAGTTTGTGGGATCAAATAAGTAAATAAATAAATAAATAAATAAATAAATAAATAAATAAATAAATAAATAAATAAATAAATAAAT
>NW_013952410.1:1257249-1264525 GCF_001266775.1 Austrofundulus limnaeus | reverse complement strand
CATTTAAATTGTCAAAAAATGGTTGTTCTAATGCGATAAAAACATTTTTTATTCAGCCAGACTAGAAATAAATTCAAGACAAACTTCATCAACTTTTCTTCAGAGCAACAGTGATTTAATCAAGTTTATGGAACTTTGGATGGTAACTTTTGAGTTTTAGCATTTATTCAGTCAACAAAAGCACAAAGTCCCAGTGTATTCTACACAGATAAAGTACMGGTCACATTTTTTTCTTAATCAGATGAGTAACAACTGCCCCCAACCCTCCATCCTTCAAAGCAAACAGTCTAACAGAAAATAAAAACTATAAACTTGATCTTTAAATACTGCAGAACCAAATCGAGGTGACCTTTATAAACTCATCTAAAGATCTGATGTAAGTTTGTACAATCATCCATCTCCATATGCTGGCACATACATGAAGGCTGACAAAGCATCGCCTGTGGGCCACGGTTGGAAAAGAAAGTGGTGACCTGGGTTAAGTTGATGACGGATGCCCCACAACCAATCAATTTGCCAGTGAGGGTTAGAGATAAGAAGCCAGACCCTATGTCCATGACCCCTCAACCATCCATCTCTGTCCTCATCTAGATCTGCTGAACGTTTGGCACTGAGTTCCTCCATTAAACGCTCTTCTGCTGACAAAGCAGGCAGATGCTGCCATCGGTTTGTCGGTCCAGATTGGCCCTTTTAGGACATGAAGCCACACACACCTCCCTCTCCCTTTGCAGCTCGGACACTCTGGCTCATTGCAAAAGAAAACAGAAGACATAATGCTAACTTAGTCCTTTCAGTGTGACAGATTCCTGAACTAAACTTCTCCAGAGATGAGTAATGGGATCTACTGGCCCACATTGAGAATACTTTAAAAGCAATCCAGGGGTTTTAAAATGAGACACAAAAGGCCAATTTCATACTGAGGTCAAAATGATGGACTTTCTTAAATCCCGCTTTTTTTTCCTGCCAGAGGAAATTTTTTTCTTTTTTTTTCAAGTCAACAATAAAAGCACAAATAAGTAAAATATTTTAAAAAATATATTGAGAAACAATCCAGTGAGTGAATGAACGTAGCTGAAAGAACTGGAAAAATATTAATTTTMGGGAGCAAATTCATTTATGCACACATTCGTGACCAGCGTTTAGAATTTGAGAAACAAATTTGTCAGAAATTACTAAATACTTTTAAAAGATGCTGTACACTCGTTTCTTTTTTTTCCAAAAACTGTACATGATCAGAGGTGTCAAGTAATGAAGTACAAATACTTTGTCTTTTTACTTGGTAAATGATAAATGGTACTGAACTTATAGAGTGCTTTTTCAAGTCCCTCCGGACCCCAAAGCGCTTTACACTAACAGACATTCACCCATTCACACTCACATTCACACACTGATACTTAAGTATACATTTTGGTTGTTTATACTTTACTAAAGTAATTACTTTTCAGCCAATGTTTTACTTTTACTCTTTACATTTTAAAAATGCTAAACATATTTAATTTCTATTTCATTGCGACTTGTTTTTTTTCCACTTCGTCATTTTTCAGAAGCCTCCTGGATAGAGTGAATTTAATTGTGGTTTGGGTGAGAACTATAAATAAATATCCTTCTGACTTCTTACAGGTTTGTATGATCCATCACACCTTATGACATAAATCACAACACACTCCAGCAGCAGACATATGCAGCCTAGTATGAAAATGACCYTAGCAGAGATACAGGAACATTTTACTACATTTTAACATTATACCTAACCACTAATGCCARTAGAAGAATGCTTTTTGGTGAGGAAGGATTGTGTACTATAAGCCCTGTGGTTCAGCCTATTTATTCTTTTACCCTTAATGGCTTTTATTTTCATTTATATACTTTTACTTTTATAACTCAAGTAGTTTTAAAACCAGTACTTTTACACTTTAAGTTTGAGTTGATACTTCTACTTACAAAAAAGTTTTTTTAAACCCTATCTATACTTCTACTTAAGTAACGAATGTGAATACCTCGGTCTACATATCATTTGCAAGTAAGGTGTATGAGAAATAAAAAAATAAAAATAAATTAGCAAGAATGGCAGTGCAATTGCCTATGTCTGAATGTTTGTCAGAAAACAATCTCTAACTACAAAGTATATTTTAATGAAATCCTAAGGAAGTAATTATTAGATGCAGAGTTGATTAACATTTGGATTTGATCCGATACAAAATGTCGACCAAATCTAATGCTATAGATGCAAACAACTATAATTCGTTCACTTTTACACATACTAACTGAGCTCTGCAATCATTGCTTGACTTTAAACAAGGTTTGAAGACTTTTCTTTTTTCATCAAGCCTATCCTGCTTCTGCATGATTTTGCCACTGATTTTAATAACTTTTAACAGAGCTTAGACGGTTTTTTTGTAGCCACTTGATGTTTGTAACACTTTGAAATTTTTGTTAATGAAAAGAGCGTTACATATTAAATTCATTATTATTATTATTATATTATTGTAGTGATATTCTTACAAAGAAAGTTATAAGGAAATTTTCWTGAGTCTCTTATTTTCAGGAAATATATTCTTTATGCAAAATTTAATGACAAAACACAACAAGATGAGTGTACTCAATGATTTTAGTTTGATCRAACAATAAACAAGATCATTTATTTACCACTACAATATTATTATTACTCTGAGCTTTAACACATCACACAAAAGGCAGCAAGACAGCCGTCAAAATGCATTCCTTTACAGAGTGCTAGTTCCACATTTTTTGTATATGTTACAATATCTCCATACTTATAAAACACGTCTAATATTATTACATTTTTTCTCAATGCAAAAAGCTAATGTACATTTAGTAGTACAAAAACCCACCATATTACTACCAACTGGTGTGTACACTGCAATACAGAAACCTTTAAAACCCAAGCTGAAGAAGAGATAAGAGTTCAGACGAGGTGCTCGCCGTTCCCATCATGTTCCAAAGTGTAAACACTTCCAGCTGAAGCTCCCCCTGCCTCTCTGTAAAACCAACACTTCGCTTGCTCCCCACACAGGTGAGTTACCTAAGCTGGCTGTCAGCTGGATGCATCTGTGTGCACTGTGAGTGTAACTCCGCAGGGCATGGAAGATGTTAATTGTGCTCACTTGGAAGGGGTCCCCTCAGGTGMATTTGCTGGGATGACGGTGGGGGGAGGACACCTGTATGAATGCACCAGTATGACAACAGTTGACACAAAGTCAGGCATGGAAATCGCCCCTTTATTGGTGCACCYAGGTCCCGGGCATCATGGGGTTAGCATCCTGCCGAGTCTTTCTTCGARGGGTTTAATGTTCATAATTATGCTACCAGTGTGAAGCTTCTGTTAACTAAACAGAGGTGGAGACAGAGAGAGCAAATGCCAGCAGGAGCTTGGCTTTAGGCCGTCATCATCGCAAACAGCATAATGTGTCAGATTTGGGGCAAACAGGGAAGATTTACAAATGAAATAGTGTTTTACATCACAGCTGAAATAACAAAAGAGTCAAATGTTGGTATTTAAATCGTAAGCTTCTGCTTCTGACCTTTCAAGCAGCTCCAAAACGTCTGATTTGCAGCTTTGGGCGAACTTCAATGCACCACCTGGATTAGAAGTTGAAAATGAGAAACATCTGTGGCGCAATGTTGCAGCGGCTGAAGGCACTTCTGCCCGCTTTGGTCAGAGGCGGCCATTCGAGTGGTCAGCGTGGAGAATTCAGCGTGCTCCATCATTCTGAAAGCTGTGTCCAATTGCATTATGCCAGAGCAGCAGGTAGCCCTGGCTGGCGAGGTCGCCGCGCTAATGGCCTCGCCCCATTGGCCCAAGGGCTCCGGCCAAGGTTCATGGGTCAGGGCCTTGTCCGGACACAGGCTTGGCTCTCGGCCAATGGCTGGGTTTGGTGAACAGACAAGTGATTTATAGAGGTGCCGGGTGAAGAGAATGCCAAGAGGCTGCACTTAAATCTGCAGAGATTTAAGTTCTTAAAAGACACAATGTGTTCATTTTTTTTACTTGAAGCACAAATCCTTGACTTTAATTTTTTTCCCCCAATATAATTGTACATATAMCGTCAAAAATTAGATGAGATTGAGTCATCTTTTCATTTTTTCTTTTGCATGATTCTTCTGAAATCTTCCGCTAATGAACAAAACCTGGGACGGATCGCATCTCTTAAAATGTGGTTTCCATGCAAACTGTTGCCAAAAGTGAAATRTGTCATGTTGCAAACTGTTAATCGTCAGCCAACATGTTTAAGCAATTCCATCAACTGAGGACATTTTAGAAATCGGTTTAAAATAACTCAAAAAGGTTTACTCATCATGGAAGACAGGCGAGCTCTGATCGCCCCAAAGGGCATTTTGTTCTTGCTGGGGTATTGTGAACAGATGGACCTCACCTAAATGAAAGATGGCATTGGTTTTCTAACGTTAGAGGATTTTAGGGCTGCAGAGTCAACACAAACAAATCCCTTTTAAAATGATCTCACGAAAAAATAAAATCAAGAGGACGTTACGTTATCCAGGATGACTCACTGCAGTCTCATTTAGCAAAACTAAATCCTGAGAACTTTACAACGATCAGCCAGACTTTCTTTACATCATCACAGAAAAACAAACATTTGGTTATGARGCCGTGCAGCATCAAGAGAAGCAGCTGGCCGGCCCATGCTGCAAATAATGTAAACCATYAAATGAACAAAGTGTGTAACTCTATATGGTCATAAAGACAATCTATTGAGCAACATCTCCCACATTCAAGAAGTCATAAACCATCCTGTGACTAGCAGAATGGCACAGCATGTGGTTTATTTTTGGGGGACACACTTAAAGGTCAGGCAGCAGTCCGCAGGAGMCCCAGGATGTATTCTCTGGGCCAAACAACCAGCTGCCATTTGAGCGTGGGTGGACATTTTATCTCCACTGGCCTGAGAAGCCGAGGCCTGTTTGGCCATGAAACCTTGCTGCCCTTTCAGCTAATTGTCCGTGGGTTGCTTTTAAATGTATTGACAGTCTTGGTGATATAGTGCTTCTATTGTGCACGCTTGCCTTTGTGAGCGGCGTTAACTATGGCTCCGGCTCCCCGGTTCTTGTGCTCCGATGCTGACCGGGGGCCAGAGAGCAGCGTGATGCCCAGTGGGGGCGCCCTCTCCGTGGGCAGGAGAGGAGACCTTTACAGGTGCCTCGGCTCCTCTCTTAGCAACATCCCGCTGCTCAAAATTTGTTGTCCCCCCGTGGGTGTCTTTCGAAAACGTGTCAGCTGCGAGGCCCCCGATGAGAGATTTGTTGATACGATAACTCAGTTAGGCTCGAGGATGGATGACACGGTGACAGAGGGCAAGTCTGCGGCTCCCCCGGAGGTGCCGGCTCTTCTCCTTAACCTCTCCTCAGGAGACCACCATTTTGAACAAGTCAGGCATGTGGCTCCCGAAAGCCCCTTGCTTAGCCTTCAGTAATCATTCTCTCAGGCGGAGTGGTGCGGTTCACTAACAACGTCTCAATCCTTCTGATAACTTAAAGACACTCTGTAAATTTAGAAGACTTTAAACAAAAAAATAAAAGAACTAACCAATTAAGCACAGTAAATGTGAAAGTTCCCCATTAGGTGGATTTACCCTCGAAAATGTCCTTCCCTCGCCTTCTTCTTATGATCCTAACTGGCCGAGCACCGTTTTCCAATTAACTCTAAAACTGCTTGATGATCACTGTAAATTGGCATTAGATATCAGCATTCAGCTTAAAGTGGAGTTAAAGAGAAAGTTATGGAGTCTGTAAATTGGTAATTAATTTTAAGTCTTCAAAGCAAAGCTTTTTGGGGCTGCTCAAGGAGGGATACGGGAATGAATCCCAGGTAGTTGGATGGGTATTATCAAGTAAGCATGCACTAATGTGCTCTCAACAATGCTCCAGTTTTTGGAATAATCTCTGCTCAGTGGTGTCAGCGTGGGCTACAATATGAACTCTTTTTACCCGGTGGTTAGGTTAGGAGATTCAGGGTGGATTTATATCAAAAGACCTGATCTTCCCGAGTGAGGCGAGTAAAAGCTCTGGCAGATCCACTCAGGTGTAACAGGGTCAATCTGTTAACTCTAGAGAGTTAATTAGCGATAAAGTTAATGGAAAGGTCTCGATTTACTCATGTTCCAAAACCCATGAATTGTACACGAAATCTATTTCTGGTTGGACAAATTTTATTTTAGACCCTGCTGAATAAATGGACACTATATTCATTAAAAAAACTGACCCTACCAAATGATATGTCAGAACTCATCTAATGTATACTAAAGTATTTATGGATTTATTTCAAACAGGTTAAAATGGTCTTACAGCACAAAGCATTTAAGGAAAAAAACAACAGACACAAAAACAAAACAAAAGACAGTACACACAGACAGACACAAAGGTAGAAACTAAAGATAACAATAATATGTAATGAAATATTGTGCACAATCAGAAACTGAATAAATAAATGTCAGCATCTTATCTGTTCGAAAAGCAGTAGGAAGAAGTATAAATTTATTTAATCCTACCCATTATCTTTATTATTTTTTACACCAAATGTAATGTATTGATAATATCTTGATTTGGTATTCACAACCCCATAAGCACATAAACCATTCATATTTAAGTCAAACATAAAAGTACACATTCCTAGCATTACTTGTAGTCAATAGCGCTTGCTGGTAAAATTATTTAATTTTAGTTAATAATAGTAATACAAAAATTTATGTTTAGATAATTTATTATATATAATTATGAGTTCTAAACAATACAAACAAAAAACATTACATTTTTTTCACTTGGTAATGATAAAAAAATTAAAAATAATTCTTATCAAAGTCATGGTTTTACATTTGGTTTTAAACTGATGGATGTTTGGACATTGTTTTATTTCAACTTTCAGTCCTGTTCCATACTTTGACTCCAGTCACAGTAAAGTCAACAGATTTCAAACCAGTGTTCCTCTTAGATTATACCCACCAGTCCTTTCACAAAACACTTTCTGCAAATACTTTGTTTGGTACTGACTGTTCAACAGCTTTGATTAATATCAAAACAGTCAGATTTCTGTGATAGATATTTTATTGTCACAACCATCATCATGTCTAGTTTGATGTGTTCTGATCTTTTACATTTACTATCACCGTTTCATTTTTCAAGAATATTAAAAATACTGTAAAAACACTTAATACTCATGCAGGCATGACTATTTTTACACATCATACATACATACATACATACATACATACATACATACATACATACATACATACATACATAC
>NW_013952410.1:1253822-1257012 GCF_001266775.1 Austrofundulus limnaeus | reverse complement strand
ATATATGGGTAATTGGAAGTTATATATTAACTTTATATTGTTTTATCTTGTTGTAAAACATTTTTAACAGCTTACTTCTGGTTTTGAAATAAATCTAAAGAGTAGGAGTAACATCGAAAAAAAACATTGGAAAATGCTATTCAGCTCCTGTTTGAAACCTAAAAAAATGCCTATTTTTACAAACACTAATCATAACCTAAAATCATGAAAAGAAACAACACAAAAACTAAAAAAAAACTTTCTTACAACTGGTGTGTTAAAAGCTTGAACATGACTGAAAAGATGAGCAGGGACAAAACGAGAGGCCGTGCTCCAAACAGGATGTTGCACATCTGCGTCATATTAGACAAGTTTCTTCGATCCATATGATAACAGATGTGCAGCTCGCTCACTTTCTCAGCTGCATTCACACATTCCTTTTTTTTTTTTTTMTTTTGCACTTCCAGTCACAGGTTAAAATGATTCAGTTAGTCATCCATATGTTTTGATGCTTTTGTTAAAGTGTTAGCAGAGAGTTGACACAAGCGGCTCACAAAAAGCCATTTTTTAACTGTAGAAAATCTGGTTCAAGATTAGTCACTATAGCTCTGGATCAGCACAGGAACATCCACAGTTAAAAAGCAGTAAATGAGTTTCCAGCAAAAAGAAAAAACAGGACAAAGAGACAAACCGGTGATTCATTCCTGCCACCCAACAACAGAACACATTCACCCCGAGCAATAAAACCTCTCTAAAAATGTTCCCCCCTCTAAAAATAAGCACAGAAATCTGCATTTAAGGATGCTCCACTTGGTCCCCAAATAACCAGAGGCTTCTGTTTGTGGAGATAGTGGCTTGGAGAAAAAAAAAAACAGGGTATTGATTTTTTTTTTAGCATGACCTCTGGCTGTGAACAGGGGTGAACATCAGACAATGAGTGGTTAATGTGTTCTGGTTATCAGAGGTCACACATGTGATGGAGGAGAAAACAGTGACCCCTCTGGAAAAGTCAGACAAGTTCTCCGATCCACTTCAAATACATGATTTAAAGGAAGCAACTCATTTCCAGTGCACAATTACTGATTTTACAAAATTTTAAGATACTTTGTAAAGTTTTGTCTTTTAGTACCATGAAGCTCAAAATAAAACAGTAAGGGTAAACACTGGAACTGAAACACTAACTTTGCTTGAGCTTCTATGCGAATTAAAACCTTTTTTAAAATACATCAACACACAAACTTATTTTCCAGAAGGTTAAAAAAATTCTCGCCACCTTCCCACCTTTCCCTGCAACACTTGCTGGTGTTTTCACACTCACTCAGTCACAACACTTTAACTTGTGGCATGAGTGACGCAGGGAGGGATGTCATCATTTAGCATCCCTCTCAAACGACATGAGTCAAAACACTGTTTTCATGTTTAAACAAAAAGAGCAGTGTTAGATTGGATATCTTAAAAATAAAAAGCAGCATCAAACTCTGCTGAGGACACAAGCCAACATCAGCATCAGAGCTCAAATAAGATGAAGGCTGATGCTGACAATCAGCATGGATTCACTGCAGCTGCAAAAAGACAGAAATTGAATGTTTTGAATCAATTTGTTTGTGAATTGATGATGGATTGAGAAACCAAAAAATAAAAGTATGAGGAGCATAGATTTTAACTTTAACATGTCTTTACATGTGCATGAAAGTCATTTAATTACAAAACATAGCTGATTGCTTGTTTCTCCTAAATCTTTGGTTYCATAAATAACCACTTAATTAACTCCTGTCACTAATCAGAGTATGAAAGGAGATATCTAATGCCTACAAATAGATTTCAAACAACAATCAAAGAACTTTAAGTTTAAGCTGTAAACAAATTATGACAAAGTTTATAGTTTTTTAGCTGGAAAGTAAAACTGTAAAAAAGATGCATAAAAACAGAAGCAACAAGTTTAATTTATTTTATATTTTCTAGTTATCAAAAATGCAAAAAGCCAAAACGGTGTAAAATGATTCAACCTTTTTGTTATTTAAAAGTATAATGACCCTATATAAGTTTGATTTAAAAGGGTTTTCACAATAAAAAATACTAAATTTTAAAATAATTTAATTTGTTTTCTACTTGGGGGTGAATGTTTAAAAACACTTTTGTCTATGATTTGTGTGGACATCCTCATCTGGATTTTTGTACACAGCATATTTTTATTGTTTAAGTCTGATTTTATTTTGAAAAACCCTGTTGGACTTTATTTTTCCTAGAATCAGCATCTGGAAAGTAAAAATCACCTAACTTAGCAAACTTTTCTGTAAACTTAATCCACTCAAGAAGTGCAATTTGAATTACTGCAGCTGATTTTATTCTAAATGACTTCCCACTCTCAATCTGGTGGCTTCAAAACACTTAAGATGAGCACTAAAATGCTCACTAACATTCCTCTTTGCTTTATGGGATCTTTTTTTTAAAAAATCAGTTTTTGCACAGTCTGTGATTTCAGTCATGATTTGCCTGAATATTAATACGAGGGAGCAAATTTTGGAGATTTCGAATGCAGTTATTGCAAACAAGTGACAAATTCACACTGAAAACTGAGTTTATGGACACCAACAGTCTGACACTGAATGTCATGCATGACTTTACCGCCTTTCATTCTGCAGCAACGAGTGAGTATTTCAGCAAGTTCTGCACCATGGACGTCAACACTGATGAGTAGGTCGACCCATTAAACCCACCAGCATGGTCAGCTGGTAGATGTTTGAATTTTATTTCAAGCAAATCATGAGCTTAAAAACCTTTTAAAGGAAACCCTGACTAGTTGTAACATTTGATAAACATTGATTTCAACTATAAAACAAAGACGTGCAAAATAAAAACCTGTGTAGTTTTTATTAACTAAAAATAGATATTGTCACACGGACAGCAACATTTTCTTAATGCTGCAAAGCATGTTGTGAACTATGACATTTACTATGTGTACCGGTGCAATGCTAAGCTCTGTCCACCCTGAAGGTTAATCTTGAACAATATCTGATGTTCAGCTCTTCTAAATGAAACCAGAGAGTGTTGACAGAGAGGAGAAAATAAATGGTAAATGCACTGTACTTATACAGCGCCTTTCCATCCAACCAGGATACTCTAAGACAGGGGTGGGCAATCCTGAATATTTATTTTTCCAGGTTAGTATAAATTAGTCTATATATTTTAACACATAATTTAAATTTTACTG
>NW_013952410.1:1245713-1253282 GCF_001266775.1 Austrofundulus limnaeus | reverse complement strand
TAATTATGTCAGTTTTGGTCCTCCATACTGCAGAACTTGGAAGGTAAATCAGTGACTGAATCAGGTGTGTTGGAGCCAGGAAAATCGTAAAACATGTAGGGCTGTGGCCCTCGAGGACCAGGATTGCCCACCCCTGCTCTAAGAGCTTTACAACACAGTCGCTGTGCTTATTGACCAAGCCACACACTACATGTCTCTCTACAAAGCTAATCTAGACTGATTAATATATGGAGACTAACCAGTGCCACAGCCACCCCAGACTGTAGAATTGACTCAGCTTCAACTGAAAATGCAGATGGACGACAACAGAGCTGCTTCATGAAAGAACCTCAGCTTAGCCTGTTAACTTACAGCGTCAGCTCCAGAGCTAATATGGCAATATGTTTACATGTAGCCACAAGGGTGTGATCACCATCTCAGAAGTGAGGGAGACACATTTTTCAGAGTTCTATTGAGTGATTTATCACCGTCTCGCATTCAATCACCTCTCTTCTTAGTGGCTAAACACACATAATCAGCAACAACCACAGTACAGCACCAGGGGAGTGACTTTAGTTATTTAAACCAGTGTTTCCAAACCCTGGTCCTCGAGGCCCTGCATGTTTTCGAAGTTTCCCTTCTTTTAATTCACCTATTTCAGATGATTGCAGTTCAACAAAAGTCTGTTAAGTTATCAACTAAAATCAACTGTTTTGAAGCAGGGAACAATCTAAAACATCGACGGTGTGCCTTGAGGACCAGGGTTTAGAAACACTGCTTTAAACTACAGTGTTTAATAACAAAGTCTAAAGTTTTACCTGCCAGACTCTAACTGAGTTGACACAATTACCCTTCAATTTCTACAGGGTAATTAGCCAGATCATTTAATGCCAAATGGCAACACTGAACATGAAATGTTCAGTAAAACACATTTCCTGTAAACAAATGATTGCTTAACACACACAATGGAAGACATGGTAGCAGGGCAATAAGCCACATAATTTATTTAATTTAATGGCATGAACAAAAAAAGTGACACAGCACTAAATACATCAACATTTTAATCAAATGTGATAATACGAATGTGCAAAATTAATCAAAATAAAAAAAATAAAATAAAATAAAATAAAATAAGACCTGTATCTAACGCCAAATTTATTAGTAATATGGCATTAGTTACCAAATTAACATAATTAGCTCAGGAGCTAACGCTATATGGCCATGTATATGTGCAGGGCACAGWTCCCCTAAAGCACTTAAGCACTAATAGGGGAACTAATTTCTTGATTAGTGCTTTAGGGCTTTTGCTATTTCTTTTAATTCATTAGTGGATTAGCACTTGCTAAATTTATGGGCTAAATTGTGAAGCATTAACTGAGGTCTTTAACTGTTATTGATCAACATTATTGTTCACAGTTGAGGGTGAAAGCTGTCTTCCCTCAGCAGTGTTCAAATGTGTGTCACTTATCTACAAGGTCACATGTATCAAACTCAAGGCCCGCAGGTCAAATGTGGCCTGCAGGTGACTCCCATTTGGCCCACCAAGGGCACTAAGTGATAACGATCTGCACACAGTAAATCTTGTCTTGTGTTGACTCTGAAGAATGTTTCATGCATCAACTGGGTTATATTAGCGCTTTAGAATTACCTTTTGCTAAAAAAAATTTAGTGCATTAGTGCTCTAGAATTAGGGGACCTAAATATTTGAGTTTGTGCTTTAGAGTTAGTGCAACTAATATTTAGATTAGTGCTGCCCACCACTGTATATGAATTAGCACAGGTGTTAACTCGAAAGCTAACAGGTAAACCCGAGGTTCTTTGTTTCATGAGCTCTGTTGTTCATCTGTATTAAATCTGGCAGCTACGTATGTTACTTTAATCTATTGAGCCTTCTTGTAAAAAGGAAATGATAATTTATCCAGACATCTGATCACATAAGTCCTTTTTATTTATTTATTTGTTTATTTTTTTGTTTTATGTTACAGCATGTTTTGGGGTAATTAAGTATTTTTTTCTTAGAATCCAAATTTCAAGAAGTCAATGGAGATCAGCTCCATGGAGTAATTTCCACAAGCACTGTAAATTAATTTAGGAAGATCAAACTTTAAGTGTTAAACTTGTACAAATAATAAAAAAATCCATTTCTGAAGGCACAAAAACATTGCCTGCCAGAACATCCAGTTCTCCACAGAAAATCCGTTTTGCACATCTTTCTCAGATGGGGACAAATCAGCTGAAGCAAGTTACATCTCAGGCATTAACAGGTCTGCATTAAAGGCACGAGTGTAAAACCAATTTTAGATGATAGCATTACTTAAAGCCAACTTTTAACTAAATCATCTTTCATCTTAGCCACGTCCACTTTCATGATCCTTGTTATTAATGAAAGCAAAATGAGCCATGGTACAGCTCTGTTTGAAGACTCCAGCTATTCATTTCATCTATCATTTTAGAAGTGAGCTGGCTCTTGTTTAGTCTTCAGATGTCAGAAACAGAATAACTTAATCACACCCAGACAAGAACACATTTTCTTCTTTCTAATAAAGAATACCCCTGAAAATCCTCAAATACGATGAAGGGAATCTAATAAACACAAGTACTGCAACAATGCAAACTGGTGACTCAAATGCTTCTATTTATTGATTAGAGGAAAACAAAATCCTGTCTTTTTTCATTTATATAAGTTGAACCAATACGACCTACAAGAGACTGAATTCCTCTTTTAGCAAAAGAAACCGTTTTCTTCACCCAGGGGATGACTTTTCTGTGGGTTCATCCAAAATGAGGGATTCAGACAAGTTAAGGCTTGTCCCAGAATGGACACATGTTCTCCATTGTCAAGCTAACCTCCTTCCCAGCCAGAAGATCAATGAGACCCGTCAGAAGTCACCCACTTGCTGTCAGAGCTCAGAGTGATGTTTTAGGGGAGCAGGGGCTTGGGGTGGGGGGAGGACAGCAAACTATGCTGAGGAATCTCATAGGGCTGTCTGCATTTTTGCATTTTAATTTCAGCAGTAGTGTGTGTGTGTGTGTGTGTGTTTAGCGGGGGTCATGTTTAAGAACTGAGACCCCCTGGAGGCAAGAGCCTGCAGGTAACAGCAGCTGGGCCCAGATAAGAGGTGGCAGATGTGGCAAGAACTGCATGTTTGCAACAACTGTTGCTTGTAACATTCATGAATATAAATAGATTTGCTGTTCGACAATTCTATGAGAAAAAAAAAACTAAGTTGAACAAGAAGTTGCTCAACAAATTGCACTAGAATATAACAGAAATGTTTTTCTCTGATGATTGTTGACTCTAATCAGAAGTMTATGGAACATGCTTGTTTAGGTGCAGAGAGTCTGACCGACAGCTGCCCCTCCTCTAGTCCTGGACACGGCACCTGTGTGTTTGTCGACTCAGCTGACACGTGTTTGTCTTTGCGGCTCCATGCTGTTCCCTCCCAGTGCTCCTGCACAGAGTGCTGACTAGTACTGAAAAATAAGTTGTTGATGAACGAAGGACAGGGAAAGAGATGGCAAAGTAGGAAGGATAGGGCAAAACAAATTGCCAGTGCACTGTCTGTCAACTCAACAACCCTCAAATAGATCTGCAAAGCCATGGCAGAAAGGAGGCCGCCAAGGCTGAGAGGATTGATTGGCGGCCAGAGGGGGCAGTGGGCGGGCAGCTGTCAGTCAACCAGAGATGCAAAACCRGGGGCACACCTGTGCATCTTTGCAGGGGGTTGAGTGATTCTTTTAATGAGATTCTCAACAGACAACAGTCAGAGATGTAAAGTGGTGTGGAGGGGTTCTGGTTGAAGTGAATCAGTGGCCAAACCCCATACATTTTATGGCCCAAAAATGACTAACTGTTGATACAATCCTGGATTTTATGGGAYTTACGTTCTTAGAGTACCCACAAATCATGAAAAAAAAAACACAAATATTTGATGTGGTCCAGAAAAGACCTATAGCTCCTTTGAGGTGGCATCATAACTCGGTACAAACCAAACAACAAAACATTGAGAGCTAAACATCTACACGCCACACAGTACTGTTGGAAGGCAGAAATACTGCGCTACAAGTAGAGCATCCTATTTTGTTGTGTATTTTTTTTAAATGGAACAAAATTTACATTAATATTCATGTAACAAAATTTGTAAAAAAAAAAAAAAAAGTTCCTCACTGTATTGCATTTACTGTATTTCTGGTTTCCGTGATATCGTGGGGATTCCTGCAAACTACTAGTTAAGTTCCCTGAAAAAAATTGCAAAAAACTGAGACTGCAAACTGTGAAATGCAACTTTACAGGGCTTAACTGCACAACTGAGGGGTAAAACCTGCAGCTTCAGCAGTAAAGAGGAGACGAACGGCTATTTGAGGGGATCTGGATCTTAACAACCCATTAGTTTCACAGAGCTGTTCAAAYGAGACTTTGGATTTTGAACAAGTCGTCATGTCACGTGGGATTCCCATGTAGTAACACCTTTCCCCCTGAACTGCTGTACTCCACAGCTCTCAGTGAAAAAAGCAGAGGAGGAGCTATTGCCTCTGTTAAGAAGGAAAAATAAAGACTTTACAAGGAGTTAAAAAACAAACATCTCTTTACTGTCTGCAGCTCAGTTCCTATTGTTCGTTGTGTGGAGCCGTTGAAAAGATTCTGTTTGCGAACCTTACATCTCTACTCAACAGAAACAAATGGCAGCTTTTTTACTCTAATCTCTATTWTCTGTTCACAATCAGCTGATAATTTAGATTTTTATTGTGGATTATTCAAAATTATTCACTCTGATTGCAGCAGCTCAAACACGCACAGCCTCCAGACTGAAGACAGTACATCAAGGTCACTTCACAACACATCGTTTAACTCTGATTCACAGAARGCAGCATAAACTCCTTTAATGTGAAACCTCATGGAGACATTAAACGATGATTCTGGATCACTGCTCTGTGGTGCTCCCACTCAGCAGGCAGCTTAAACAAAGGAACCCATTCACTACTGGGTGAGCATGGGTGAACGACTGTACAGCAGGWGTAGGTGTGGGAACGTGAACCATCCATCCAGTTCACATCTGCAATCCACTGTTTTCCCCCAGAGTTGAGGAGGCAGCTGTTGTTCAGTAAACTCTTGCCGTGCAGCTCCCTCCTCCTCCGTCAGAGCGCTTTTCCCCCATTGTTAGGATGAAAAGCGCCGCAGCGGTGGTGGCCCCGGTCCTCAGGAGCAATGCCTGGCTGGAGCTTATTATGGTAGGGCTTGCCCAAATAAACACGCCGGGACCTCGCAGCCGCAGCTGTGAGCCTCTCCCTGGCTGACCTCCTCTCCTGTGAGTCCTCCACTCACAGAGAGAAACGGAGGGAAAACAAGTGAGGAGGAAAGAGGCAACGAGCCCGAGCCAAAGCTCGCAGAGGTTAGAGGGGCCAAAATGCTGCTTATTATCAGAGTCGGGTCTTTCCCACGCCTGCAGGCCTGCAGCCGGCAGCGTGCCCGCTRGCCAGAAATGTGTTTAGCCAACTCATCCACAATCATCCTCCCACCGGCGGAGGGGGTGGGGGGGACCGGGGTTCTCACTGCTGAGGGAAGATGAAAGTTTATTCAGCACGTTTTTTTGTGCAAAGGCTGTCAGGTTTAAAACTAAGAGGGCTGAAGGAATGCAGAGCACTTTTTTTTTTTTGCTTTAAACTTACAGCTCTCAGAACGGATGAGAGCGTGGATCTGGAGTTTGACAGCTGAGTAAATTGGACTAATGGGCTGAGCAGACTGAGGCTGGAGCGAAGGTCACATCATGGCTGGTCCCCACAGCCTTGCTTTGGGAATATAATGCTCCAAACTGTAAGAAATGAAGGCCTTCCAACAAAACACACTCACCTGTTGGCATAATGAGAGGTTTGTGTAAAATTGTCCCACGGTAAAAAAWTTTTATACTGGATACAAATTCTGACAAGAAAATGTGACACTAATGGTCTTTACTGATTTTTTTCTTGAATAAACAAAATAAAGCTCTTTAATTTAAAAACACATTGGTTTTCTTTTGACATTTCCATAATCTGATGTGAACCATGTACAATCTGGAGCTGCAGGGGGAGAGAAAATAAAAACTCAGAGTTGATCATTTTCCTGTGTATTTTTTTAACTCTTGAAATTTAAACAGTTTTTTAAATCTTGTAAAGAGTTTTTAAAATACACAACCAAACATAAAAAGATAAATATGATAAATGAACGGACTGTACCAGTGAGGAATTAAACAATTTAGCTGTTTACAAAAATATTTTAAGTTACGTAGCAACTTAAATTGCAGTTATCCTGATTTGATTTGGAAATTTCAGCTTTTAAAATGTTKAGAACTGAAGCATTCTTCAATCATGAGACCACATGTTGCATTAGGTCCTAATTTTTTAATGGTTAAAAACGTAATMGGACATGTGACTCATTGCTGTTTCATGGACAGATGTGGATGATGGTTTTGATTTGTTTTTAATAACTAAGAAAGTATAGTGATAGTAAGTATAGTAAGTATAGTAAGTACAGAGCTGCGTTCAAATTTTAAAACGTTTAACCTGACACTTGTGYTTAAAGGAGCAAGCTGTGACACGAGAACAAGGAAAAATAAGATGTTTATGACAGACGAGAGCAGGTTCACAGRCTTTGACAGCCAAGTAATAACCTACTGAGGTCACGTTAATTGTTCACATTTTTGATGATTAATACCAAAATGTAAAAAATACAGACTAAAATTTGTTAAAATCACTCAAAAACAAAAAAAAAACACTTAAACACATCCGTTTGATTTTAAAAATGTTATGACAGGATACTTTAATCACTTTTAAAGTGTGAAAATATGCACAGTTTTCTCATTTTTAGATTATGTTACGATTAAAATCCCATAACAGAAACTTACAAAATCAATCCAGGTGGTTTAATCAGCTTCTGGATCACTGACGAACCAAATTTATTTTGAGAAATAAAAATAGAACTAACATGCACAAAAATTGGCCCTGTGATGTACTTGCGACATGTCCAGGGTATACCTCGCCCCTCACACAGTGACTATGGGCACCAGAGACCCCCAGGACCCTGAAAGGAAGTAGTGTGTATAGATAATGGATGGATGGATGAATGGATGGATGGATGGATGGATGGATGGATAAAAATTGCCTAAATATATTTATTGAGTGTCCGCTGATATGCTCCATCCAAACTTCTGAAATTGCCTCTCAAAACTGCAAATGTGTGAAGAAAATTGCTGCATTTAATTCGCAGTTTTCAGTTTTCTGCTCCGTCTTCTCAGCCAAGGAAAATTTTCACTCCCCTCTGCAAAAGAACTTATGTCAGAAGTTTGTGGTGTGTTTGTTTATGCTGAAAGCGCTCGGACGCTGCATTTTGCTTCAYCTCCTCTCTTCCAGAATCCAACTGTTGTACCCAGAAGTGAACATTAATAAAGATATTTAAAATGTCCAAAAACTTATGATTGTAAATAAAAGAGATGCTGTGCACAGAGGAATCTGTCTGCAGAAAACTTTTACCGGGACAGATTTGTGGACAAATAACAGATATCGTGTGTGTGTGTGTGTGTGTGTGTGTGTGTGTGTGTGTGTGTGTGTGTGTGTGTG
>NW_013952410.1:1234696-1245640 GCF_001266775.1 Austrofundulus limnaeus | reverse complement strand
GTGTGTGTGTGTGTGTGTGTGTGTGTGTGTGTGTGTGTGTCTCAGTCACACTATGAAAGTAAAAACGAACATTGAGCAACCAGTTTGGCTTCTGATCGAGTCATGGACCCTCAGTCTGCTAGCATCGGCTAGGATTTCACCGCCCACACAGCCAAACACCCACTGCTGCCCACTGAAGGATCTCCCACTCAAAAATCCAAACACACCCTAAAACTCCTACACACACACACACCCACCAACACTAATGAATAGTACTCCCACCACCCCCACTCATTTTCTACAGTGTATGTGGGTGTGTGTGTCAGTCCTGGTATCTGACACACACCCACACACTCCTCAGCCCCKCTGCGTTGCTTCGTTTGCACCGTCAGCCTGATGCAGAGCTGAGTCAGCAGTCAACCACTTGTTTGTGTGTGTGTGTGTGGGGGTGTGTGTGTGTGTGTGTGTGTGTGTGTGGGTGTGTGTGTGTGTGGGGGGGGGGGTTCGCTACATTGTGGGAACGATTTTCCTGAAAAAGGCAGCCTTGTGGGGACCAAATGTGCATCGTGTAGACCAAAGCCTGGTCCCCCTGGGTACGGATGCTAATTTCAGGTGGGGTTTTGGTTTAGGATCAAGGTGTGGATTGAGTTTAGGTTAGTTTTAGGGTCAGGTGAGATACGTGTGAGATGAATTTTTTTGGTAAATGGTCAGGTTTAGGCTATAAAATTACCATAAAATGAATGAACGTCAATCCACGGTCCCCACAGGGATATAAAAACAAATCTGTGTGTGTGTGTGTGAGCCTCCAGCAGCACCACAGTGTGGGAGGAGGAAGGACTCCCCTGCTGCGTCGGGAGTGGACAGATGGGCAGAGAGCTCCTGGGTTGGTAGTCATCCCTAGAATGTGAGGGCATCTCAGAGGGAGGTCATGCCAGGAGCTGAATAGCCTAGAGAGAGAAACCAGAGGGGTGTATGTGTGTATTTTGGGGGGTGGGGGCTATTGTAACTCCACTCCAGCCCTTTATGCAGATGCATCACAGAGATTGCTGCCTACAAACACACACCTGCAGGAAAACACTGAAATGAATATGAAGCGTGTCGGCAAATGGGCCGACATCTGTTCTGTGAAGCTACACGACCGTCCTCAGTGAACATGAATTACATCGCTCCAAATTTCCCACTGAATTTATCTGACATTGGTGGAGCTTTTTGAAGGAAAATAAAAAAACAACAGCAGCTTGAGAGTGGAGCATACCTGCCATGCTCAGATCCAAAGTCAGGCTTAATTCACAGATTTACCTGTCGTCCAGCGACCCAGGGAGCTTAAAGCCCAGAAAATAACTAAAGCCAAGAGAAAGTTCACCAATAGAACAGAGAGAGAGGAGGATTGGGTCCAGGTTCTGTTGTTAGCGCAGCTATCGCCACAAAAATCACAGCAAAACTGCCAAACTTTATACGTCATCCTGCCTTGGATGTGAGGTGACGAACATGACAGAGTGGAGTTTCTCAGCGATGCTCACGCAGCCTGAGCTGGCACTCWGAGAGGCACTGAATATACAGCACCAGAGTTCATTCTCAGATCGGCCCTGTCCAAGAGCTGCTCTGGCTCCTCTTCTKGCGACTCCTCGTCATAATTGAATTAAATATGATCASTCAGGCCCAAATTGCGAGTTAATGGCTGCCGCTGAACTCCACCAGAGCAGAGGGACAAGCAGCACGAGGGGCYAGAGGTTGAGAGAAATCAGAGCGGAGAGATGAAAGGTTGCGACTCGCCAGAGACTCCGTCTGGGCTCGGCGGCGGCGCCTGATGGCACCGTGTCAGTATCATTACGTGTCTGTGTGTGTGTGTGTGTGTGTGCTCAGGAGCGGTTTCATCCCAGACGGACGTGACATACACATTCAAGCGCGTGTCAGGAGGCCACCCACGCTTGACACGGGGAGAGCGCCAGGCCCTGACACATGGAGCGTGGTGAGGCGACAAGTTCGTCAAGAGACGGATCGGTGCCTCCTTGCCACATGTCAGTCACGCCTCGCCACCCCTCCTCCGCCACCATCCGTCATGCGAACACGCACAGCTAATCGCTCGTGTTTCAGCCCGACGCAGCTCCGGGAACAAATCTGCTCTGGCTTGACTTTATGGCAACGAACCGCCGAGTTAAAACGACAAAAAAAAATCTGACCTCCTCGGAGCGTCAGTTTATGTTTCTAATCAGGATGATAGAAAGCTCCTGTTGCACATGCTGTCACTCTGCATCATTTATCCCAGCATCACGAGCAGAACTCGTTGTTCACGTTAAATAACACAAGACAAGGTCCAGATGTGGAAGTTTGGGGCCAGTAGATGATAGAGCCAAGTCAGTCTCCCCGTGCAGGACCCCTCCACTCTACAGTACRCAGAACTGTGAACTGACAACTCCCCTCTTAAAACGGTTCTTGTGGTTTCTTCTCGCCTGCAACGGAGCCTCGTGTAAATTCTTAATCACTCAGCTTTAATGTTTGTCCCAAATGGCAAAATAAACTCAAGGCACAC
This sequence comes from Austrofundulus limnaeus, assembly GCF_001266775.1. Lineage (NCBI taxonomy): Eukaryota > Metazoa > Chordata > Actinopteri > Cyprinodontiformes > Rivulidae > Austrofundulus > Austrofundulus limnaeus. Next base: position 1,243,131 of record NW_013952410.1, on the reverse strand, counting down.
TTGGGCAGGCGTCTTAAACAAGCTAAGGAGGAGAGGAGAGGGTTTCCAGAAATAAACCAGAGCTTGCTGTAAAATCCAAGCCGGGGTGTGTGGGGAGGTTTCAGGGGAAGAGGGGGGGCGGTCAAATGTGCTGGATTTCAAAGGGAACTCATAAAAAGAAACAATCTGCTTTTTACATTTTGATGAAAGAGGCAAACGTGGCTGAGATTTCAGGCCGTCTCCAGACCGGGGGGTGGCTATCGCCAGTTTTTACAGTAACCTGATTTCTGTTTATGTGTGCCGATTTATTGCTGCTGTGAAATCAATGTTTCTTGGTTCTGCAGCAGAAAAGTTTAAATGATAAAGYTCTGCTTTTCTGACACTGTTTTTGCACCATTCACGACAGGTTTATTAGAATGTCATCATCACCATGCAATACCTGCCTGCARGCTGTCGTTCTGGAAGATCTCAGCTCCTGAACCAACACACCGATTGGGATAATCTCTTGTCAACATGTTGCTGATCCTGGGATTGGGCTGCCCTGATCTCTCCCTCTGCCTCCCATCCTTCCCTCATCACCGGGTGTCTTTGGGCTGACATGGGCCCTACAAAGCCCTAATCCATCACCTCCTGTCAAGGAAGGCTGCGCTGCAGCAGCCCCCCGGCCCTCGTGGGCCCATATTAGCCTAATCCASTGGTCCCGGCTTCCATGAGAATGCAGTGTCCACACGGCCTCACCTCGGTCCTGTTTACTCATCCCATCTGAGTCAACACACTTTCAAGAAACGGCAGACGCCACAGAAAAGGAGAGCACACCAGGAAGCCTCTGAGCCTGTCCTGAACTTCTGTCAGCAGGAGATGCTTTGCCTCGGGTGATGAGGCAGCGGATCCTCTGGTTCGGTTCCTTGAAACAAACAGGTCCTCTGACATCTCGGTGTCTCTCTGTCCACGCTGATAGCCCACGCCTAAATGAGTTTTACAGTCAAAACAACCAAACATAAAACAAAACATCATCAACTGTAATCAAATCCTCCCCTCAACAGAATACAAGCCAACAGTTTATCTGAAATCATCAACAAGGAACATTAATCATAAAACACTTTGGACAGGCAGGTGCGAGCAATTTCCCTAATTGCTGCAACCAGGTGATATTAACAGTTTCTGATGTTTGCCCGTGTTATTATCTACACTTATGTGCGCATATTTTTCCTGGCTCTAATGTGCTGTTTGAGTTGAAGCCGCCTTCGTTTACCTCAGTGATCAGAGACAACACCGCCCTCTAGTGGTAGAGAGGAGAACAGCAGGAGCTCGGAAAACCTGAAGCATCTTCCCACTTGTTTGAATAAAAGGTGAGGTGTAAAGAAACAAAGTACAAATACTTTGTTACTGTACTTAAGTGGAAATTATGGTCATCTATACTCAACTTGAGTAATTACATTACATTTTTGACTCAATTATCTGTACTTTATACTCCTTTTATTTTTTACAAAAATGTGAGAAGTAGAAAGTTGTCATTGTTATTGTTAAAAAAAAACTTGTTGATTAATTGTGTCTCCTGGATACAATGAATTTAACTATGGATGGATGAGAAGTATAAATATATGCCATCCTGACACCTTACTGGTTTGTACCCTCCATCACACATGCACATGACACAAATCACTTCACACTCCAGCAGGACATAGCAGATAATCAGGTCTATTTTAGATATTTTATATTTTTATATTATATTTATATTTTTATATTATATATATTAGCTTAGATTATATGAATAGAAGTGTGGCAGAGGTAGACAGTATATGCAGCTGAAACAATGCATCCCAAATTTCCAAACATTAACATTTTAGTATAACATTGCAGTCATTATAACCTCTAGAATAAGTTGTATTAATTTATTTTTTAAATGTCAGTTTAAACATTCTAATGGCTCATTTTTACTTTTAATACTTGACTTTTGTATCAAATTTACATTTGATAATTAAGTACAGTATTTGTCAGATACTTTTAAACTTTTACTCAAGTAATATTCTCAGAAATAACTAAATTTACCAAAGTAATTTTATGGTAAGATACTTGTACTTTCACTCAAGTATTGCTTTGGGGTACTTGATACAACACTGGAATAAAGTTTGTTTAAACAGTTCATAATTTGACTTAAAGGTGCTGCAAAAATCTCACCAGGTTTTGTTTAGATCTGAAAGTGTTCTCCTTGCAAACTGGAAGGTTTCTGCACAAAAGGCAAAAATAAAATTCACAATGTCTTGTAAATATTAGATTTTCTCTCACATCCAATATTAGTTTTCCAAAACTGGACTTATTTGTCTTTAAATTAAACTAACCAGTAATAAGACTCAAAGAATTCCAGAAATGATAAGAATGAAAGAATAAAAATGAACCAGACTAGATTGAAGTGAACTGGTTGCAAACAAACACCTGCTTTCCTTTAAATACTCCCAAAGGGGAGAACCCACAATGAAGCCAAGAGGTGTGGGAGCCACGTGCAGAGGGACCTGAGCACACAGCTTATTTCCCTTCACAGAGTCTCTGGATGCTCAAATTACCTTCCCTCCCAACAGCAGATCCCCTTCATGATGAYCGCACGCCCCTCGAGGGCACATCTGCATGGAGTTTCACATGCTCTCAAAAAGACATTATCTGGTCTGAGACGAACAAAACAGAAATTCTGGCAGGAAGGTAGGAAAATGTGGCCTGAGGGGCAGAAGGTTCTGGTAGGAGAACATTTCAGGATCTCCTGGGGCTTTGTTGGCATCCCACATGGTTTTGCTATAAGCTCCAGAGGGGAGTTTGTGGGTATTTTAGGGGAATCCTGAGCCATAGGGAGGAAAAGGCTTGGCAGAGAACTACATGAAAATGCGTTTGATTTTCTTTTTATGTTCAGGATTATTCAGTTTTCACATAACTTCACTGTGGTGAAAGCAAAATTTCAGGTTTTAATCTAAGAAAATTCACAAGTTTTAATCTGTAATGTTTCTATTTTACCACAGATACAGTATATCCTGGTATAGTGAAGTATAATGTGTATCTTTCTGTATATTGTGTATTATCTGTAAATTGAATGTATTGTATGTATATGTAAAGTATCTGTATATTAATCCTCGAGAGACACGAACAGCCGGAAATAAATTCCTTGTGTGTGTCAACATACCCAGCCAGTAAACCTGATTGTGATTTTGATTTTATATCCCATCTTTCACTGTTTATTTGAGAAGGCAGCACATCATATTATCTGATCAGAGCCTTGATTTCATTCAGTTTATCTGTCCTTTACTTAACTTCTCTCTTTTACTATATTGTTTTTTTTTAATGATTTTGTAGGAAAATAACTGCTGAAAAATGTTCACATGCACATGGTCTAAAACTAAGGTATCCATCAAATAAAAAAAAAAACAATGAGCACAAATATCTTGTTCATGGTCACAGAAAAATGTAAATGTTTACAGTGCCCATCTGGTGYCAGGATAAAAAGATATATTTTGTGGCCACGAGAACATATGGCCACGACATAGTGTCCTCGAGAAAAATTACATGTTAAATTACAGCCTCTAGATAAATAATCTGTGGTCTCGAGATAAATGACATTTGACCAAGAGATAAGTAAAATGTCGCCTTGAGATAATGTGTGGCCACAAGATAAATAATGTTGGGCCAGAAGATAACCTGTGGTCACACGTTAAATAACGTGGCAATGAGATAAATTACACGTGGTCTTGAGATAACGTCTGGCCACAAGATAAATAACGCATGGTCACAAGTTAAATAATACGTGGACACAAGATAACTAATACATGGCTACAAGAATGATAAAAGAATGATAAAAAAACGAGTGGCCACAAGATAATTTTGAGCTGCCTTGTCTCTTTGTSAGAGATCCAGACACTGTCGGATAATAAATGAATACGCTGTTTTTGTTTCAAACTGTTCAAAGGTGTTATTGTTATTTGTGTGTTTTTAAACTTTCATCTTTCATAGTTTTGAGGAGATGATAATGAACATCCTATGTGTGTGTCAGGAAACAGATTTTATATTGTTCCTGATCATAACATAGCTCTGACTCCTTCTGCAGTCAAGACATGTGTGATGCTTTAAAACAAGAAAATAAAGCTTTTTGGACAAATACAACTCCAGTCGTCACCTTTGTCATATAGCTGCAACATATAAATTTAATAATTAACTATGTCATTCATTATTTTCAAATAAAATAATCTAATTCCAACTTGTTCATGTTTACAATCAACAGTCTCTACATGGAAATGATTGCAATGATTACTTCATGGCCACGGCATCATTTTTAATCCTGTCACTGGATGAACTCTGCATGTTTTGTAAAAGTCTGTTAAAAATTACATGACTAGTATTTTATTTGAAAACACATATTTAGTGTTTAAAACAGACCAACACCTTATCCTTATTTCAGAAAAGTAACCCTTCCCGTTCTTTTGTTTTTTAATTGATTTTTAACTTTTAATTATTTGCCTGTTTATCAAAATTAAATACATTTCATAAGCACGAAGCTGAGTGTTAATTAAAAACTCGTCTTGCTTTAGTTTTGATTTCCATAAACACACTCATGTTTTTGAAATGTCCATCTGCTTTAATACCAGGAGTCCCAAGATTCCCACCCGAGTATTTGAGTCTTTGTGTAAGTGTGGGTGTGTATATTCATAAGAGCCAAAACCAAATCCACCCTCCTCCTCCTTCTTCTCTCTGTGTTCGGCAACAAAATCAGCTCTTGTATTGTGGGCCACCACTACAAACGGTGCATGAGGGGATTAGCGGCTTCTTGACTGCTCCTTCAAATGCACGCCCAGCATGGCCGCCTCAATTATGACTATTAGATGCCCCGAAAATGAGACTGAGATGAAAGCAGGGGAACYCCGAGGACTTTTCCCAGGGACGAATTTGACCACACGTCCTGCAAAAATGAATTTATAATCCACAGTCCCAACAATGTCGAGAGGGGAGGCCTTCCTGGAGTGTTGTGCTAGCGTGCTGAGAGAGGCTTTATGTTTCTATTGCTTTCATTGTGCACGGGAGTGCCGTAATAACGATTAGAGACTTTAAAGGCTAGATTAAATAAGGGCAGCTTAGTGAGCAAGTTCTTTAATGGGAAAACTCCTCTGAATACCGGAGGAAGGAGGGACGCAGGACTCGATCCAGCTTTGCCCTCGGATCAGGGTGGCACTTTGAATGAGAAAATGAAGTCATTCACATGAGTTTTGCTCACACACCCCATGCCTCACAACACAGTCGGTCCTGCAGGCTTTTGTCAGCAGGATGGTGTTCATGAAGCCAGCAGGCCCTGAAAAATTAGCCAATATCTAACATGCCAATTTCTTTTGTAAAGTCCTGAGAAACAGAGGGTCTAAGGCAGGGGTGTCCAATCCAGGTCCTCAAGGATCTTTCATGTTTTGGAGGTTTCACTGTTCTACCACACTTAATTTGAATGAATGTGATTAACGGGCATGTGCAGAACATGATAAGGTTGAGTCAAAAGCAGAGATAGCAGGACCAGAATCGTAACTAAATTTCCCCTTGTTGTAACTCCACAAGCCCCTCTTTCACCCCTTTTCTGAGGTATGTCTTAGATCAACTCGTTTTGAGGCTGTCCCTTTAAATCCAAACAAAGCACTTCACACCCCCGCCCCCTCCAGAGCGGTTCATTCCAGTTTGATAGGGAGTTTTATGACTATAGCAGTGCAGAAACCAAATGCACTTAATGACTGAAAACATGGATTTTGCATGATGTGTCCCCTTTAACATTTTAGTCAAAACACTATTTTTGCCTATTTCTCCATACATCACTTTTGGACTTAATCCTCGTTTCGATGTGATGGGTCACATTTCATTCTACAAAAAAATTCAGGATTTTTTACTGTGTTCTGTGTACTTTTAAACTTCAATTTTTGTCATAAAATCATTTCACTGCAAGTTGAGCTTTGTGTATGTGATGAATTTATTTGATTTGATTGCTCCCATTTTTATCTTCTGTTGCTACCATATTTTATGAAGGCAATGCATTCCACATACAGAAAAAGCTATTGAACATATATAATTTAGCATTTTAAGTTAAAATTATTTTTATCAAAATCATGAATGTAATTTGACACTTTTTTATTGTTTATCAAGGAGTAATAAAGTACATAAATTCTTACATTCAATGTTGTCAGTACATCATCATGTCACTTTCCAATTAGTGTTTTCTGGAGAAGGAAAAGTGGCTGAATTTGTGCTTTGCTAACACCATCTCTGAAGTCTTTGTGTGAAAGATGATGAGGTGTGTTTGGGAGCACTTCTGTCATTAAAGCCCTGGAGTTAGAGTTGAAATGATGSTCTGCCTTGTGGCGTTTGAAATTTATCTGGCTTAGACGTTTGGGTTCCAGGTTCTTTGCTGTCCCACAGACCTGTGACATACAATATTAGTTACAGTTCAACAGTAGAATGTGACTGATCATTTAATTATGATTTAAGTTCTGATTTGACATATGGAAATCAATAGGCTAATTYGTAATGAAAAATCAAAACAATTACATTTTATTTGATTTTTGTACATTTCAAACTAACAGTCAAGAACAAAAATCTATTTATTTAAAATAATTTCACATCTGTACAGTGAGTGTGAGTATATTGTAGTTGTTCAAATAAAAAATACTTTATTGATCACAAAAGTAAATTATATAATATAATAGTAGTTCAAATGCATGTATTTTAGGTTAGCTATGCTCCCCAGTGTAGGTAAGGACATAATAGTGTGTAAATAAATAACGCACCATTGTGACACATTCGTTTGAAGACGTGCTTCTGCAGGTTTGTCATTCTGAGTGTCTTGCACTGGGTCAGACTCTGGCTCGTACATGTAAGGCTGGATTGACAAGTCTACCGTTGTTGACATCCTTATACTTTTTGCCATCTGCAATCAGTAATATGCACCTTCATATACATTCATTTTTTACTGTACTTTACGGTGTATATATGTATATAAATAAGCATGTGTGTTTATGTAAATGTGTATATGTGCATTGGTACATTACTATATATCACGTGTATATTGTGGGGTTTTGTTTGTTATGTTTTATTAATCTTTCGATATTCTTCTCAGCCTCTCTTGTATTAAGCTGCAGTAATGTGCAAATTTCCAGACTGTGGGATCAATAAAGTTTTATCTTATCTTATTTTATCTTAAAAACAGTTTTCAHTCGGTAGATAACTGTGTTTTTGCTATGAAACTACAAACATGGCCGAACGGGGTGGAGTCGAACGCTCAGAGACCTGGAGGGGGCGGGGTGTGAAATATCTCATTTTTAGAGACCGCACCAAAACAGCTTGCTCTGAGGCACAACTCAGAACAGGGGTAAAAGCAAGGAAAGCAAGGAGTCTGTGGAGCAACAAAAACAAGGAATTAAGACCAAAGCGTTGCAGTTTTATTTTAAATAGACCATAAGTGAATGATTTAGATGTGAAAAAGAAGGATTTAAAAGCATGATATGATACCTTTAAGTCATTTCAAGCATCTGTTTCGATCTCTTTTTCTACGAACACAGACTTCAGGTCTTTCAGCAGATTATCAGAGTCAAGTGTTGCAAAGTTTTCAGCCTGAAGTCCACTCCTCTCTCAGAGTAGAAGACAGCAGGAGTATTAAAGATGCCTCTCTTCAGRAGCTGACAGTGAAAGAGAGGAGACCCTCACTGCTAAATGCTGGGGGGCCTCTTTAGACAGACAGCGGCGGAGTGTCTGCTTCTGTTTCCACCCCCCACCATCAAGTTCACCCTCTTCACAAGCACCTGGAGCTAAAGATGGACAAACTGTCACTCATCGTGGACAAGKAAAAGAAGTTTGACAGGGGTTTGTGTTGGAGCAGGAGCGGAGTCAAAAGGAGAAAAAAGGCAAAAAATAAACAAAAGGTAAAAGAGAGAAAGGAAAAGATTAAAACAAGTCAAAGTGACATGTAGTGGAAAAGTTACAAAGGAAAAAGTTAAGAGAAAAACAAGACAAAAAGAGTAAAAGAACAAAATAAGAAGGAAAAAAATGAAAGGAAAGGAAAGATGTCAGAGAAGGAAAAGAAAGTGTTGTGAAAATGTCTTCAGTGGACCAGCCAGTCGGACCTCCTCATCCTCATCATGTTCCTCTGTGTCTTCCTGTGCCACCCTGCTTGCCCGTCCCCGTGAGGCTGCAGGTTTCTGGTCCAGCAGACTGGGACAAGGCCACCATTAACTGCCGGGCTGTGCAGAGGGCGCCCGGGACAAAAGGCCCAACACGCCGTCCCTGCCCTCGGACAAGGCCTGAAACAAACGCGACAGGGCTGGCACAGAATGGAATCATCCGGCCGGTGTCACTGAATACATTTACCTACCTCAGAGCCCTTTCAGCCCGGGGCTTTGTTTTAGCTCAGGAAGAAGCGAGGGCGTGAATGGAGGGGCGGGAGGAGGAGGGAACTGGGG
>NW_013952410.1:1231050-1234497 GCF_001266775.1 Austrofundulus limnaeus | reverse complement strand
CGTGCGTGTGCGTGCGTGCGTGCGTGCGTGCGTGCGTGCGTGCGTGCGTGCCCTTCTCTCACAAAGATGCCAGGAGGTCTTGTTGATTGTTGCATTTTGTTTTTTTCCCCGTAGCCTCCCTCTTTCTCCTCCTTTGTCTTACCCAATCTTTTCCAGGCTCTTTTTTTTTCAAGGCTAATTGGAGACCTGGAGAGCAGAACAAACTTCAGACAAGACATCCTCTAAGCTTCTTGACTGCAGTTTGTTCAAATAATTAACAATCAGATGGACAAACAATCCGCAGACAGAAGGTGGAAGTCAGACTGCAGATCTGAGAGGCTCTGAAAGAGTTTGAATTCCTCACAAACGGAACCAAAAGGTCTTGAGAACTCAAGTAGGTTCCAGGCAGGACTTAGCATCAGTCTCAGTTAAYTGGTTTGGGATGTTTGACTAGTTTTTAAGATGCAGGCAGTAAAAAAAAGCTTTAAGAGTTTCAGCTGAACAATATATCTTTTGTACTTTGTGAATACTGTAAGAGAAGTTTTCTCCTTATTACAATGGTCACACAATAAAAATAAAGGGAACAGTAAAATAACATCCTAGATTTCAGTGAATGAAACATTCTAGCTGAAAATCTTTGCATTGAGAACAAAATTACATTACAAATGAATTTAAATCAAAGTTATTATCCCATGGAGGTCTGGTTTTCGAATTATACTCAAAATAAAACAGGAAAAATCACAGGCTGATCCAGCTTCAGTAGAAATTCTGTTATGCCCCTTTTCCACTGGTGCCACTTAGTGTAGTGTCGGTACAGTTCGGTACAGTCCCAAGCCATTTCCATTAGGCCAGATTCATGGCACCAGCCCTTTTTTAGTACCCACTTTGTTGTGGTTCCAAGCGGTCCCAGTCGTCATTGAAATGCGATGTCAGAACACTGTTCATGATTGGCTAGGGGGTGGAGTTACTGGTTGCTTCTAAGCTGCCTTTACAACAACTCAAGGAGCCGTTTTTTCCAGTTGTACCAGTGACATTAGTCATGTTTTCATCCAATTTTAATTTGAATTTTTAGCAAATTTTTAAATTTTCAAAACTTATTCGACACATGTGTTTCCACCTCTCATTTTGCGCATTAACTTTTTTTTTTGAAAAACCCCAAAACCACCTCTGCCAACCGCCCAAAACACACCCACTGAAACCGGACAGGAATGTCAATGGAAAAGCAGCCGAACTGACCGTACCAACACTGACCGTACCAACACCACACTAAGTGGCACTAGTGGAAAAGGGGTAAAAATGAGGCTCAGTGGGTGTGGCCTCCATGTGCCTGTATCTCTACAACACCTGGACATCCTCCTGAAGCAGCCGARGTTCTCCTGAGGGATCTCCTCCCAGACCTCCTGGCATCAGTAAAGCTGACCACGTTGCCAACATGGTGGGTGGGACAGGAGGTCTATGAAGTGCTCGAGTGAATTCAGGTCTGGAGAACAGGCAGGCCAGTCTAATGCCTTCATCATGACACTGACACACATCAGCCACATGAGGCCTAAAAGCATCAAGGAACCTGGGGTCCAGTRCCACAGATGCATAATAGACCTCTGGTCCAGCTCTGGCTGCCTGTCTCATGGAATCTCCTCCATGCTCTTAGAACTGAGCTGGCAAACCTTCTGACAAGTTGATTTGCCATCTGGGTAGAATTGGACTGCCTCTAAAACCTCTGTAGGGTCCAGGTATTGCCTCATGCTCCCAGTAGTGACACTGACATGAAAACAAGTAAAAAAAAAAAGAGAGAGCGAGAGAGAGAGATGGGGGGAAAAATGTCTAGCCTCCAGCTGCAAAACAATTTCCATTTTTGAAGTTCTGTTTGCAAATGTAAATTTAATTAACACCAAAACAGCTGAAACTGATTAACAACTTGCTCAATAGGACCGAACGTTTACCTGATTTGATATTATACTCTGATTAAAAATTGTTTCTTAATTTTTTGGAGCAGTGTATTTTGCACAAGTTGGGAAACGGTTTATATTTTAAGAAATTAAAGTTGTTTTTTWAGACAAATGAGAATGTGTTTAAAAATAAAAAGGCTTTGTTTTCCTTGAAGAAATGCATTGATCCCACCAATCTTTTGCAAACATATTAAACTAAAATCCTCTTGTAGTTTTATCTAATGGAATTTTGCAAGGTTTTGAAAGATTAGAAGTCAAAGTATGAACAGAGGATGACTCTCTGCTCCCACCCCATCAAACAACTCAGTATCTATAAGTTTGATTACCATTGTTGTGATACTGAAGTTGATCAGGAGTGGTGGCTACCAAAATTAAGTTTGGTTGTAGATGTATAGCCAACATTTACTTGGAGAGATTTATTTAAATCTATCTACTAGTTTCTGAAATTGTGCGTACATGGCAGAAAAACTCACATCAGCTAAAGTTTTGGCAGCCTGTAATAAAAGTTATTTTAAACTAACGGCTCATAAATTACTTTAATACTTTTATTTCCCCCAAAACAGGCCATATCTCTAGTGTTGCAGACAAAAACGATCTTTACTTCCAGAAAAGCTGCAAATCCTCAGTTTGTCACCTCAAACAGATCTTGAAAATTAACTTAACCTAAATTAACTAACCTAAAACTTTTTGTAAACCGATAAAGTTGACCAGAAACCTGCTCAGTTCTGCATCAGCATACTGAAACTCAAATGAATAGAAATAAATTGAATTAAAAGCAATTACCAAACTGTTCACCATGTGCTCCCCTTCCTTAAAGAAAGACCCTTTCTATCAGATTCACTGCCCCCTCCCACCCAACAGAAAGTAATTAGTGTGTCATTTCTCCCATAATCCTTTCAGCTAATCTCCTCCAATCCACTGGGTTTGATTCAGTCATCTTTTCTCTTATATTCTAATCCATTTTGCCTTTGAGTTTTTGTGTGGGTCGCAGCGCGCTGCCCGCTCCACAAAGAGCAGTCACTGAGCTATGACATTAAAAGGTATTGTTGAGCCGAGCTCGGCCCAGCAGCCCCCTTATAAGGGTTCACTGTGCAAGGAAGTGCGAGTTCTCATCCTTGTTGTCATGGGAATGGACACACACATGCATTTATGTGCCYTGTCCTTGTTCTGATTTTAAACAGATCCATTCTTCAGGGAAGAACATGCCTTTTTGTCTTCCACCGTGTCGTTGCTTTCAGCACCTGAACCTTGAAATATGAAACAGGAAACCTGTCGTATGACAGAGGTGGAGGCTGAAATGTGCTTTATGATGGTGTGGGGAAGTGCTTAAACCAGCCGTTGCAACCGCAAACCACCAGCGTTATTCAACGGGACTTTCAAAAGGAGTCACAGAGAAGTGATGAGAAAGAGCTGACRGCTTTGCTTTAAATATGATCTCTGGAAATAATCTGAGAATATGAGCATAGGTGTAATTTGCAGAGGGGGGTTATGACCCCACAATAATTTGGTCTAGTTGATATAC
>NW_013952410.1:1226958-1231010 GCF_001266775.1 Austrofundulus limnaeus | reverse complement strand
CAGTAAAACAACATAATTTGCTGTAACAATAAAAATTAACTGGTTAAATACACTGCTGCAACTCTAGTTGTTTTTAGTTAACTTTGACCTGATTTTAATATTTACAGTGACACATAATATATGTCATATATGAACATTTAAGCATAATTGTTGAAAATAACATGCAGGGTTTTAGTCTGCCTTTGTCACATTATGGCTGGATTGTGTTGTATTTTTTCCTAGAGAAATTGTAGTGCACCAGGTAAATACATACTTTTGGAAATTTTAGAAAGTAGGCATGTCATATCATCAATACATCCTAAAAATGTCAAATATTTGTTATTTATGGGGAAAAGGGGGGGTAAGCCTTTTCTTAATTGTTGAACTGATGTGAAACAGAAAAGGTGCAGTGTAAACACAAAAAAACCTGGACAGTCAAGTAAATCACAGCAAAAGCATTACAATGTATTTTAACCCCTAAATATCTTGAATGGTTTTACAAAAGTAAACAACTCAATAGTCAGAGAGCATAACCTCCCCCAATGTTAGACCTAAAGTTATGTCCTTGAAGATGAGGCGAGAGACTTATCAAACTGAAAAATATGATGTGTTTCATACTCACTGTGAGCYCACACAACTGAATAATCTACTCACAAAAATGCTCCAGTGTTTTAGTAAAAAGCCTGATTCTGTCAGCAGTCACGAGCAATAAGGATGTTTAAAGTTACTAGAAGACAACATTGAGGATTTTGCACCGTTTGCTCAGGATGGGAGACTGTGATGAAGTGATTCAACACAATCTYCTGACTTCTTCTTTGGATTATTCTTTTTTTATGTACAGTGCCCTGAGGGAATGTATGTTGTGACTTGGCGCTATATAAATAAACTGAATTGAATTGAAATTGAATTTAAAAAGGCAATTTTTATTCACTTCTGAGGTGGTGATAAAACTGTACACAAGTCACATTTTTTATTTTCTCTCCTATTTTGTGAATAAATTATACATTTTCTTCTGCTGAATGATTCATTTATACTCGAAAGCTTTTGAAAAAGAAACTTTCTACCTAAAATGACATCAGGTCACTCACAAAAACAAAAAGGAGAAAAAAACAAGTGCTGAAAGAATGTTTTAAGAGATTTTATTTAAATAACCTCCTGATTTGTTAAATTGCTTTTTTTTCAGCTACTCCCCTCTGCAGGGGCTGCCACAGTGAGTGAACTTACAGAAAATGTGGTTTTGTTTTGCAATAGATGCTTTTCCTGATGCAACCCAGGCTTGAACCTGCAACCCTACAATTATGAGTCTGCAGCACTGAACCGCAGCAGCCCGGTGATAAAATGGCCCCAGTGGAACYGCCAGGATCTTTCTTATCTTCCTTCACTTCTTTCATGAACCTTTTGTAGWTTCTATCCTCCCTGGTAGCTCTGTATTAAAAGTGCTTGGTCCAAAATAGCCTCATCTGCACGTGTTCAAACCATCTCAACTTTACCCGTCTTTTAATTAGAGCGACCATCTCCAAACCATCATGGCAGGTCTACAGTTTTGKAAACCTTCCCTTCCAGTCTCCTCTGATGCTTGTCACAATTCGTTTCACCCTCTTTTGCCTCTCTTGTTCATTGGATAGTTGACCCCAGGTGTTTAYATCTAATCATTAACTCTGTCCAGCTTTGACTGACTTTCATTGCCATTCACTGCAGAGCATAGCTCCACCTCTCCAGGCTCCTCTCCATCTTCTCCCTACTCTTACAGATCACAATGGTCTGGCCTGACCTCACCTGTCCTTCACTGCAAACACAAAGGAGCTCAGGTATTCCCACTCCCACACGTCTCATCAGTCCTGCCGTTGTTGTTGTTGTAAATGCCCTGCACCCCCCTCACACACTTCTCTTCCACACTTGATTTTCTCATACAGCGCCACAGCTCCTCTCTTGGCAATCAGAAGTCTAGACTGTGTCCATCATGRCTCAGAACAAACAGGTGTTTACCACACATTCACCAAGGCTGTGTCAAAATAAGGACACTTTAGTCACACGGGACACCTCCTTTAAACCTCTGGTGTCTAATTGAGTGCATCTATGAAGCGTTCATTGACTGTCAGAGAAGAGAGTCAAGTCTCCCCTCATCAGTCTTTCTCAAAAGTCAACACTGGGCCAGACATGCACACACATGCGCTGAAAAACACACTACAATACAGCGCCAAGGGGTCTGGGACATCCCGCAGACAGCATCCTGTTCCCACTGAATGGCTCTTGTGTRACAAAAGGACAATTTAGCTTGTTTCTGGCCCAGCTACCTGGGATCCGAGTGTCTTCCTGGRTGACTTGTGGCTTCAGGTTTTTTTTGTGTTTTTGCTTTAGGAATGTCTCCTTCTTTCCTTTCTGCTCTTCCCCTTCTCTCCCTCGCTTTTCTTTCYCTTCGTCTCAAGTGGTCTGCAGAGGGTGTCCTGGGAACCTGGCTGGCTGCCCTGCTGACAGCTCTCCAACCACCATCATCACTACACCCCCCCAGCACCACCACCACCACGGAGATGGACTGCTGAATTAGCCCCTGTCAGCCCCACTGTCTGTCACGTTGAAGGCCACTAAAACTGGCGCACACACACGCTTCACAATAGAAAATCAGGCACAATAATACACAAGSCTGGTGAGAAGAACTCAACAAGCTGTTTGACGTTCAAGAAGCATGGGAAGAAAGATATTTATCAAAGTGAACTTTACTGTCAAAGACAAAAGCACAGAGACACTGTCATCACTGTTTGCTCTTTAAAACAAATCAGAAWATYATTACTTTGCATCTTTGTGCATCAAAGTCTGCAGCCACTAATCAAATCATGTATGATGATATAAGTCTCTATTTAAACAACTTTCCCCATAATAATAATCCCATTTGTCACAATTAGAATAGAATAGAATAGAATAGAATCAGCCTTTATTGTCCCACGGAGGGGAAATGCAGGTGTAACAGCAGCAGCATCAGTTCACAAAAAAAACAATAGATTGCAGTGCACCAACAGCAATAGTAGTAGTGGTAATAGAATAGAAATAACAATAAAAAATTTAAAATAAACAAAATACTGTACATGGCAGAAAAAATAAAATATGATACTGTGCAGGTAAATTACAGTGAGGTGTGCAGTTCAGTCAAATTAAGTCATTTCCAGTAGTGTGCATAATTATTTTGTGGCATTTAGCCACAAAACGATAATAGAGGACAATTGTACGTAGCATAGCCTTGTACCCCGGTTTTTGTCAGTGTTTCAGGTTATCAAACAAGTTCGAAGGGTTYGCATTAGCTGCTCCACGCTGCCTTCCACCATTGGGCTAGTGACACAAAAATATGTCATCACGTGGAACTAATTGCAGTAACTGGAAAAAAAGTGGCAAATAATTGTTGACAGTTTTTGATGAATAATTGCACACGYTACAAATTTGCATAACCCTAATTCAAACGCAATAAATCTTATGAGCAGAAAAACGATAACTTTCAGTTTTGTGGAGAACATATTGSTCTAAAGGTGGAAAGAGAGAAAACCAAGACTGGCAGAGGAAAAATATCCAGCTTGATAATTAGTACTGGGTTTTAAAAAATCTGAATGTTTTTGTAGAGATGTAAACTCCAWTGTGTGAATCATTTTATCTGTAAATAACCTGGGTTAACATTGGAGAGCAAAAACAGCATGTTTTACAGTTTATGTAAAAAAACCTTCTATAATAATAAAAATGCACTGTTCAACAAATAATTTAGCTGAATTCTAAAGTTACATACACTACCTGAATGTTTTGGATCTCTCAAACTAAATCAGAGGAAACAATTAGCACTTGCCAGAATTTGAAACAGTTTATGGGGTTTAAAACCGTGTAACCTCGACAGAGAAGCAGCTGGAACCTGATCAAACCGAGGAAACTGTGACAAAATTAATCTGAGTGTGTTTTTGCTCTCACATCTCTTCTGTACTTGAATTCAACATGAATCTAATACAGTAGCTCTTTGTCAAAGTCATGGCTACACTAAGTGTGTGTGTGTGTGTGTGTGTGTGTGTGTGTGTGTGTGTGTGTGTGTGTGTGTGTGTGTG
>NW_013952410.1:1225243-1226860 GCF_001266775.1 Austrofundulus limnaeus | reverse complement strand
GTGTGTGTGTGTGTGTGTGTGTGTGTGTGTGTGTACACATCAGAGGAACATGGCAGCAGGCAGCAGTCCCCCACTCATTACCCAGAGGTCACAGCCCACGCCTGGCCACTTCCTGCCTGACCTCCCTCAGGAGAGCGGAGCATGCTGGGCCACGGATCACACGTGCTGATCACAAACAATCCTACTTCCTGTCCGGCTCGAGCGAGAGGCACAGGCAGAAGCAGAGAGAGGGAGAGAGAAAGAGAGGGAGTACTGGCTTCTTTCAGCCACTTGCTGTTTTCACTTCCTCCACTCTCACGCTCTCTCAGTCTCGCTCTCATTCATTAGCCTCCTGACTATTCACCCTGGCCCAGTTGGGCCGGCCAGCTCAGCCCAGCCCTGGGAACCAAAAACTCACTCCCCATCTTGTTCCAAACTTCCTCCCACACTCCTCCGTTTAAAGACGTGAGTCACTTCGGCCTAAATCGTGAATGAATGAGGAGATTTGTTCGTGGAGACGTTCTCGGCACGCTGAGAAACATTTGCGAACTTTTCCGCTTGGCATCACATCACGTCCAAACCAAAAGCAGGAAGGAACCCGGCAAGAGATCAGATTATAAGTCAAAACAGTGTGGGTTTGAATTTTCAAAAAGTGAGTCACCTTTTCTGTTTATTTGTGATTAAACAAGCATGGAAGACCAAAAATACTTTCTTAGTTTAGACAGAGAATGAAGAAAAGCTCATAAGCCCTGACAGAACAGGCTCCAGTATTAACTAAAAACTTCAAAACACCAAACATTTTGCTGGATAAAAGAAAAATATGATATTTCTGGGGTGCAACACCTCACCATTTCTGTATGAAGATTTCTATTTTCACTTGTAAACTTGGTCATTTGTCTGTGTCCAATTGTCTCAGGACGCTGGTTTACTATATTTCCAGCTCACTGTTATTTCTCTTGGTATAAGAGTTTCTGCCAAACATATTTTTGGTTTGTTTCATATGTATCTATAGTTTAACTCCAAACAGAAATACCAGAGTGGATCCAGGGAACTGTTTCTTGCAGGATATTTTCAACAACTTCTTTAACCCTCCTGCTGCCCTCAGGTCATTTTGATCCAGAGCAGATGAAGGGTTAAACATTTCTTCAAAACAGATCTGAGCGTTCGCAGAAGATGCACAAATATCTCCTATTTCRCCACGTTCACAGTTCCACAAAGAGCTCATTCACATTTAGAGAGTATAAAAACAGGTTTTAAAACATTTCTTTTCCCAGTCAAATTATGTTAATATAGCAAACATCTTTCCCAGGATTGTTTCCACTCTTTTCTTGATAAATAAAATGTATTTTGGGAGGCAGTTTTTAAAGGCTATTTATAAATGTTTGTTTTGTTTAATTTGCAAACTTTTTTCTAGAGTTATATGTATATGTGAATCCTTTATGTAGCTAAATTTAGGTTTGTATTGTTTAATGCTTAATGTTCACACAACTGAAATGATCCAGTTTTTTTCTCCTAGAAGAGTCTTTAGCATTTTTAAACCATTCCAGCACATTACATTATTTGCTTTTTTAAATTTCTTTGTGCTAATTTTAGCTTTTTTCAGTTTTTTTGTGTGTGTGTGTGTATATATATATATAT
>NW_013952410.1:1212461-1222043 GCF_001266775.1 Austrofundulus limnaeus | reverse complement strand
CAACAACAGAGACTTAAAGTACCCGTCACATCTTTTTTCTTATGCTTGTTTGTCTTTGTGTCTATGGTGTATAATGATGTGATTGTGATGCTGTAATTCTGAGTGTTTTATGTGCTGCAGAACAGGAACCTGCTGTAAAACAGCAATTATGCTGAGTCAGACTTGATTTTTAATAATCTTTTCCTCTTAAATAAATGAATCAAATCAATACATGCTTTTTCTGCTATCTTTCAGTTACTCTGCTAATTTAACTTTTTTGTGTTTATTTCTGCTAAATTCCCCTGCTTCATCTGCTTTCTGCCATTTAGCTAATGCTTTCAGCTAAATTCCTCTTTTTTGTGATCATTTTAGCTAATTCTTTACACGTACTTAAGCAATAAGGTTAGTCTGACTGACTGATATTGTGATCTTTCTGCTCCTTTGTGCCATACAGTTTTTCAATTTCTTTTTAACTATATTTTCTGCTATTTTCAGCTCTTTTGTCCATTTTACATCAAATTGCAAAGTCTTTGTACCAATGTAACATCTTTCAGCACTCAGCGTCACTCTGCATTTTTGCAGAAAATGCAAATCCTCTAGTTGAAGTAAACTTCTAACCACAGTTTACATGTTTGTTAGCTTTATAGTTGCTTTTATTTTTCTAGCTGCATTAATGTGAGAGAAATGACACATACTGTATCTACAATCATAGATTTAAAAAGCCACCAATGAACCAGGTTTCTACAAACCTTTTAACATCTCCATACCCAACAGAATGAAATTTCAAATGTAAACTAATGTACACTGCTCAAAAAAATAAAGGGAACACTACTGCTCAAAAAAATAAAGGGAACACTTAAACAACGCACGCTAACTCCCGATCTTAATCAATGAAATATTCGCAGTGAGTACTTTGTTCTGTACAGAGTTGAACGTGKTTCACAAAAGTTTGATTTACTTGGACTTAGCGTGCGTTGTTTAAGTGTTCCCTTTATTTTTTTGAGCAGTGCATTTTATATTTTAACTGGAGTAAAACATAAAGCGTTTGTCACATTTGTATGTATTGTGGAGCATTGCATTTCCACAAAAGGGCAAAAACAGAAAAAGCCATATACAATAAAGACTGATGGACAGAAACGCAGCTCAGGACATCTCATTATTGGCAGATGGACTTTGTAAGAACTAGACTGGCCCCCCAAAAAAGACCTTGCAAAAACATTATTGTTGATCATTGTGGAGCTATTGTCGATGTGGCATCTGTGGCTTACATACCAGCATCCWGCAAAATTAGGCTCCATCGGCAGGGGTGCGGCGATCCGCCTGCTTTCACACTCCTATGGCCCCTGTGGCTTGACCACAAGCCCTTTGTCATTGGTCAGCGGCTGCTACAATGAGCCACCAGGAGACTGACCTCTCCTGACTCACCACAGGGAGTCTAGCCAGCCCTGAGCGGGGTCAGACCCGCAGAGGCTGGTGGCCAGAGGGCACAACACTGGTGTGGAGGTCGGTTCGGGGTTGTTGACTCCGGTACCTGACCCTCGCTCACTCTCATCCTTTATGGGTCAGATCTGGAGCTCAGAGGACCCCGATCTCCTGTAGAGAGCAGGGGATGAGCAACTATTCAGCATGTGCCCCTGTTCAACGCTGACCACCCGGGACCGCGCAGGTCAGCCCGACCAGACTCCTGCTGCTGGCCACAGATCAGAGAGTGAAAGGAGCCGTGCTCATTAGAGAAGGCATTCTGCACTGCAGATATGTGTGAAAAGTCCCAATTAGCTGGAATTAGGTAACACCGGGCAGTTACGCACCAACTGAAGTATTGATCGGACACGCCGTGTTTGGTTTATTTCTAAAATTCAGCGTGGCGTGACAACGGGGRGCAGCACACGCTGTGTAGCAGGAACTAAGAAAACCCAGATAAAGTATGTCCATCTTAAACAATATATCAAGTGACAAAATTAAATTACACTAAAAAGGTCCAAACAGTTTGGTTTTGTCGTTTTAAATCTTACCTGCATTTTACAGTGAAAGTCATCTTCTACTCTGRGCCTGAAAAACAAATACACAATTTCAGTGGTAATCAGGAGCGTTGGAATATGATGTCAGTAAAAACAGAATGCGATAATAGAAATCAATTAACATTAATACTGAATTTTAAAGAAATTACAAATACTGTAAAAGATTTGATTTATCTCAATGTGAAGTGAATCCATGTTAAGGTTTCCACCACATTTCAGTTATGTTTGTAATTATATTCAATGTGTTTTGTAAATTTGTTAATACTCATCTGTAAAATAATGTAAATGTTATATTGTGTTCTTTAAATTGTAAATAGAATGAATTTATATGACGTCTTTATCAAGCCCCGAAGGACCCCAAAGCACTTTACATTACAGACATTCACTCATTCACACTGATGTTAATGTGAAAGCAGTGATTGACAGAGTGGTCAACCTCTCTTTGTATTTATTCTAGTAAGGATGTTTTTATGTTATTTTTCTAACTATTTTACTAATCTGTTTGTTGTGCAGTTTTATRGCATTAAATATCTTTGGGAAGCTATGACCAAAGGAAGAACATCACAGTGATGGGAACTACTCTGAAGTGTCATAGTTCATCACACTTCTAGATGTTGTTACCTCTGGCTGTCTAAATCCTGAAAGGGAAATATACAAGTGTATTCCCAGAGGCATGTATGGCTGTATTATATGAAATAACTAGTTTATTCATAAAGAGTTGATCATCCTATGTTGAGAGTTTTGCCTCAAGTGCTTGAATTATCACCAGGAAGCTGATTTTTTATTTATTTTTTTGCTGGTGGTCAGTTTAGCTAGCTGACCAACATTTGATGAGATTTGTTGGCCAAGCTAACATGTGCCATTGTATTATACACGTCTGCACATCAGGCTTTATCAAGCTTTTAAATCTCTTCTTAAAACACACCTTTTTTCAAAAACTTTTAATGTAGTATGAGAGTTGTTTTCCCTATTTGGTCTGTTTTTGTGGTTTTATCATTATTTGTGTACTGTGAGTAATGCTTTGTTTTTAGTTGCAATATGTGAAGCACTTTGGCCAACGGCAGTTGTTTTTAAATGTGCTAAATAAATAAAGTTGACTTGAAGCTTTATTGAGGAAAAAGGCAGAAAAGTGCAGAGGTCATGAGGTCAACAGAGGCGAGGTTGTGTCTTGTTCCATAAGACACACTCATGTCTGTCCCATCCATCCATCCATCCATCCATCCATCCATCCATCCCTGTCGACACTGTGTGACTGAGCTCAGGCACAGAGAGGAAGCTCCTGTCAAGATAAAGTTCTTATCATGACCCGGTCAGCCCCTCTCTGTTCCCATCATCCATCAGGCAGCCAGCCACCTGGATGACTGCTGACCCTTGCTACAAGCCGATTGGATGGCCGGGCAGAGAGAACACACAGGAGGGGAAGTGATAAGGCAGATAAGCCTGCCTGAGCGCATTCTTGTAACCCGTCATATTTTCCTKATGTCACAGCAAATGTAAGGAATGTTCCCCCACATACACACATTTTTTATTTTTCCATTTAACTGCACTTAAAGTTCATGAGATAAATATTTCAGAACTTAAAGAACAAGTTTTTCTTTCTTTAYCTTAAAATCAAAAACTACCTTTTCACGACTCTTTGCTCCGCTACTCCTCCCTGTTTTTTCTGTTTTACTTCTATTAGTACCCTGTAGGACTAAATTATAGATCAAKTGGAAAACATTCATCTTTATCTCGCCTTAGTCTCCCACTCGTGCTGAAATAAGTTGCCAATTAACTTGGTGGCGACTGTGTGCGATTGTCCCCATCTGACTSTAGATTAATGACCAGCCAACGCTTTCCTTCCCCAGACCCATTTATCAGAACCAGCAACCAGGTCAGATGATGATTAAACATCCGGACTGCCAGGGCCTCCTGGGGCCAAGGTCCCAGCATTACTGCAGGCTCCAATTGGATTTAATTGCTCTCCTTTCATGGCTGAAGATGAAGAAAGAAAAAAAAGAAGACAATTTCATTGGCAGGTCCTATTAGCCTTTGAAGGTACGAGAGCTGAGGATTGTGGGATGTCACGTTTCAAGAGAACTTCCAGTTCATTAAAACACACTCATTTAGGGCAGCTGGACTTTCCTGAAACTCTTCAGCGTCGGCGTCTTGTCTAAAAAAAATGTGACAACTTTACAGGAGCAGGAGTGAGGCTGGGTGATGGGATGYCTGCTCTTCAGAGTTTCTTTTAACCCGTTTTACTTTTACAGATAATTGGCCATCAAATCTTGGAGTTCAGATCAACTGAAGTTCAGTCCAACAAAATGAGAAAAAACTAGTAATAATAATAAAAAACAACTTCACTTTTCTTCAGTTCTGTTGCAAACATTACAACTCAGCTCTTGATTTAGATCAAACTTCTGTTTCTGTCCATCTTGACAATATGAAATTATTTTCTTTTATGCAGATGATTTTATACGTGACATCATTGTTTTTTTATGCAGTGTCCATGTCCTCCTGCCACTCTTATTAATGACTATTTGTTTAAAAGCTGAAGTCAGGATAGAAAAGCTTAATAAAATTAGTTTGGCACATGACTGATTTAATTCAGGGGTGAGTTTGTTGAGGAAGCCTGAGTGAGTTCAAATGAATCAGGAGAGCAGAAACATCTTTTAATCAGCTGTTCATTTAGTCTCAAGTCAAAAAGTGCAGCCAGTTTACTGTTTGTGATGCATTTAGGTAGGAATAACCCAAACATCATCTTACTTTATGAAAATAAATAAATCCTTAAATGTGACCAGTCTTGCTGTACATCGATAATTGACCCTTTGKGCATGACATCACGCTCTTCAGAAGGCGGCCCACTCCACCATGACTCCTGACAGCTAGTCAAAAAACAGACAGTATCCTAATATTGTTTTTTTAGTTMATTTATCTTTAAAAATAATCATAGGGTGCTGCGCAGTCGGCTGCATGGACAAGAAAACAAACCAAACCTGTCATTTTATCCCATATGTTTAGATAACAGAAGACTGATGAAAAGCAGTCATCAAACGTTTAAGAAGATTAACAATCATATACTTCATAGTGATGCTCGTCGATAACTCGATATCAGGGATGAAAATGTTTTGATAAAAGCTGATATGACTTTTAAAGAATTTCGATTGATAGACATTACACCAGAGCTCAGTGCTATCGTTTAACAAGTGTCCACAGTAGAAAAAGAAGCAGATGAACTGGTTGATAAGAAAAAAAAAAAAGACTAAATTGAATGGTGTGTATATGGTTCAGGTCTTCAGTCTGCTGTAAAATAGGCCGGAGTGTGGTACCGACGAGCAGCGAGAACTCATCAAATCTGTTCCACCGTCTGAAAACGTTCCACTTGATAGAGCTCTGAGTGTTTAAAAATGAAGTGTTCTAAAAGTTTAAGTCCTCTTCCTAAAACATCCACGGCTAAAGTGGCAAAAACAACGTGGGTAAATGTTCAGTCGTTCTGTTCAACACTCCCCTCCCTCACTTCCCACGTCCATCATGGCGCCGCCTCGTGATTCGGTGATGTCGTTGCAAAGGGTTGATGCTGACTCCTCGTGTTACTAATTATCCCAGAAATTTCCCACCTAAAAGCTACATAAAAGACATTTCTCATGATTTTTGCCTGAGTTTCAGATGTCCAACATGAAACACTGCTGCACAAAATCAACAAGAGCATATTTGAATAACAATACGTCCATTTCTGATATTTAGGCATGATTTCATGCTTTAATCCAGTGGTTCCCAAGTTTTTCAGCTTTTGACCCACAAAATACCAGCAGTGGAGACCTGTGCCCCCTGTAGTAACAATATTTATTATGCTATTTTTGTCCATTTTAAAWACACTTACTTTACTTTTTTGTGACAACAAAGGCAAAAATTGTTGTTAGTTGTCAATTTTTAGTGTAATTAATTCAGAAGAAACTTTTCAGGACCCTACCTTGATGTTTCGGGACCCCACTGTGGGTCCCGACCCCAACTTTGGGAACCACTGTTTTAATCCATCATGTATGCAGATACCAGAGTTGTAAAGTAACTAAGTACAAATACTTCTTTACTGTACTTAAATAGAATTTTTGGGAATCTGTACTTCACTTGAGTAATTATTTTTCAGCCTACTTTTTACTTTTACTTCTTACATTTTTACCCATTTATCTGTACTTTCTACTCCTTACATATTTAAAAAAGGCAAGAAGAAGAAAGTCGTTTTTATTTTATTTTTGCTTGTTTTCATTTCAGCTTATTATTGAAATAAACACTATCCAAATAAATTGTGCCTCCTAGATAGAGTGAATTTAATTGTAGTTGAAAGAAAAGTGTAAATGTATACCGTATTAGTTTGTTCACAGACAAATTATGTCACACCCCAGCAGGACATAATCATTAAAATAAAAGGACTGTACTTAAGAAGTATTTGTATTTCATGAATTATATTGTTGCATTTGGCTGCAGCCCTCAGACAGATTTTCATTTCAGGGAAAAGGTTTTGGCAGCCTTGATATATGTGTATAAACTGAAACAGCTAAACAGTGCATACTAAATTTAACATTAATTATTTTAATATGATATAGTCATTTCTAATTTTTTGGGGAGGTCACCTCCTAATAAATGTCATTATGGAAAATCTAACAGCTCATTTTAATTCAATGCTTTTACTTTTAATACTTAAGTCAAAAAATATCAGATACTTTAAGACTTTTACTCAAGTAAGATTCCTAAAGGAGATTTTAACTTTTACCAAGGAAATTTTTTGYTAAGATACTTGTACTTTTACTCAAGTATTACTTTGTGGTACTTTATACACCACTGTCAGATACTCAGTTGTGGTTTCTCACCACGCTGAGCTGACCACAATGAAGCAAAGCATTGATGGCGTTTGAAAGGCAACAGAGCGCTGGACAGTCTGACCCTCCGCTGCCCCAGCCTTTCAGCACCAGCTCTTTCAGGGGGAGCTGGACAATACAGACCCGGTGTCCGGCCTCCGACTGGCCTCTGAGCCGATTAGGACCCAACCTGCCACAGAAGAGCATAGCTGTGCTCTGACACCACCCACATCCAATGACAGCACCCCCCCCCCTACCCCCTCTTTAGGGGGAGCCGCCAGGGGCCAAGGTCAGTGGCCGGGCTGACCTCTGATGTCCCGCCATGTTTGGACACGTCCACGCACAAAAAACACCCCAAAGACACTCATTAGAATATGAGGGGATGAAAGAGGGCAAGAGGGCTCCGGACTGTTTCCAYCAGTTATTTGTCACTGTGTATGCGTGCGTGTATGATGTTGGCATGGCGACCTGGTCAGCGACTGCCGGACCACTGGACCTTCCCCTGAAGCCACACCCTGCCCACCCCCAGATGTGCAGCTCTTGTCCCAGGGTCTCTTTGTTAAGGTCCAGGAGGGAGGAATTACACCGCGGATGATCCGGTATTACTGAACCCGCCTGCCTTTCAGGTTGAGCTTAGTTTTGTTAGCTGGGCCTGTTTTATCCTCCTCCCAGTGTTGCCACCAGCGAGTCCAGCTCTTTGATGTCCGCATGCACCAAAAAAATAAATTAAAAAAAATGCTAAGATTGTTGCAATCCATGATTTTAAACCTTTTCAGGAAAATGTGTTGCATTCGATCTACAGGAGTGAAAGTTTTAAACTCATTGTGAGAAAAGAGTTATTGTAAGTTATGTTTAGGAGAATTGTTTTTAAAGTGTAAGGACACGATAGCATGTTGATAGCTTTTAATTCTCATCGACATTTTAAAAAGTTTAACACTCAGCTGTCATAGACCAAGAGTAAAATACTCAGCAAAATGTAACTTGGCCATTTCAGGCACATCTCAGCTGTGACAGTTTTAAATGTTAAAAATAATAAAATTAAAGCCTATCATAAGGCCCTGCAGTGTTGTAGTATCTGAGACCACTTTTTGATGGTCTTGGTCTTGACTCGGACTCGACCACATTTGTACTCTGTCTTGTCTCACTCTCGGACACCGGATTTTATTTCAAGACCAGTCAAGACCAGAACTGTGGAAATATCACTGAATTGCCAGAATACTGTCCAATTTATTTGTCAACATCTTTACTTTCATTGGATGTAAAACATACTGATTCAAATCCAAGCATGACTTGTTTCTAATTATGTAATTTTGTTACAGTGTCACCCATCCCCACCKAACTTCACTTCACTCGCACGCGGCACTCGGAGAAAGTGAGCAGTGGTTATCTGGGAGTGGGAGAGAAGATGTCTGTGAAATCTTCAGTAAAGCAGTTCAGCTACATAAATCATAAAGAATATATTTGTAAAACAGCATCCAGAAGAAAATGTACAGCGACTTGTAAATTCGGCAGTGCTTCACTTTCAGATACAGTAGGGACAAGGTTATACGTTTATCATCACTAGCGTTAGCTAAAGTTAGCAATCAGCCTCTGTGGTAAATTCTTTACTTAGTCCTTACACAAAGAGATTATTTTGTCAGTACTAGCTCTATATATTAAGTTAGCTACATGTMTACAGAAAACCCTTTCTTTRAGGGAACTAGTTTWCAGTTTTTTGCTTTTTTTTCTGCTGTTGGTCGACTCGGTCTCGCTCTCCCTTGGTCTTGGTCTCAACTTGGTCCAGACCCTAAAACTCTTGGTCTTGTCTCGGTGTCGATACACTGCGGTCTTGGTCTTGACGTGGTCTCAGGTTAGGTGGTCTTGACTACAACACTGCCTTTCACACTTTAACTTGTGTTCAGCAGTGAGTGATTAAAAACAAAAATACAATGACATCAATATGTTTTGTATGTTTGTTACCTTTTGTCGCACAAACCAGCAGGGAAGCTTTCACTCAAGTTTAAATCCAAAAGAAAAAGCAAAATCTCTGTCATCATGGAAAAAGCAGTAATGTAGGTTTAAAATAATAATAAAAAATTGAAATAAGAATTAACCAGAGGACAGTGTTGTGGCCCTGAGCTAAAGTCACCAGGCTGAAGCAGGAGTGCTGATTAGCAAACGAGCACCAGGTGTGCAGAAGCAGCAGGAACAGACTGATAAACATGAAATGAAGGAAACAATGAAAAAAATCAAAATAAGCTGTACATTTTTAATAATGTAAAGGACTTTTAGTAAATTTAGGGAAGTTAACGAAACAAAAATAATTATTTTATCTCTGTGTGGACAAGAGGCCTATTTTGCACACTTATACTCCTGAACCCCCAGACAAAGGACAAAATGAAGGGAAATGTCTTGCTTACTGCTGTGAGCCACAATGTGGTAACACTTCTCTCTGTGTATTTTTACAAGAAATGAATGTACACACTCTCAAAGTGGCACGGATTGCAGCATTTTAATGCTGCGATCTTGAAGCTATGAAAGAAGGTGAGTAAAACACAAGCAGACATTTATRATTCATTCTATAAATGACTTTTTTCAATTTTCAGACTTTATGAGACGTGTTTAATCCAGAGTTTGATCCTCTGAATCTGCACAGGACCGCTCTGCCTCCTGCAGCTGTTCTGTCCATTTGAACTGTATTAACCTGCGACCCACAGCTGACCCCTCACCTTCCAGCTGTGTGTGTGTGTGTGTGTGTGTGTGTGTGTGTGTGT
>NW_013952410.1:1209604-1212451 GCF_001266775.1 Austrofundulus limnaeus | reverse complement strand
GTGTGTGTGTGTGTGTGTGTGTGTGTGTGACCAGAGGTGCACTTTTACCATTTAATTCAGTGCTCACAACCAAAGAGGAATGTGTGTGTGTGTGCGTGTGTGTGTGCAATAATTGCAGAGGGTCTCGCTCTGACGCCCCTGTGTGTACTCATTCAGCAGAAAGGTTGTGTGTCAGGGGTCAGAGGGGTCTGTGGAAGTGGTGGTGGTGGGGGGTTGAGGAGGACGGTCAGGGAGGGGTGGATATTAAGCCTAAAGGTAGATCTACTATCTTAATTGGCCTTTGGAGATTTTAGGGAGAGAGAGTGTGAAGGTAAACCTGAGGATATGAAAAAGATTTTGAAAGTATAATATATGTCAGATGTATGTACACACACATTGATTTGGTATAACAATACTTTTCTGATATTTACAACATGCGGCATATTGAATCTCAAACAGTATTAGAGTATTTTATTTGGCTCAAACGCAGCTTCAACYATCTGAGATTGTTAATTTAGTCTCAAAAAGAGCTTCTGGTCCTTGTATGTAAAGATTTATTGATTCATTGAGAACATTGCTCTGRCAAGGTTACTTTTTGTGACCTGTTTCTTGTTACCAGTGGTGAGCACAGTTCCGCTAACCCGCTACTCTGCTATTAGCAGAACTAGCTTCTCATTTAGTGGATTAGCATCTTTGCTAACTTTGGAAAACTGTTAGTAAACCATGTAAGCTTCTGCTAATTTTAAGTCCACAAAAAAATTCAAAAGTGTAAAACTTTTGTTTTTATCAGAGGTTTATTGTAACTAAGTACATTTACTTTGTTACAGTATTTAAGTAGGTTTTGAGGATTTGTAATTTTACTAATTATTTTTTTAAATACTTTTACTTTTATTTCATTTCAAAAAGTTAAAAATGATATTTTTACTTCTTTACTTTAAAATTTAACACCGTTACTTGTTACAAAATGAAATATGTTCAAACTCATCATGAAAGAAAATGTTTATGCACTCTAAAAAATGAAGCGTTGAATTTACTCAGCAAAGTCTTGTCAATTGGCTCCACTAAGCCCAGTCAAGTAAATTGAATAAAGAATATAAATATATTGCTCAACTTACTGAACCTGGCTTAGAGGAACCAGTTTGGTTCAGTAAATTCAACAGTTTATTTCTTAGAGTGTGTAAAAGTACTTTTACTTTTACTTTCCCAATTTTTGTGACTAATTTTATGATTTTTACTTGAGAAGTTTTCTCATCAGTGAAATTTATTTTTACCAGTCATTTTCTGTTCYTGTYATTTRACTTTTACTTAGTTWTTTTTTTCAAGTACTTTATAGACCTCTGGTTTTTATCCCATTTATCCCAGATTAAATAAAACTATCCCCTCCTACTATCTGGATGTGTCAGACCKTGTGTGTGTAGCATGTAGCATTTTTAGCAGCTTGATTTCAAAATAAGAGGAAAAACCTTTAACAGTATTTYAATAACAAATACAAAAATTACCTACTGATAAAATATATTGGAGAAGGTATCTGCTATTTGTTGTTTGACTTACTTCAAATGGTTTTCATAAAAATACACTCTGGATCAAACAAATGCTTTTATTCTGAAAGGGTTCACTGGAAGTATCACAAGTTGATTTGCCAATTTACCACAGATCATCCCATCCATACGGAGGRCAAGAGTGARCGTTTTCTGCARYCAATTATTTTCCATGGTTTTCTTGTCACAAAATACGCAATATTAATCGTTYTCATGAAATAARGAGGACAGATTTCTTGAGACAAGCAGTTAATTTCCTGATGGTTTTCCACTCGTGCCWCATTAAGTATATGCAGCCTGGTCCCCTCAGCTGGTCATCGATGAAGTCTACTATTTATTTATTTACCATTATTTAACCAGGCAAATCCCATTGTGATCTCAGATCTCTTTTGCAAGGGTGGCCTAGGCCTGAAGGCAACCTAAAGCACATAATTTTCATTTTTGTATCATTAAACGAACTGAAATTGCACGTTGTTTGTCTTGTACATAACTTTCATATCAGCCCTCGTCATTAAAGTTAGACGGATGGACCAGTAAACTAAGGTTTATGTCAGTCCCACCAGTCTTCAACTGGAACGACATGAAGAAAGTCATTGGTTAGCATTAGCTAATCATTTTTTTTTTATCAGTTTTGCGTTAGCGGTGCTAAGATTTTTTTTAACTTAGCGGAATAGTGGAAATTTGACAATATCTTTGGTTTATTAAACGTAAACATACAAACACATGTGGCACCAGCTTCCTTAACGTATTTTTGATTTAGTCAACAGCTCCTTGAAACCAGGAAAGCTGCTGACTACACTCCTGTGTTGGACAAAAACTAGCCCAACATAATTCTTCTTTATGCCACCTCTATCTTCTGTTTTCTGAGAGCAATTGGCCTCTTGAATGTGCGTCTGTGTTTAAGCTGCCATGTCTCTGTTTGTGCAGGGACAGTCAGTCTTGTGCCTTTACCACATTATCCACCAATTAAAGTCCTTATTTGCCTTCCTCCTCTGAAAAGGACGAGCCGTGTCTGTTTGATGAAAGGCCACCGAGCTTCTGTTCCTCTCAGGGCTGCAGAGACAACGGCGACTACAGTCAGCGCTTGTTGGCAGAGCAAACATTCCTGAGCACCCAGGATCACACACTCGCACACGTGCAAACACACAACGCAGAGGAGGCACACCGACATAAAGCTCTGGCTGTAGCTCAGAGGAACAATCTGATCAGCACACAAAACCCAAGAACTTAAACACACAGGCACAAACGTGACACAAATGGAGGGAAAGTAAGGGAAAATACATTTGTTAACAATGTTTTAAATAATTATTGCTTTTTTTACATTTAAGAG
>NW_013952410.1:1205187-1206369 GCF_001266775.1 Austrofundulus limnaeus | reverse complement strand
AAAGTTGATTCAAAACAGGAAGGTTAAACTGATACTTGACTTTAAAAATCAATGTTTGCTTTAAAACTTGGCTTATGGCGAAGGAAGCTAAACTCTTATGCAGGTCTAAAATAGGATTCAAATTGATGCAGCTTCAACTCCCTGACACCCACACCATCAGGGACGTGCCCCCCGGTTTGCACATGTACAGTGACGGCGGAGCGGCTCCCTGACTGACTGGTTCAATATTTGCCGGTCCGGAGAGGAGGCGTGTGGAGGCTGCAGGAGGTCAGGGAGGTCAGTGGGCCGAAGCGGTGGCCTTTCAGCTCAGACAGCACTGACCAGCAGGTGAACAAACACAGAGGCTCCAGCCGAGATGACCCTGAGGGGGGGAAGTCTATCAGGAAAAGTTCAGTTTTTAGAGAAACAGTGAAGAAAAAAAATACAACATTGCCACAACAATACAAGCACAAAAGGGACAAAAAAAAAATACACTAAACAGTGCAAATTTTGCTATTTGCTCAGTATTACTCAATGATATTTATTTTGCACAGACACTGCTTTCTCCTGTTAAATGCCTTCTTAATCTTATTTCCAGTGCATTCATTCAAACATGGGTGTAATTTGTGGGGGGTTATGACCCCCACAATAATTTGATTCAGTCAATATAACTCCCCTGATAAAATGACATTATTAGCTCCAWCACAACAGAAATGAACTGGTTAAAGCAGCTCCCTTGTTGGCTTCAGGTAATTTTGACCTGATTTCAAAATTTAATGATGCCATATATGTAGGTTTAAGCATAATTACAAAAAGTGGCATGCCAGGTTTTAGTCTGCTAAGGCTGTATTTGTCACATTGTGTGTTGTATTTTTCCAAGCCAAATTGTAGCACACCAGGTAAACACGAAGATTAAGAAATTTAGGCATGTTGTATACATGTAATGCATCCAAAAAATGTTAAATATTTGTTACTGTTGGGAAAAAAAGTGGGTAAAAATTAAATATTTTTGTAATTGTTGAACTGACGTGGAACAGAAAGGGTGCAGAGTGAATACAAAGAAAACAGGAAAGTTAAGTAAATGACAGTAAATTTACAGTGCATTTTAACCCCAAAATATCCTGAACTGTTTTACAAAAATAAATGATTCAATAAATAAATAAACAAATAGGCAAAGAGCATACCCCCCCCCCACCCCAATGG
>NW_013952410.1:1201360-1204987 GCF_001266775.1 Austrofundulus limnaeus | reverse complement strand
GTGTGTGTGTGTGTGTGTGTGTGTGTGTGTGTGTGTGTGTGTGTGTGTTAAACAGAAGAATTCCTAACGCCTCCAACGACGTAACGTGGTAATACTCTCGTCTTAATCTGTGGTGATGTCAGGCGAGCCCAAACGTTCTGGGAAAACACGCGGAGCCATTCATGTGACATAAGCTTGTTGTGCTGTTTAACTCACAGAACACATGTAAAAACAGGCTTGTTCTCCAAAATGCAAATCTAATTAAAAGTATAATCTCAAAGAAAATAAGATTAAGGCTTCCTGAAAAAAGAAAAAGACGACAAAAGTTCACACATTTGATCACTTTATGTGTGGTCATTGCTGCTCTGCTTTGCATGCGATGCTGCCAGAGCCGGAGCTTTCACGCTCAGCCTCGCTGCCTGTTTACTTTTGGTTTAGTGCCTGCTAAGATACTATTGACAGCCAGTCAAGTAATGTCACCCGACTGTTTTTCGTCTGGCCCTCACTGTGGCACTTAGACGATGAAAGCTGGTCCTTAGAGTCGTCCGTCCCCCCCGCTCCCCCACCAATCTGGCAACAAGCGTAGCCCCTTCTTCGGGCATCCCCATCAGAGGCAGCTCAGCCTGACTGACGTGAGTAGTGTGGACAGATACAATTTCAGCCTGGCAACACATCCAGGATCTGGCAAGCCTCCTCTGTGTTTACCCAAAGGCTAAAGGCAGCTGAGCCCAGGCCTCACCTGCTGGCCCTGCTCGCTGCCGTCAGGCCCCGAATAATCCCCCCTAAATCCAACTGAGCTCAGAGCAGCTTCTTGTGCTAAAAGCTGCACATCTCTCAGTCCACTTGATTCACAGTTTAAGAGACATTTTGCATATTTCTTTACTCTGCGGAGGAAAGTTCCCAAACCCACGATCTTCTGTTTGTATCGACATTTTATCAATCTTTTATTTTCCTTTATCTTTAAAAAAGCTGTATTAATGGTACTTTCCATCCTACACCTTACAACACATTTTTTCAATTTAAAAAAATGAAAGAATCTTGTGCTATGATTCAAACCCACACTACCTCAATGTGAATCACAGGGACTCTTAAATAACCTCCCAATGTTGTCAATTTGTCCACTGACCGCACTCCCCCACCCTGCAAAAATAATTCAAATAGTTGAATTTTTCCTTGTCCTATATGTCTGTATGTGAACCCAAGCAAAGGTTGGAGTCTAGGCTGCTGTGTTTCCTCCATTTTAATGTAAGGTACATTCATAAAGCACTTTACATTGATAAACAAAACCCACAAAATGCTTTACAATATAACAAAAACATGAACACGAGAAAAATAAGCTTGACAAAAYAATAACAATAAATGAACATAAAAATGTTTTCAAAATGCCAAAATAGCAACAAATGTTTCTTATCATTTAATTTTATTTGTTTGTACATATTTTGTCCATGATGTTGAAGAGAACTTTGAATTTAGTGAACTGTTTGTTGAACTGTTTTCAAGAGGAAACTTTCAAAACTAATCTATATAAACTGTGACACCTTAAAAGAACAAACTTATTGTAAAAGTTAGTGGTAATAATATTAACAGTGATTTTTTTGGTGTAAAATACTTGAAGGTTTAAAACTTACTCCATTGCCCACCCTTCACTTTCTCCTAATTGTGACCAATTAACTATATATACAGCTCTGGAAATAATTAACAGACCACTTTAAAAGGAACCGTTTCTATGATTTTACTCTTTATATATGTTTGAGTAAAATGACGAAAGAACTTATATCCTTTCTCAAGTTTGGAGAGTTGGCCGCTGAGATTTCCACCGCATCAGCAAAAGAAAAGGCTGGCAAATTCAGCAATGAGGTTGAAAACAAACATTTTTCCTCAGTCAACTCTCAAAAACAGGAAGTAAAGATGCTACTTCCGGTTGTCGTGAAAAATACCTGGATCAATAAAGTTTTTTTTAAATCAAGCTAGATAGACTGGTTGGCTAGCAACAGCAGCAGTTGGAACTAGCGCTTAAAAGCAAAAACCAACGTGTTTTTCTCTTCAGTAGCTGATCTGTAACTGTCAGAGGGAGCGGTATGTTGAAGGACCAAGGTTAAAGATGTGGAGACAACAAGTCAGAGAGCTCCTGGAGGCTAAAGTAGAAGAAATATTGGAGATCTTTGAAAGAACAACCAGCAGATACCAGGAGGAACTGTTGAGTTTTGGTGAAACTGACCTACAGAACAGCCAACAACAACTGGCTATATTAGGTTTGTATTTCTTTTCACTTGTTTCTCTCCAGTGTGTTTTTGATACTCTAGTTACTGTTTTCTGATAGCTAACACAGTTAGCTTCATAAAATTACTTGTAAGAGTCGTGGGTTCAGCTTTAGCATGCTAATTGATGAAGCTACGAGAATTAGGCCACAAGTTGCAGGTGTGTGACCTTTTGATAAAATTAAACAAAGTGTCTGGTTTTATTTAAAAAAAAAAAAGAAACAACTTACAACCTAAAGTTCACTCACATTTATTATAAAGGATTTCAGCATTGGGGCAAGGTCCGTTCTTTTCCCAGTGTACATAGTGTAAATAGTTTTAAATAAGTTTGTTTTATGTTTCATATGTATTAATCGTTTTTCTAAAATAAATGTTTTATTACAAAATATTTGGGATTCTACTTTAAGCTCACTATACTTATCTTTCACATAATTCCGTGTGGTTAAAAGTTTTTCAGTAATTGTAAATGGTTTCCTTTACAATAGCTTACTTAATGTTCAGAAGAAAAAACAMTAATGTCACAAAATAAGCACAGACAAAAGCCAAAAAGTTGTTGGTGCTGTGTTTAATTAATTTCACCATATCCTGTAAAGTTAACAMTATAAATAATCACAGTCTTGAATGTGCATGTTGTTAAATTGTGATTCACCTGGAGCTGGAACCAGCAGCAGACTCCAGYCCGCCATTTTCTGCAGAAAGGAGCGAGACAGATAATTAACACAAAAATCAACTGACTTGATAACATGACATATTATCAGACATAACATGAGTTCTTCTCTTGGAGGAGAAATGAAATGTTTCATTAAAGAAGAACTCGTCCAGAGGACCGACTTAATTTTTATTTTTGGTTATTCTTCCTGGATTGCTGAGATGCATCAGGAAATAATATAAATATGCTAAAAGGTTCAGACTCTTTAGGTTTGTGGGTGGCTCTTAAAAGAGCCGTTGTGGGTCAGTCCTGTGGAGGACCTGACGACTCCGTGGGCTGCCATGACACTGCTCCCTCTTCACAGAAGTAGGCCATGAACACTTCTCTGGCATCTGTTGCCTCTCTGGCCGCATAGTTCGCTCCCATCCGCCCCACACCTGGAAGTGGTTCTTCATGTGGTCCAGCTCCTCCCAGTGCAGGTACCTGCCCATTTGCCCTCATGAAATTGTGGAGAACACAAGTGGCCACACATTTCTCCACAACCTCTGGGGAGATTTCCAGCTCCCGGCGAAACATTCTCCACTGGCCAGACCAGATCCCAAACGCATCCTCCACCACCAGCCGAGTCCGCGAGAGACGATAGTTGAAGACGCGCTGCTCTGGGGTAAGGCCYCCACGTCCAGGGAAGGGACGCATCAAGTTCCTGCGCAGTGGGAACGCCTCATCTGCCACGATGACGTG
>NW_013952410.1:1199716-1201209 GCF_001266775.1 Austrofundulus limnaeus | reverse complement strand
TTTACAGAAGTTTCATTACAAATAAAACACAAAGAGAAATAGATCGGTTCACTAGTGGTTGAGTGAAACATACATACTTAATTTTGTGTGTGTGTGTGATAAGGAGTTGATTTCTCTGTAGTAGTCAGATTGTTGATGCACTTGGGTATAAAAACACATTTTTCCCCCACAGTGTTTTGCAATTACATTCAAGAAACAAAAATACATTTTACTAAGATTAAAAAGGGGAAATATGTCAAAGTAAAAAGTAAAACTATTTTGATTTACGTGTCAAAACCTGGTTCAGTCCTGATTTACACCTAGTATATACCTGGTTTGAGCTACTACTTAAGAAGAATTTGATAGTTTTATTTTAAAAAACACTACTTTCACCACTGATCATTTTTAAAACAATATGAATAAAAAGTCTCCTGAATGATCCAAACTAACCTGAGACAGATGGACAGGCGCTCATCAGCTGAAATCGAGCGCCTGTAGTTGGTGTCCTGGCGAGTGATGCAGGCACCGATGCGGGTCAGCAGCTCATCAAACTGGGCTCGGGTGAGACGAAAATAGCGCTGAAAGCGACCCTCGTCAGCGCGCAGCTCCTGGAGTAGGTGGTGAAACTCACCAAACTCAGAACGCCTCTGAATTATCTGGTGAATCCAAACACGGCGCTGACGCGCTCTTCGACGACGGGCTCTTGCTCTGAGTAAACAAAGCCAACCCACTCTCTCAATTTCATCCGCCATTGTACGTACAAAGACCGGCAGAGAGGCTCCTCCCTTCTTGACGGMCGATTCGCGCGTCAAGCATAAATAGCAAGCATCTGACCTCACAGTGTTCAAGCAACCAACTAGAAGCGTTGAACGCGATTTCGAGAGAGGCTTTTATACCAGAACACAGCCGCTGTGACGAAACCGTGGAGAAGACACATCACAGTGGAGAGCCGTTAACCAATATGCAAATTAGCCTGCAGTACCACTGCTCTACCCATATGAGCAGCAAAAACACGTTTTTAGACCAAGTATTACAGATTTGAACAAATACGCACAAAAACATCAAAATTAGCACAGAAACYGTACTATATAACATTTTAGACACATTATAGACATTTTATCAGCTAAAAAAAGTTAATTTTGGGGTAAGTTACTCTTTAAAGTGACAACTGAAACTTCAAGCAGCTCATTCAGAAACTCTGCAGCCGTCACAGTAAAAGCTCACTCACCTTTGGTTTTTCACCAAGTTTCAGGCACAGATAAGATTCCTCCACCTGGTTCCTCTCAGAGACCCTGGAGGTTGTTCTTACAGGAGGAGCTCAGATACTCTTTATAGCTGTAAGAAAGTTTGTTCAAAGTTTTCAGTCATCAGGAAACTTTTAAACTCATTTAGTTTTACTTTCAGGTTTTCTGACATCAAGCATTTGATGTTTTCACAGTGAAGCAGTGAACTTAATAAAAACACAAGTGATTAGAAGATGAAGTTACAATTGTTCATACTGTTCATGTTTTCAG
>NW_013952410.1:1190310-1191716 GCF_001266775.1 Austrofundulus limnaeus | reverse complement strand
AAGTTAAACAGGCCTCCCAGTAAACAAACAAACAAAAACAAAACAAAAAAAACTAAATGGGCCTGGACTAGAAATCGAATTCGGAGACGAGACGCTGCTGTGCAAGAAGAATAGTTGGAGACCCAGCTGAGCATCAAAGAGCCAGATGCAAGACCAGGTGAGCAAATTAGTAATAATTAAAAAAAACTAAACAAAACAAAGCAAACAGACTAAAGAAACAAAAGCAAAGTAAAGCAAAACAACATAAAAGCAAGACAAAGCAAAGCAGCAGGTGTCCGTAGACTGGGCTCTCTTCCTGCGAGAAATTTGCTTTTTTAAAATACTGACAACTATGAACACTGTTATTTTATTCTATGAACTACTGACAACATGTCTCCGGAATTCTAAGCAAAAATTTAGTTTTTATTTGCAGAAAATGAGAAATGGTCAAAACGATCACAAATGTGCAGAGCTTTCAGACCTGAAATAATGCTCAGAAAACAAGTTCATGCTCATTTAAAACAACAATACTGATGTTTGAACTCAGGAAGAGCTCAGAAATCAATATTTGGTGCTTTCTACCAAATACAGAGAACCTATGCAGTGGTCTCTTKATTTTTTCCAGAGCTGTACGCCAGCAGTTTCCATCAGGGTGAACATTTCAACGTCTGGAACTGAAACATTTCTGAACAGGTGAAAATCAAAGATTTTACACATTAATCAGAAAAATTAAAAGCATTTGAGGAAGTCAAGTTTTCAGCACAATCAGACTAATAAACCTTTGGCAAAATTATTAAATAAAAAGAAAATATTTTACAATTATATTACATAATATCTGTCTCTGTTCAGAAACTCAACTCGACAGCTGGTTTTATTGTTTGATCTGAGGAAATAGCCACCTTCGCCAGTTAATGGGGTCAATTTTGTTTTTAAAAATGGTTGTGGGTGCTTCTTTTCTTCTTCACTGATCTGTTGCTCTTCTTTCGTACGCTCAAACTGCACAATTATCTGATGTAATACAAACTGTGGAACGAAAATAGGTGAAAAGCAGATAAAGGCTGCAGCAAACTTTGAAAACCCCTCAGAAAATCTACAAAACAACAGATCAAAACCAAAAGTGCTGCACATGAAGAACGTTTATTCTGCTGTTTTGATTCTGAAACTTTTTTTTTATATAGTAAAAGTGATCCCGTGTGTGTGAGCGCTGTAGGAAAACATGGACCCACCTTCAGGAATTCACCAGAGGAAGCTGTTCTGCTTCACAAAAGCCTGATTCAGTGATGACGTCCTGCGCTGCCATGTGGGACGATGAGGTCACCTTATGGATGCTTTCAGGGTGGGTGTCGGACATGAATGGTGAGAACAAGCAGTGGTCCTCTGCCCCGACACACACACACACACACACACACACACACACACACACACAC
>NW_013952410.1:1189121-1190218 GCF_001266775.1 Austrofundulus limnaeus | reverse complement strand
GTGTGTGTGTGTGTGTGTGTGTGTGTGTGTGTGTGTGTGTGTGTGTGTGTGTGTGTGAGACAGGGAAGGTCACCGACCTCTGTGACTTGGCTAAAATCCCCACGGGCCCAGTTCAGCGTTGGAATGGACCCCACAGCGCAATGGGAAGATGGCTCCAACATAATGAGCACAAAGGCTAATTGTGCGTCTTTTCTCTGCGGGGCAGAAAGCAGCGGGCCCCGGGGACAGTAGGAGGTTTTGTCGGCTGAGTCGCAGAAGGAAGCCTGTTGCTTTAACAAGCCGCTGATAAGATTCATCAGCAGTGACTCAATGGCAGCACTTTGTGTCCGGGGGGCATCAAGTGTTAGATGTAAATCCACTGTATTTATCTGCACTTGTCGACAGAAGTGCTGATGTGTAGCTCTTATTGGCCAWATTAGTGTCTTTTACAGTCCGCGCACTCTCTGGTGACTGTCAGGGAAGTTTCTAATCAAAGAGATCTATCATTTTATATTCCAGACTGAAATATTCAAGAGGCTAAACAGAAAGAAAAGCAGAAAAAGTTGTCACCAAGATCCAAATCTGATCAGTTTTCAGATAACGCTTTGATGGAACTCTTTTTTATTCTAAATCAAATGATGGGAAGGTTCAGGTTACAATAACAATGTAAAATCTAAAAATAACTCAAACTGAAACGCTGACTGTTCAAAACAAAAGATGTGATCGAGCAACACAATGACAACAGAAGTATGCAGAAGACAGAGGGAAATAATCACAAAATGTAGAGCAGGTGTGCTGATTAATGATCTACATCAGTGTTTTCTCAAACATTTTAGCTTCCAGCCCACAGTTAACACATGCAGAAACTCCTGACCCCAGATATTACTGGTTTTTGTCTGCAAACGTTGCTAATAATTCTGTCAAACAACAATAATAACAATATAAACAAACCTTATAATATATTACTTTTACTCAGTTATGATTATTAGAATTTTTTGAAAGAAGTATAGTGAAAGTACTCCATTAGTTTATTTATTTTTATTCATTTTGAACAGGTTAAAATGAACTTATGGCCCAAAATATTTAAGGAGAGAAGGAAAAATCGACAATACTAACAG
>NW_013952410.1:1182096-1188852 GCF_001266775.1 Austrofundulus limnaeus | reverse complement strand
CTTAAAACATAGTGCGCACAAATCAGTAACTGAGTAAATAATGAACATGTAGTGTTTTATCTGTTCAAAAGAATAGGAAGAAGTATAAACTTATTTAATTAGCTTTTTTTGTGTGTGTTTGAATAGATGTCTGGAAATCATCTGGAGACCCTCACTTCATGTTTCATGATCCAAAAAGGGGTCCCTACCTCAACTTTGCACCGCTGCTCTCTGTTCGGTGGGCAAAAGAGAAAAAGACAAAAACTCTTTCAAATAAGACACAAACTGGTGGTTCATGAGAAATTTTGCTAACAGACAGAGTTCATTAAATTAGCTACGGCAAAGTTTTAATCAAAGAACAAGCACAGTTTGTTAGTATACTTCCAGACAAACCTCTCAATATCTGTTAAATGACCCAAACATGTTGTGTTTTATAAGGGTCAATTAGCCATTTTGAATCATTAACAAAAATGAAATCAGTTATAGTTGAGCGTTTGTGATTTACTTTATGAAAGGTTAAGCGCTGCATAAAAACAAATCACAGCTGTTTTGTCAGTTTACAGTTAATTTCTCTTCCAGCAGAGGATCCTTTAAAGTAGCTTCATGGTGTTTTTTAAGACCAGGTAATGATCAGTAATCAGCCCATTTGCTTCATTTTCTGCCTCATGTCACACATCATGTCCTTACCACAGAACAGAGGAAGGAAACAAAGCCAGTGGCACCAACAAGAAGGAGAGCAAACGCTCACACCGCCTCTGCTGCCAGGAAAACGCCCATCTCCACGACTTACTGCCACTTCCTAAAGCAGATTCAAAGTTGCCACGCCCCCTGCTAAATAACTCTGTCTCCGTGATGAGGTGGGGAGGGATACAAAAATAAATAAATAAATAAAAAATGAAGCAACAAAATCGGGCCTTTCTTTTTTGTCTTCAGAGTGACAAGTGACGCTGCTTTGTGCTCGACGGCTGCTGCGGCACATTTGACAGGTCAGGCCCGGCTGCTTTTGTGTCGCCACCATAAAGAGGAGTGAAGGAAAAACACAAACCGCGCCACTGTTCCGTTGTGTCGCTGGCTATTAGTCAACGTGACGGCCTTTGCAGATGCTAATGGCTCATCGTGTGCTGCTGCCGGCCTCCGTCCTCACAGAGAGGCGCTCTCTGATGACACAAAGGCCTTCTGCTGGAGGCTGACTTTTAACCCCCCCCACACACACACACACACACACACACACACCCCTTTACTTTTCAAGGCTGCGACAAAGTCATTAGGGCTTTCTCACTCAGCAACAGCAGCAAAGAAAGCAACAATTTAACAAGAAGCAGTTCTCTTTATAGGTGAAGCCTCAGGTGATGAGGATGAGTCCGTCGTCCCGTCCCCCCCTCTCTTCATCCATCACTCCTCACTGTTCAGCCCTTTGGGTAATGTGGAGAGGTGGTAACAGCCTGGCGTCTGTGAAAGGAGAGAAGAGGCCCGCGAGTGGAGGACCTCTGGACTCCAACTTATTAATCAGTCAGACCCTCAGCTGCCTGCCTGGGGCTGCGGCATGCCTTCAGCCTGCTCTGGGACTAGATAACAGCCTGTAGACCTAAATACTCAGAGGGTTTTATTTTCTTTTTGCCCCAGACCTGAAGCACAGGGCTCAGCTCATCAGCACACAGGTCACTGCATCCGGCAGCAGCAGCTTTAAAATAACAGCATCCCATCCAAACACACASAGACGGAGAACAGAGGTCTGCAGGGCTGAGAGCAAAACAATACATCAAAAGGAGGCTCACTTAGTGTTTTACAAATGTTCAGACAAGGAAAAACAGAGGATTTCTTTGTTTGAAGCAACAACAAAACAATTAAAAATAAAAAAGTACATAAATTKAATATTTGGTGTAAATTACTGATCTGATCTATGAAAGTTTTTCAATAAAGTGAACGTTTTTAACACAATAGGTGCATCTCTTCAGTTAACATGAAGTTTTCTGAATTTTTAAAAAATCTACAAACTTTTACTAAACGTCCATCCGTCCACTTTCTGCCGCTTATCGGGGGTCGGGTCGCGGGGGCAGCAGCCTAAGCACAGAGACCCAGACTTCCCTCTCCCCAGCCACTTGGGCCAACTCCTCTGGGGGAATCCCAAGGTGTTCCCAGGACAGCTGAGAAATACAGTCCCTCCAACGTGTCCTGGGTCTTCCTCTGGGTCTCCTCCCAGTGGGACATGTCTGGAACACCTCACCTGGGAGGCGTCCAGGAGGCATCCTAACCAGATGAACCACCTCAACTGGCTCCTCTCGACGTGGAGGAGCAGCGGCTCTACTTTGAGTCACTCCCTGATGACTGAGATTCTCACCCTATCTCAGGGAGAGCCCAGACACCCTGTGAAGGAAACTAGTTTCGGTCGCTTGTATCCCCGATCTCGTTCTTTCAGTCACTACCCAAAGCTCATGACCATAGACGAGGGTAGGAACATAGAATGACCGGTAAACCGAGGGCTTCACCTTCTGGCTCAGCTCCTCCTTCACCACAACAGACTGGTACAGCGCTCGCTTCACTGCAGATGCAGCACCAATCCACCTGTCGATCTCCCGCTCCATTCCTCCCTCATTTGTGAACAAGACCCCGAGATACTTAAACTCCTCCACTTGGGGCAGGACCTCTTCCCCAACTCTGAGAAGGCAGCCTACCCTTTTCCGGCTCAAGACCATGGTCTTAGATTTGGAGGCACTGATCCTCATTCTGGCCGCTTCACACTCGGCTGCGAACCGCTCCAGTGAYAGCTGGAGATCATGACTTGACAAAGCCAATAGGACCACTTCATCCACAAAAAGCAGAAATGTGATCCTAAGGTCACCAAAAAGYATCCCCTCAACACCTTGGCTGCTCCTAGAAATTCTGTCCATAAAAGTTATGAACAGAATCAGTGACAAATGGCAACCTTGGCGGAGTCCAACTCTCACCAGAAACGAGTCTGACTTCCTACCAGCAATGTGGACCAAGCTCTGGCACCGGTCATACAGGGACCTAACAGCCCGTATCAACGGGCCTGGTACCCCATACTCCTGGAGTACCCCCCACAGGAGTCCCCGAGGGACACGGTCAAACGCCTTCTGCAAGTCCACAAAACACATATAGACTGGGTGGGTGAACTCCCATGCACCCTCCAGGACCCTGCTGAGGGTGTAGAGCTGGTCCACTGTTCCACGACCAGGACGAAAACCACACTGCTCTTCCTGAATCCAAGATTCGACTATCTGATGGACTAACTGTGTCACCTGAATACTTCCTCCATGACTGTGATGTGATGTCACAACTTGGGCAACTTAAATGATGGAAGAAGACAACAGAGGGCTATACACTCATACAAATATAAAACTGCCTTTTAATATATACAGTAAATATATATTACTTAGCACTCAGAGCAGCTCATATAGTCTAAGAGCTGCTTCTTCTGTCCAACCCACCAATGAGGGCTGGACAGACGTCACCGGCCTGTGGGCCACCAGTTGCCTATCCCTGGTCTAAACATGAAATATTCACAGACAGTATTTTTATTTCTTTCACAAGTTTGTGAAAAGAAAAAATCTGCAGAGAAAATGCATCTTGTGCAAAAGTGCATGCAAGTATTTATTGCAGCCAGTGAAAATGTGGGACAGAACAAAGAACATCTAAGTCCTATAATCTACAATAAAAAATTTAAGTAATAAATCTTTTCTACACATACATGGAAACAGAAAATTCTACAACAATCTTACTGCAGTGACTTCCTTTGTGGACAGTTTAATCCTAATTTGTACAAACAAAAATCTGTATTCCGGACTGCATTTTATTAAAAACGCACTAAATCTCTTCAGATGTTTGAGTCATCAGATCATTTTGCTGTAATGTCAGCTGTTTTTTATGTCTCTCATGCAGAGTTGTTTACTTTTATTGCTTCCTGTCAGTCATGCAATAACCTGATAATGATAAAATAATTCTCTGTTTCAGGGTTTCTCTTATTTACTGATTCAGTTTTTGGTGACTTTCTGCTTCTGTTCTGTTGTTGGATCATTTATTGATGGATTAAATGCAGAGTCTATAAATGATAAAATATCAGCATCCGCAGATTAGGAACAGAACAAAATCAGACGTATAATCCTACAATTTCATAAAGATTAAAAAAGCAGGGTCATGAGACTGGAGGAGCCTGAAGCCATGTTTACATCTCAGTGAAACAGACTAAATCATATTGGTGTTTAAACCAACAAGCTTACAAACATGCCTACAAAATAATAGTAGACTTTTATTTTTAGTTTAGCATGTTAGTATGAAGATGTTCCATTTTATAGATAGCTGGAAAAGTCCTTTAATTTAAAGAAAATTAGTCGTTAAGACTTGTTAAGTTTTGAGTTAAGTGCTGATGCTGAACAGCCAGCTAACARTGATAACCTCACTGAAAAGAAACACGCAGACAATAAATTCAGCAGAAAAGTTGCTTCRGGTGTACGCTCAAAAGAGCAAAAGAAAGTAAAAAAACAAAGACTGAAATAAAAACAAGTCAATTTAATTTTAAACACATATTTAATAAATAACGCACATCTGCAGGGGAACACCATGCACACATTATTTTCTAAAACATACATGTTTTCGACCCAAATCCTCAGTTTTCAGAGTCCTCGTGTGTCGGCGGCTCCCTGACTGCCTGTTCACTT
Source organism: Austrofundulus limnaeus (assembly GCF_001266775.1). Classification (NCBI taxonomy): domain Eukaryota; kingdom Metazoa; phylum Chordata; class Actinopteri; order Cyprinodontiformes; family Rivulidae; genus Austrofundulus; species Austrofundulus limnaeus. The sequence goes on along the minus strand of NW_013952410.1, from coordinate 1,184,197 downwards.
TATCCAAGCTGAACGCACATCATATTCATGTATTTACAGAAAACCATTTACACAAGAATTAAAGAGTGAATGAACAAACACGGGCAGCATGATCCCTCTCTTCCTTTGCAGGCAAATAGATTTAATCACTTTTGAGTTTCGAAGCAACGCGTGGGCGGAACCGGAGAGGTCCGAACAGTGGTGAAGATGAAGTAGAGGAAGGTCTACTTCATCTTCATCTACTAAAGACAAGAAAGAGAAAYGAGCAGAACTTTGGGAGGAAGAACAAATGTTGTTTTCTTGACTTTGAAGACAAAGTGAGATCATTCTTTTCATGTTTGAGGTTAATAATCAGGCAGGCCCAAATGGGAGGATGAGTACAAATGTACGTGAGGTGACAAAAAAACAAACAAATAAACAAACTGACAAAAATCCAATTGACCAAATTAGACAAATCATAACTCATAATCTAATCCAAAGAAGAAAACTCTCTCTGGAAAGTGCTTTAAAATCACCCTGACAATTTTATTNCTCTCTGGAAAGTGCTTTAAAATCACCCTGACAATTTTATTTCCTTACTAGCTCCTAAAAGACATTTTATATAACTTTTTTAGAATTACAACTTATTTTAATCTTTATTTATTTTTAAAGTTAATAACTTTTATTATATAACTCAGATTAGGATCTCAATTTCTAACATCCTAATTTAACTGTAATTTATAAAAACKCATCTTGTCATCATTTCTCTATATTGTGAAACAGGCCAACAAAAAGAAACATGACATAATGTGATTTTGATAAACATGAGTATAATATTTATCAAAGCCAATAAAAAAGGGGGTATTTTAGTGGTAAAACAGGGATGTCCATATTTAACTTGTTTCAGGTGTTTTTTAGTTCATAATGTCCAATTTTTAAATGATGACTGTTTACCAGCTGAGGATATGAAAGTGGGAGAAAAACGAGTTCAGTCCTCATTTATTGAAAAGACGTAGACAAATGTCTAACAACTCTATGCACTGAGTGTTTATTTRGTGTTTGTGCTCCTGTCCCTCTCTTGTCTTAGAGAAAGAAATTTTAGGAAAACAGAAAAAGCCAGAAAACGYTTCCTTCGTCTTTCGCTTCCGCTCAGGTCCTTAACACCATCAGCGTCTGGGTGGTGGGAGGAATGGGAAGCCGGTACGAGGAAGATAAAATCCAGAGTGTGTTGAGSGGGGTGCCAGGGGGCGATGGCAGTCGTTTACAGATGTGGTGTTTTGTTGTTCAGTGCATTCCGTCTGCTGAGATACAAAGACGTATTACTGTTAACGCTGCAGAGATGAAGCGTCAAGAACAAACAGAGAGGCTTCACGATAACCAGGCACGGTTTTAATTAGGAGCAAGAAATACATTTCATTTCACAGAAACAAATACCTGAAGATGTTATTTTTCTTTGTGGAGAGCTTCTATGAAAGCTTCAAGTTTCTCTTGGATCTCACGAACTTTCTCTGCAAAATACAGAAGGSAAATGTGTCAAAGTTTATTTAAAAAATATCCTAAAGATAACATTTAAATGTTAAATAACAACAGGTATAGATACATGATGAAACTTTTGTGGAATTTTGGAGTGTTAGTTGGGCAAATGGACTCCCACTCCGGGTTAGTGGGGAGTCTCTGCTTAAGGTCGTATTCACTCCTGATAATCTGGTAGACTCGGTTCGATTGGGGACCAAAACTGCAAGCTTTGTTTACATTTTCTGTTGGTGCAATTTGAGTTCACACTGCACTTTCTCAACTGAACTAAACCCTGTAAACAACCTGTTCCTGCCCTCACCTGTGGGGGCATTGCACAAAGAACCACTAAAGGAATCAACATGAAAACCTCAGAACAAGACATGGAGCGCAACTTCCTTCTTCACAAAATGTAAACAAACAATAGTAACGTTACATTTTAGTGGTTATAGGGTTTATTTTTTTGTTTTTGGCAAATGTGCTAAACAAACAGTCTTCAACAATGAGCTCAGCATGAGAGGAAGATGAGGCGGAACCACGGAGAATGTTGTTTTGCGCACAATGTGGCTGAGGTGTTAATCGAGTAGGAGCGTGTCCAGCTCCACAGTCATGATGTCCACCTTATACAGTC
>NW_013952410.1:1156703-1181196 GCF_001266775.1 Austrofundulus limnaeus | reverse complement strand
TACAGTATTTTTATAGTCTTTATTTTACAGTTAAAATATATGTTTATTAAATAAAGTCTAATGTTACAAGTAATCATGGATCCCTTTAAGGCAGACCTCCTTAACACGTCTGATGATGAAGGCCTCTGCAGCCACATCAAAGCTCTCTCCCCTCTCCTTTATATTTTCTACCTTCTGGGCAGATCGCTGATGGACAGAAGGAGACGCCATAACAGCATCTCTGGTGAAAAGAGGGGAATCTCCTGGAAAAGAAGTCAGTCACTTCTTTTCATGATTTAACTACCATTGTCTACAGAGCATAATGTGAGCAATCCTTCCATCCAACATGTACGGTCACATGAGATGAGCAAGCCGTCTGCAGCAGCCTTAATCACTGATTTAACAGTGGCTGAAACAAGAGAAGAAGCCGTGCTTTGCGATGCCAGCTGCACCTCTGGGTCTGGCTGCTCCTCCAGCTTCGCCGTCACCCTCGCTAATCTGTCTGGATCTCCCCAAAGCACAAACTCAAACATCGGCTCTGAAGAGCAAAGCGGCGCTGCTCCATCATGATCAATCAGCAACACGAGATCCACAGAGAACTATTGTTGATTGTTTTGCTACGAAAAGGCCAACTGAGAACGCAGCTTTGAAAGACTTGTTCAGGAAGATAAATCATTGTGGTTTGGAGCACTAGTGCCCCGAGCATCTATTTAGCATCAGCACAAGGGTGATAACTTGGGAGAGAAACTAAATATCACGCACGAGAGGCTTGTATTCGCTTTGATGGGAAAAAAATACTGCTAGAGACTCTTTCTCTTGATGGATGGAAAACAAACTGTTGTTGGGAGAGATAAAGTCACACCACAACCTTTGTCCTGAAAAAAATGTTCACAAAGAACGGCTGAATGAAAACAAGTGAAGCTAAAAACACACGGAGAAATGGTAAAAAAAAAAAAACTGACAGACAGAAAACTTGGCTGTGAAAGATCCTAATATCTTAAAAACCAGAAAGCTGTACAGCCATGCCACTTATAGCACTGTTCAACTTCTAACATGTTCCCCCCACTGGCAGGTGGCAGGGAAAAAAATTCCCAGCCTTTGATGCTCCGTTAACACACTCAGGAAAGAGATTACTACACCTAATGGAGGCATTAAAAGGGGCCTGTCAGAGGGAACTCTGACAAGTCACAGCAGCAGGTGTGGGGCTGAATGAAACATAACCCTGCGATGCGCCATTGCAACACGCAGCCCACCGCAGGGCCCAGATTAAGCTACGTGCCCTGACCACAGGACAACATAACTCAATTCAGGTTAATAGGAGCAGGATTCCCGACATCTGTCTGACCTGAAGAAAAAGGAGTTATGAGAGGGTGGGGCGCCTGGTCGGGGTGAGGAAACAAGGGTACAGACTGTCAAGGCTATGAAAAACATGGGGAATCCCCAGGCTCAGGCTTCAAAGTTCCTGGTTGGGGTTTAGATGTGGTGGATGACGAGTGGATTTCCAGTACACGATACTTAGCACAGGTCAAACATTAAAAGATCCTGCCAACTGGGCGCACAAATCTGTAGATCTGTTGGATTAATGAAGGCTGAGTGGGTGTGGAGGTTAGATCAAAAGGCTTAAAACAAGAAAAATACTCTGATTTGATTTCATGGAATCACAGGGAAAGCTTACAACTCGATGCTGTTCAAGTAACTGAAAACCCATTACTGAACTCAGACAACACTGGAAAGATGAAAACTCGTGCCTCCTATCAAACTGAGTCAACTTTATCCTGAGCTTCAGATCAAACTGATCCTGTTGCTTACCTCGGATGATCAACCATAACTAATGTTTGACTTGTTTTAGTACATTGCTCCTTGGTTTTTCTAGCCAGAACAGCCAAAATGATCAATCATGGTGAAAAGCCTACTAACTTTTTACATGTGTCAGATGGTATTAGATGTATTAATTAGCATATTTACAACTCCTAAATTGTTGGACTATTTTCTCACGCTGTTGTTCACAAAGTGGTGAACCTCGCCCTATCATTGCTTGTGAACGGCTGAGCCTTTCAGGGAAACTCACTTTATACCCCAATCATGACACACTTTTTCCAGCTAACCTGTTCACCTGAGGAATGCTCCAAACAGGTGTTTTATTTTAGTATTTCTCAACTTTCCAAGTCTTTTGTTGGCCTGTCCCAGCTTTTGTGTAGGCATCAAATTCCAAATAAGTGAATATTTGAAAAAAGAAATCCCATTTGTACATTAAAAATGTTTTTGTAGTGTATTCCAGTGGTTCCCAACCTATTTAGACTTGTGTACCCCCGGAGCCATTGGTACCCCCTCAGTCAAATGTGATGATTCTCCAAAACTATAATGCACAACAACTGATTATTAAATTAAAATGATTTATTTAACCCCCAGAACATTTAATTCTCAGGCATTCTATTCTTTTAAACTCAAATTAAACATAAAAACAAAGATGTTGCCTTGAAAGTGAATAAGTAATTAAATAAACAAACCAGGTAATGGCAGGTGCAGAAAACAGCAGCGTCAAAAATACATCAGAAACTCGCCCAAATAAGCAAATTCTGTGAGATTTCACGTTTTATACAGGATTCCATTTTGTGTTAGTTCTGTGATTTAATCTGCATTTTCCGCATTGTGAAAATCATAGGGCCCTACGTATGTCAGTCCTATATTTATTTATTCTTTTACACACCTGGGAAATTTTTCCATGTACCCCCTGTAAAATGCTCGCGTACCCCAGTGGGTACACATTCCCCTGGCTGGGAATCACTGGTGTATTCCATTGTGTATAGGTTGAAAAGGATTTGTAAATAATCGTATTCTGTTTTAATTTATGTTCTACACAACATCCCAACTACACTGGAAATGGTGTAGTAATGACTATAAACAGAGATGCGTTCAGGCGCCTAGGAGGCCACAACTTAAATCTTTCAGAGCAGATTCTGGGAATAAAACCCGTGAAAACCAGATATTTATTTCCCCCCAGCACCATCTGTTTGCGACCAGAAAACCACAGCATGATAAAGAAAAGGCTGCAACAAGGCTTCCTTTTCACCATCCTGTGAAAATGCAACAAAAAACAGTGGTCAGAGTCACTACAGCCTGTTCCTGACTGTGCAGAGGGGAGTAGCGATTTAAAACTCCATTTAGGCTCCTGTTTACCTAAGAGATGAGCCCCAAAACACAGTCATTCAACCGCTCACCCCTTTATCTGGTCATGAATATTCCCATAATCCTCTCTACCCTCTATCCCAGAGGCCCCTTTTTTAAAATGCTTGGTGATGTGTGGGTTGCCGAGGGTGGAGGAAAAAAAAAGAGAGAAGCCTTTTCCTCAAATCCTTTCTTTTAAGGCCTTCTCTCTGCTGATCTCCACATGAAATGATATCTCATTCATTGACGCTCTGTAAAGGTTCCTAAGCCTGCTGCGGCCGAAGCGCTGGCAGGAGGAGGACTGAGCCCGAAGGCCTTTAATTGACCTGTAATTAGACTATGTCCAAAACAGAGGACAGGGAGAATTTAGAAAAGATTTGAGGGAAAGGACAGAGGGGCCTTCAAAACTAATCCCCGTCTAACTGGAGATGGTCACTCTTCTTCACAGGATGTGATGAAAACAAAAAGGAAAACGTCGGTAGCCGTTGTAAAAAGTGACAACAGAGAGATTTTAGTGGATGAAAATCAGTGCCAAGGTTGGAGCCGCTTTCACATGCTGCTTCGATATGTCCAGACAATAAAAAGCAGCAGTTCACAGCATGGTCATGAGAAAAAGCAGGGCGAGAGGTTCAGTTCCTGTCCCAACATGTCATCGTTCATGAATTCGCTTTTAATATCTCATTACGGCCAAGGCTGCAAACAGGGACAATGAACGTTAAATCGTTCAGCCGTTTCCGTCCCTGAAACCGGATCTCTTAATGTAACAAACAGAAGATCTTTTTCCTCAGCTTGCTGCTCGATTTGCCACCAAATCTGGATCCTTGTGCTTTAATACCTGGACCAAGAGAGTCGTGGACTGAGGGAGAACGAGTATGTCAACGACCCAAAGGCCGTGTCCGAGACAGAGCAATGAATCAGCACTCGCACTCACGGCTCTTATCTAGAAAACAGATGCCTGCGAGAGAGCAGGCCAACCTGTGGGGATCTGAATGGGTCAAAGCGTGGGGTCAGCCGGGGGGCAGACTAAACAAAAACAGAAAATTCTGCGAGGAAAAAAAAAAGAAACACTTTGAAAAGAACCAGGTGATAAGTGTTGTGCTGTGTGTGGTTCAGGCTTTACTGACAAGCAGTGGTTCTGCCTTTGAAGAACCAGACCTTATATTTAGCACTGGAAGTCGTAAAGATAAAGATAAAATGACAAAATTTAGAAAAGGGTACACTAAAAAGTTCCAATTTTAATATTTAGTTGTATTTTTATTGAACACATTTTCTTTAAATAATTTAATAGATCATCCACATTCACGTTTCTGGTCCCATTGTAGCTCCACACTGKCAAGTTAGACATAATCAGGTGTAAAATGTTCCATATTAAAGATTCTGCAACACTTTCAAACAAAACTACAAACTTTATGTTGGGTTTATGTATAAAGATATTACTGGCTAAAAATCAACTGCTGCAGTTTGAGTAAATTTGTCCTGTCTTATCTCACTTTCACTGTTTTATAAGGAGCTTTTGCAAAACACTTCAAAGCCAAACTTGAGACTTTTTCGTCCCATCTCAGCGCGGGAGGTTCAAGTCAACCCACTGCTGTTATGCTTCTGAATTGGGAAGGAAGAAAGTCAGAGAGCTGAAATGGTCGATATAAAAGTATAAAAACCATTTCAGTTTGCAGATTTGTAGTTTTTCACGGCCCTTCCTATAGTTGTACAATGGCAGCTTCTTTTATCAAAACTCACATCTTCACAGGGTGTGGTCAGCTCGATTGATGAATTGAACAGCCAGAGGAAGCTTGGAGCAGGAGCTTCATTTTATGGCTGTACTGCAGAACAGTTTTCTGAAGAGACCCCTTTGGTGAAGCCCATAATTTGTTTCGAAGCCTTTTTCAGATGATACACTAATAAAATAATGTCACTGCATCTGTGGTTTTACTGAAGCTACAGTAACTGTTATCAACAGAGCACTTAAACTTATACTCCAAATGTATCATAAGCCATCTTCTTTTATTCAAACTTTTATAGTTATTCTGCCTAAGAAAGTGTAAATCACAGAATTTCAAGGGTGTCAAGTGTTTGAAGGGTCACATTTTGCTCTCTAATAAAGGCTGTACTGACACTAAGTTGTAATTCAAATTGAAAATCCACTTGAAGCTAGAGACGTAAGGCAGACAACTCTGGTTTAAAATGAGGTCTTTTCTTCATCCCAAAAGGCATGTGAAAAAAAGATTTTGGAATAAGCTCACATATTCTTCACACACATGAACTCTCCTTTTATTCCTCATTTATTTGGGTTTGATGCTTCAAACTGAATGATAATGAGAAAAAGGCTTTTACGAGAAAAATGTCACCATCACACAGAACAAATCTAAAGTGTAGGCAGACACATTAGCCATAATATAAATAGATCATACTTTTATAACATTAAAGTCTGCACTTTTAAATAGTTAAAACACAAAATGTGTATAGCCTTTTTGATTTTTTTCATGAGCACCTGAAGTTAAATATTTGTAACTGTGAGTCTGGCTCAATTTCTCCTCTGATCACCACCCACCATTTTTCCTCTTCCACACTGGCTTTCTCAGTTTTCCAAAGCAGGATGAAACATGAAATCAGTATGTCTTGTAAAGCTTTATTTTTCCTTTCTTTTATAACCACTGGAATCATCACCGTTTTATTAGTTGTCAAACAAAACGCATGGCTTCTTTTTTACTTTCTTCTAAGGTCACCAGATTTATTTCTGTCTATTACGACGGCAGCGGATTCAAATGTCATTACAGCTTTTATAACACAATGGGGCCTAATATTGATTTGAACAAATGGGGATGTTGCAAAAAAGTTTTAATAGAGCAACTTTGAAATGTAGTTTTCAGAAAAGTAAAAACTGCATTTTGAATATTTTCTTGTTTAGTTTTTATTCTAAATGAGCAGAAAATGAAACAGGAAATGATCTGCAATAGGAAATGGGATATTACAAGAAAACGTTTCACTGTCTGCTAACTATGGGCACAATTGCCGTCGTAAGAGGACATTTACAGATTTCTAAAGTGTCTTTATAAAAAAAGGACATCCTTCCCCTGCAGAACAGCAATAAATGACATAAATACAGCTCTAGATAAAAAAAAAACCTGTTGAATCAAACTTCAAATGCTGAATAATGATATATGAACACTATACAAATGAAGATACTTTAGTAGTTTTTTTTTCTATTAAATAAGAAACTAGTTGAAAAGCAGGACAAAAGCTGACTGCATTGTCTGACAAGTCAAGAGTAAATTAAAGTTATGCCTTGCCAAACTAAAAAACATCTACCAGATTAAACGTTTCAGAAAACACCACTTGCTGCTCCTGAATGAAGGCGCATGCGAACACAAAACCTGAAGCTCATACGTCACTCTTCAAGCAGAGCAGCACAGAGCACTTCTTATTACCCAGCCCTCACTAATCACTGTGAAGGAAGGAGGATGAGGAGGAGGGGATGAAAGGAAACAAAGTGAGCGTGAGGCTGAGAGGACATTCCGCTGAGCAAGCCCAGACAGCCAGAGCTCGATTGTTTTCTGCTTCCGCACCAGAAAAAAAAAAAGAAGAGAAAGTGACTGCGAGCGCCGACACGCCAACAATTCACACATTATCACCGTTTTCAGAGCACCTTCTGTTGACACCTCTCATTCCTTAACCTTCAGATAACCTCGCCGCGCAAAAGCTAAAATCCATAATTTTCCACAAATTGTTGCTTTTATCTGTGCCAAAAAGCCTGCAGTAAAGATTATAGGTTTATTGCAAGAGGCTGTGCGTCAGTCAGGTGTGGTTCTAACTTAGTTCTTTGCATAAATGAGCCAGCAATCCAAATGTGATACTAGTAAACTCATAATTTGAGCCTTCTAAATGCAAACAAAAAAAAWTTTTTTTTATATGAGTTGCATTAAAAATTAAGACAGTTTCAAACGTACTCTTTAACTCATTAGGGCTGGGCAAAATCGTATTGTGTGCAATTAATCATTAGCTGCATTTTCATTGACCATGAAAATGCGCAAATTAGAATTTCGAAAATAAATTTGCTAAATGGAAACACATCAATTTCGAAAAAAAACTTACGTTTTTCAAAGAATGTTTTCACGCTAGGATATAGTGGTTTTTCAGCTGTATCCAAATTGGTGTATTTCGCAAAACTGCAATGGAAACACTTCTTTCGCATTACAGGAGTCACGTGATCAACAACTGAATGTTTCTACTGGCGAAAAAGATGACGAATAAGAAAACAACAGGAAGCAGAAGCAGTAAAATCATCGAAGTAGTAAAAGAAAGTAGTAAAATCACAGACAATTTCCCAAAAATGCCGCATAACATAGCCGCTCCCAAGTTTAAGGGGCTTGTCGCTCAAAAACCTCAATAAGACGCCGACGTCTCCTCTGATGGCTGATGTTGAACACTAGCAATATGAATGTATCTCATGTATACATCCATTGCCGCCATGTTTGTAATGACTTAACGTGTGATTTTAATAGCGTTTCTTACTTAATGGAAATACCGCAAATGCGAAACTGTTTTTTCAACATTAACAGAATATCAACAAAGTTTTGCGCACATTTGCAATAGAAACGCAGCTAGAGATTAATATTTAAAACTTTGTGACTGCTGCGATTAGTGAATTATACCATTCATTGTGGCTCAAAGATAATGCTAACAAGGAGCTAATGCTAACGCGGAACTACGACTAACGCAGAGCTAACACTAATGTAGAGCTAATTCTAATGCAGCTAATGCTAACGTGGAGCTAACGCCAAGTTAGAAAACACTACAGACTGGTTTAATCACCTGAAACAATCAGAATATCAGGAAAGCCAGAACATACAACAGGCTACAAAAAACTCTCTTACAGTGAAAGATGGAAACAAATCTATTCAGTAGATTTATTACTTACAAGCGTCAAAAAAACAAGAGAGCTGGAAGCAGATAACGTGGGTTGTGGCTGATAGAATCAACAAGTTAATTTGACTGGTGATTTGTATGTAAAATTTTATAAACACAGGGTAACCGATTTAGAGTCAAAAACATTCATTTATCATCAAATGATCGTCATAATAACTGCGAATGGCTCCATAGCAAAATTAATTTTTTTTTTTCATTTTCACCCAGCCCTATAACTCACGTTCCTCAAGCCTATCTTTTTGTTCTGTCATCACAACCCTTACAACTAGCAACAAGCTGTCTGTGCATTTAGAGCTCACAGGCAAAAAATTCTATATTCACTCTCACATGTAGGGTTGGGCACAATCGTATCGTGTGCAATTAATTGTCAGAAAAACATTAATCGATTAGTTTTTGTCACTTGACGATTAATACGATTAATGCCACCAGGCAGATGGACTGGGAATTACTCCGGTCAGTCCGCTCGCTGCTCCTCTCTGCTTGAAATATGACGAACATTAAAAATAAAGTTCTGTAATTTATTTATCTATCAACACAATTTAAAATATGATGTATAGCCTGAAATCTGTAATTTTCACACAATTTGTAACAATTTTTTACAAAGAGCAAATCTTTCCCACTAAATTGGTCATGTGACTACGAAATAAGGGTGTCCAGGGACTCCAGGGGATTAATCGTCAAATTAATCGTTATCGACTAAATACCACAGTTACTTGTGATTAATTTTTTTGCCAATATTGCCCAACCCTACTCACATGGATTGAAAATTTGAAAGCTGGCAAAATTCAAAACATTCAACACTTTATTATTAAGCAGTTGTGACATTTTAGGCGCTGTAATGTGTTATATTCTGTCAAAACAGACACCATAGTACAACCCTCTGCACACACACAAAAGGACAGTTTGTAAATGTGGGCAAACACTAGCAGCAGCAGCTCTGGGGTCTTTGCATTGTGCTTGCACATTAGACCTGGGCTTTGCTCCAGAGACAGCACTGTGCCACACAGCTCGTCTAGCACACACTGACAGACACACACACACACACACACCTCTCTACAGTCTACACTGAACCGTTTATTAAGTACACTTTCACACAGTCTCACTGACGCACGCACCTGACCTCTGTTTGTAACCTGAGCGATGTCGAGCCCGTCTGTGAGCAGTGGCAAACAGAGCTTAACAGCAGACTGCCCCTGGGAGCATATTTCTGCCTTTGTTAAGTGTGTTTATCCTTCCCCCTGTCTCCCATCACTCCCTCCTTTCACTTCTACCTTACCTCCTCCTCTGACAGAAAGAGATGTCAGGTGAAGGTCTCCTCTCTGATTTCCCATTCTTTCTTTCTCCTACTGTCAGGGGACAGAATGAGCAAACAGGGACAAGTTTGGCGGGACAGAATTTGTCAGAGGCAGGGAGTCAGTGAAAGACAAAATCTGTGGAGATGGGAGTAAAATTTTTCTAATAAGAAAAAAAAAAAAACCTGCTGGATCAAGTAGCCTATGGTATTAGCTGGCTGACCTGTGAGGTCAGTTTAGAGTTTGGGCTTGGGGCAATGTGACCTGCTGGCTGTTTAAAACAGAAGCAGGATGAAAATCTCTGAGGAAAGATGATTTCATAACAGCAAGAATATGGCTGCTTTGCAAACATCGACAAAGTCCTGTTTACTGTAGAGCTCTGCTCGGCTGGGAAGAGGCGTGTACAACTTCTGTCAAGAGTTCTTAAAGGGGACTTATCATGCAAAATCCACCTTTCTTTAGCCAATAAATGTATTTTGTTGGAGTAAGAGTGCAGAAAAGTTTAATTTAGCCTCTCACAGTGCTGTGTAGATATCTTTATATTTTCTCTGGCTCCAACATGTAAGGCTGGATGGACAAGTCTTACCTTGTTGACACATTTTAATTAATTTGTAAATAAAAGCATTCTGAGCTGCTGTATAGTCATAAACCCTTTTATCAAATTAGAATGAACCGGTCTGGAAGCTGGAGGGGGCGGAGTGTGAAGCGCCTCGTTTGGATTTGAAGACACAGCATCAAAACGAGTTGATGCGAGACACAGCTCAGAAAAGAGGTGAAAGAGGGGCTTGTGGAGTTACAATGAAGACCAAAGTATTCCAGTTCCACTTTGTATAGATCCCAACTAAATGATTTAAATGTGAAAAAGAAAGATTTAGAAGCATGATGTGTCTTTATTAACGCAAAGAATTCAACACCAGCTGACTGAAAGGATTAAAGTTCAGATGCCGTTAAATATCATGAAAGTGTTGAAGAGGCTGGTCTCGGACAATCTCAGGGGGCAGATGAAGACGCTACTAGGCCATTTTGGGAGTTGATAAAACTATCATTTACCTGCTGCAGCAAGCTTATTTGCACTCAGATGTGGGGTAACTATATCACTATTTCTTTGATTTCTCTAGAGCTTTTGACACCATTCAACCAGTGTCCTCATCTTTGCAGGAGTTTGTTGGGGCAACAGCAATGGAACCAGTGGAACCAACAAGCTCAATAAGCTCATAATGAAAGCAGACTGCACACAAAACACTTATGAGGCTGTAATGGAGAGGAGGATAATGGACAAACTGTTGTCCATCTTGGCCACCCTCTCCACCACACTTTGGAAAAAAAAAAACAGCAGAGCAGCTTTTCAAACAGGCTGATACAGCTCCACTGTCGCACTGACTGGTTTAGGAAGCCCTACCTGCCCCAGACTGTTCACTTTTATTTTCCTACTTTTTCTCTTTTCATTATCTATTCATGTTCTATTTATTTTCCTTTGTCTACATTTTTATGTTTAGGTAATACACCTTTGTTTTGTATAATATTACTCTAATTTATGACATTTTGGTGATTTTTCAGTTTGCTCAAAAGATGCTGTAACACCAGAACTTCTCAGCCTTTAGGATGCATCATGTCAGTCAGTCTATCTGTACTGGAGTTGATAAAACCATTCAGTGCCTGCCGACAGCTCAAATATCTCTGAGAGTGCACAATTAAAGCTCCAGCAACAAACTGCAGTAACGGATTTATTTTGTTTTGTTTAAATGAAGCCTAACATGTACGGCACTGTGCTAAGAAAGCACCAGAAGTTCAGCTAAAAGATCCTTGGCTTAAAGATCTGAGGAATCAAGTCAACCCATCAACCTTCTGGTCAGTCTTGACTGATGAACCCACATACCCACAGCCACACGCTTGGTTTCCAACAACTGGCAGCACTCCACACAGAGAACTGTCAGCTAATGACCCAAACCCACTTAAACTGGAGGAGTGATGAAGCTAAACCTCTGAAAGGTACATTTTCTAGTTGGAGGAAAGAGAAAATCTGATAGAACTATAAAATTAAAACAGAGTGATGGATTACTGAAAGTTGAACAAATTGGTTGAATTAGGTTCTTCAGAAAAGGTTAGCTTGAAGCACCTGGTAGTTAATATTTGCTTAAGTGTTTCAACATCTTTCATCTTAACTTTAGCTCTTGTTCAATTTCAAATATTAAAAAAAAAAAAAACTAAATGAATAAACGTTTCATGCCCACAGACTGAAGCTTGTGGCTTGTGGCAACTCCTGCTTTTTGTATCGTTGCAGCTGTAAACTTTCATCATCATTCTTTTATATAAATGAAGCAACTCTTAAAAACAGCGAGACAAAGACCAAGCTTCATTTCAGCTGGATATGATTAATTAAGATTTACTGATCAACATAATTCCAGTGCTGCATTTAAGCCTGTAAGAGGTTATAATGTGCATGCACAGGTGTGGCTTTACCTTATAAGATTCTGTGACAGATTCAAACCACATTCCCACATCTATCAGTGAGGGGAGGCTTTGGTGGTGGGAAGTGGGAACGCCACACCTGTGTGAAAGGTTTGGGATTGACTTGCCTTATAGGGTTTACAAGGCCAGGCAGGTTTAGGGATTTTTTGGCTTGGTATGGAGACAGATAGTGTGTCTGTGTTACTTCACTTTTCCCCCTATGGCTTCCATCACAAATTACCTTGGTGCTAATTGAACGAAGAAAATAAAATTCTAATTGGTTTATTATTGTTATGATTTCTTCGTGTCACAAAGCACCAAAAGCAAAAAAAAAAAAAAAAAAACCTACAACTTTTATTTCTGAGTAATGTTAATGTCAAGCTCAAACTGAGAGCAGAGAAACACTAATGTTTGGACTCAAACAGCACAAGTCTATCTCAGACACACATAACTAACAACATGGAATCACAACATTCATTTCATAAATTATATGTTCGAAACTGGTTTCATGATATGTGCAAACTCAACATTCTTGGAAACTAGGATTAACTAACAAAATTACAACAAAAACAAATAAGCGTTTTTTTCAAGGGCTTCTAAATTTAACAACAACAAAAACCGACCGGACCGAGTTTTTAAACACCTTAACCAAAAACACCTGAGGTGGCTCAAGATTCTGAGATCGTGTTTTCCTATCTGAAGTTTCTCAAGACATTTAACCCAGATCAAATATGCCCTCTGGTAAAAACAATGATGTGATTATAACTCATGCTCTGTCACAGAACAAGACCAACATCCTGATGATGAGGCTGATCTTTAAGATCCTGCAAAACCCTGCAAACTAKCAGAAAAATATGCACAACTAGAGGCTAAATACAATTTAAACATCTACTTTTGCAGTAATATCCATTACAAACACTTGCTAAAGATACATTTAGATACAGCTGCAATGCATGCAGTTTATTTATAAGCACAACTCATTTTAATGAAATGTATAATTCAGCGTGACTGAAGCTAATATATGAAGAACAGCCAGAAGCCTGAGAGAAAGAAAACCCCTCTTCTATCAGCTGTTTGTTTGTTGACATACAAGCTATTTGAACATCGCTGAGCTGGCAGCAAGACGCAGTAACTGAACTCAGCCTGAAGTGTCAATCCAGATTGTTGAAGCACCACTGCCATCTCCTGACGACAGATAAGATTCCCTTTGGAGGAGTTTTAAAAAAACATGCTTTGAACTGAGAGATCACGCCTGAATGCACTAAAAACAAGTTAGTTATACTTATAGGATGGTCCTGTTGCTACTTCAAATGGAATTACTTAAAAGTTTTAAATTGACAATTTACATTTTGTAACATTTAACTGCATAATTTGAGTTCTGCTGTGAAAGTGTTTCAGTGTCTTACTGAGATCTTCAGCCAGCTGGACTCTGCGGCCCGTGATGAGCTGGGTCTTTTTCTCCATGTCTTCRCCAAAATCATCTAAAACCTCTTTCACATTTTTCTCCAACCGCCGCACTGAAAAAAAATGAAAGAACGAAGATCAAGACATTTTACCGTTATTAGAGTGGATGAGAGATGAGCCATTTATTATCATTATGTTGTTTTTTTTTACAATGGGCATTATTCTAGGATCAAGGATCAATTTTATCACTAAATACAACTGTTATCTTAAAGTTTGGGCCAGAAAAAAAAAAGATTCTGACGCAATCACACTACCTTTAACTGATGAGCCTGGTGTTAGTTGGCTGTGCAACAGTATCCGAACTTTGTTAATTTAAATGTGAGAAAAAGTATGTGTCCCAATAAATTATACACAATAGGTGATAAAAATTAAAGTAAATTTGTAAGAACAGAGTGCAAAAAAAACATCAAGCCAATTAAACTGTTCATAATAACATGCTGTGGATATACTGTTGTATATCAAACACTCTTTCTTTTCTTACCACCAGTTTACACTGCGTCCGCTCTACTTRGACCTCAGCAGTAAAAACGCACCCGTTTAAATCAATGAGAGCATTTATACTGCCTCAGCAGAGGGCGGCATAGCCATCCGTCAAAATTACATTTGATCCTATTTTTACCTAACGGCAGAACAAGTCAATCTACAAAGATTACACCGCACCAACAGGAAAAGAGCCCAACATATGTTAGTTCAAAAAAAAAAACAACCACCAACTACATTTTGTCAAAATTGTAGCTATGTAAATAAATATATTGGTAGTTTTTTACATACATGCTGTCAAATGTATCATTCTGTTTGGGAAGCAGGTTGTAACATGCAGCATATGCAAACACACAAAATGTGTGAGTTTTATTTTGAAATATGGATTAAAAAAGACAACAGTGATGCAGTTTCAGCTGCTGTTTCGTGTCCATCTTCCACAGAATGAATTAATTTAGTCAGACTTCCACATTTAACACTAGCTTTGTTGCAGGATCTCAAATTTCCTGTGCATAKTGTTCATAGCTCCTCTGCTCTGCACCGGAGCAGACGCAGTGTAAATTGGGAATGGAAACAAATGCGCGGTGCAGCGGACCTGAACAGAGCTGCACGCAGTGTAAATCTGGGGTTAGGTTAAAAAAACTCTGCTGTTGCAGGTCAARAACACACTTCCTTACCCTCGGTGTTGGTGAGCTGCTGTCGAAGAGTGTTGGCTGTGATGACCAGCATCCTCTGTATCCTCCAAAACAGAACCACATCGTTGCACTCCAGCTGGAGGAAACACGCAGGAAAGTGAGACATTTAATACAAGGGTGACAAGGTTAAAACATGGCAGCAGCTTTAGGGTTCTACTCACCTCAGCATCAACAAAGTGTCTTTGGTAGTAGTAGAAGCCTCTCTTGCAGAGGTTGCAATGAGACAGTGCTTTCTGCAAGAAGTGTCGGCGATACAGCTGATGCCACGTGTCCTTGATCTGTCAAGGTTTGCAGAGTTTTTGCAGTAAATGGACAAAAATTATAAGTGTGCCTTTTAATCAAAGGCTTAAACCTTGTTAAACGTATCTGGGCTTTAGCTCTCACCAGCACTGGGTCCACTTCTACCCCTCGTCCCTCCAGGTTCTTCCTAACTGTGGTGACCTCATCATTGGCCAAGTAAGCGGTGTGGTCATCGTGCAGCTTCAGCAAGCGGTCCAGCTCATTTTTTGTTTCGTTCCGGATGTGCTACAAGACCAAGGAACAGCAAGAGGACAACGATATCATGGTGGAAAGGTGGCATTAGATGTTCTACAGAGAATTACTCAATCTATTCTGTGCTTTGACTTGTAAACAAAAGGTGTCGAAGCTGATGTTGTATTACACCACTTTTATGACTTTTCCACTTTATAGCCTCTGAGTGGCTTGTAAAATCACAACACAATAATGACCATGACTTCTAGTAATAATAATAATAATAATAAAACAAGCTTGTGGTTCTGACCTGGTCTGGTGTACGGTTCTGCCAGTTTAGCCACCTCTGTTTCCAGTCGGGGCCCACCATGTCTTTGATCACAGATTCAGCTGGAGGAGGAGCAGGGAATTAAATACAAAGACGTTGTGAAATAAAACAAAATGAGAAACTAAAACATTTCATGAACATGTTGCAATAAGTCATACAGCGATAATACTGTTAAATCTAAGCTTCCTAAAATCCTGTTTCTACTGAATCACAAAAAAAAAAATACATTCAGTACCAGGCTGCTTTTGTAGGAAATGAAACAGTTTGCTCAACTCCCAGATCTAATTACTTTGCAGTACTTGAGTGCATTTATCGGGTTTRGTTGGACGCCAATTCTTCCTGATTCAGGAGAGGTCAGGGGTGTTCCTGCAAGCCARGTTTTATATTTTCATTGCAGCATTTTGATGATAATGATTCATCTTCTAACAATAGTAAACAACAATGCTGACCAGGTGTAACTATGCTTGAAAAAAGTAAAAAAGGGAAAGCTAGTTGTGCAAAGCTCTGACAGCATTTTGCAAATAAACTAATCATGTAATAGAGCAGTGCTCATTGTGGATTATTTTCAAAACATGTTCAACCTGTTTTTCACAAATAAACTGTTAATTTGTCCACTTGTTTTAAGGTAAGATCTCACTAACTCTATTTATTGATAAAAGTAGAATAAGTAAATTTYGTAAGAACCACGAATGACTGACCAATGTATTTAACTTGGATATTTAAAATAACCCTTGAAATGTTGCTACAGGTAATTACAGTGAACATACTGTCTTTGAGACGTGACTGTAAAGTTTCCTCCATAAACTGGATCGCTGCATCCCACTGAGGCTTGTCTGTGATGGAACGGTCTTCTAAGGCATTGTGCTGGATCACCCTCTGGTAAAAAAATAATAATTGCTTTAAATTTAAGTTGAAATCCTTTCATTGCTTTGAAGAAGAGTTTTTTTTTGTTTGTTTGTTTGTTTACCAGGCTATCTAAGGCCCTCTCGTTCCACTTGTGCCTCTTGATGCTCTCATCCTTCACAGCCTCCTTCAGCTTGTCAAAGATGTCGTCCTGGTCTTTGCCTCTGTATTCAGCCATAAAGCGAGCAAACTCCTCCTGCAGTGTCTCCCACGCAACCTTATGTAAAACATAGAAAAGTACAAAGGAGGGATAATACTTAACGTATATAATAAWACAATAAGGAAAATTCTGATTTGACAACTTTCATCAAGTTCTGAAATGTTTGTGTCAAGTGAGTCTGAAAAAAAAWATATCTGTTGCACTTTTGTACAATTAACCACAACATTTAGAAAAGTTCTTTAAACAGATACATCACCAAAACCTCAAGAAACAATAAAAACATTCATTTAATTCAATTTTAAATATGTTAAGAAGTAGAATAGTATGTATTGTCATAAAACATAAAAATATATTACCTTTGAAGATCCAATCAAGTTTTGTTAAGAGGCAGAGTTACTACAATTTAAAAGGGACAGAGGTGTTTGTGAAACCTAAAATCRGAACTAGTTTGAAGGAAAGGTGTAGTTCAGTGCAAGGAATAAAACTGTGGAATAATCTGGAGAATGATATCAGAAGTGCAGGATCAATGTATAAGTTTAGGAGAATGGTAAAATCCAGTCTGTTGAAGAAATAGGAAATGACATAATATGTATCCTTAAAAATTGTCTGAGAAAGATTTGATTTTTATTATTTTTTCCTGTTTTTTATTATTAGTTTGAATTTCTTTTGATGGAAAAAGGCACAGATATTAAAAGGTTTTTTCTTCCTTCTGCTGCCTTTCATTTTATTTTATTAGTCATTTCTATTTTTTGTATATTGAATTTGCTTTCTTTTTAAATGAAATGAATGAATAAAACTAAAACTGTTGTTCAAATAAGATGGGAAGGAACTTATATTGTTCTCATTTTTATTTGCAAATATTACAAATGTTCAAGTTTGAGTTTGTGAACTATTGGATTATTATTGTTTGAATTTATTTTTGAAAAAAAAAAGGGGGCATAAGTTTTTTTTTCTCTTCCCTCTGTTCCCTTTAAATTTATGACCTTTGTTTTGTTTTTTATTGTATAGAGATTCTTTTTGTTTTAATGAATGAATAAACTTGAACTTACATTTTTAATTTAGAACTTTAACTGTGTAAAAAAATACACATATATATATATTTTTTTACCTCCAGTGCTTTGTGTGGGAGCTGCTTGTCAGTCCACTGCTTGAGCTTGATGTCTACAGTGGTGTTAAAGGTACCAGAGTCCATTGTTTGGGCAGCAGGCAGGTAGATGTTCTCAATGACATGTGTGGACACGCGCTCCCACAACTTCTTCTGCAGAATAGCTTCCCTGTGGGCAGAAAAAAATAATAATTTATGACTCTGGAACAGGAAGAAAAAAAACCTGTTTATTTATAATGTAACATGTTGTTCAAATCTTAGTTTACTTTATTCCAATCATCCTAAAGATCTGAACAGTCACTTTTAGATTATGTTTGGTTGAATGAACCTCAAAAAAACAAGAACATTCAGAACAAAGATGATTTTTGGCGTACAGCAGGGCTCTGTAAAAGGACCCACTGGGGCATAAACGGCTGTCTTCTGCTTTTGACAGTAAATTCCTACATAGCTCTGTTATAACCCTGTTAGTGATGAAGAGCGTCTCCACCCTCATTACTTCACCCCACGGCAGCATGACTCTGGAACAAAACCCTAAGTCCCGAGTCTAGAGTCCCCTTTCACCAGAGCAGAGTTGTCCCTTTCTCATTTATCATAAACGCTTGCTCATATTTCATTCAGCTCCCCTTTTGTTTAAGTTAGCTCTCCTCGCTGTCGATAAATGCTTTCTCCAATTGTGCTGCCTGGCTAACAGGGCCACCCTCGCTCGTGTCCGTGAGCCATTCATCAGATTATTGATCAGGGAGAAGTGAAGGCACGCACACAGGGGACGGCTACAACACAATGCATACATCTCATTTAAGCAAGGTTTTCCTCCGTGTGGACAAGTTACCACAGACAAATGCAGAGAGAGAAAAACCAGCCGTGTATTTTAAAAGAAATAAACACATGAAAACTGATACTAGAAAAGAATCTGTTGAGTTTACAACTTTAGATTTCGCCTCATTAAATCCTTGAATTAATTTTTTATAAACTCACCAGTGCTGTGGGGTCACCTGACTCAAACTGATGACCTCATCCAAGATTTCGTTTTTTGCCTTTTCAAAGAGCTCATTCTGCAAAAAAAGTCAAAACATGTTTAATATTTTTATCACTGAAACAGTTAAAGCTTTTGAAAACAGCAAAACTGAACAAACTCTTGTTTAAAATAAAAAGTATGTATTAATTAAAACTAGGGACGTAACAATTAGTCGAGAATCAATTAATAATCAATTATAACTGCTTAACATGTGAATCAATTCATAAAAATGAATGAATCGATTTCATGTCTTTAGGACAAATTCAGTTTGATAACTTTTGGTTACAAACGGATTTGTGATGACATTTTTATTTATTTTGAAGTTATAATCTGTTATTAAGACAACAGACAGTTATAGTTTAATAAAAGGGCAAAATTTGGTAATAAAATGGCCACAATACACTTTGTTGAAAAAAGAACATAACCATAATCATGAAATTAAAATTGATCATTGAATCAGTGCTCGAGTGAACTGTTACATCCCTAATTAAAACTGATCCAATAATGAACCATCAACTTGATTTTTAAATAATAATTAGCACAGACTGTGGTCTTACTCTGTCCAGCTCTCGCAGACGAGGATAGTTGTTCTTCCATTCAGTCTCCAGGTTGAACCGCGATGCTAAGAGAACAAAAAAAAATAATACTTTAATCAAAACATTTTTAACCAACTTCAATCCTGCATTTAATAACTAAGAAAATGTATAAATGTACAAGTGATAATGTCAGGCAGCATAAAACTTTACTCAGTCCTCGTATAATTTGAGCTGATCATGTTCCATTTGTTCGGTCTCTGACTCACTGGACTAAACTTTACGATGTTTTACTGCGTTCAGCTGCATGCCTCCATAATCACAGGCAATGACCACAGACACACAGCCTGCCTTAGTTTCACTTCCCATGATATAAAAACCACTTTAAGATTGCTAACGGTGCCCATCCTTTAATAATAAAAAAAAGTGGGGGGGCTGAGGACACTTTGCACGCTCACTCTCTTAACTGGTCCTTCGGGAGGTGAAGCAATGGGGCCAGTGGCACACTCTTTATCAAAACTGGGAGTTTTAGCTCTCACATACACACAGAGACGGACACACAGACACACAAGCACAGCGTGCTCGCTGCCACCCCCCCCCCCCCCCCCCCCCCACACCCACACCACACACACACACACTTTTTTTTTTCCTTCAGGTCCCTATCCACAGAGCAGATTAGTCTAATTGCAGGTTTGTGGCGCCAAGAATGGAGGATGAAAGCCGGCTGCGTGTGGTTTGATGGGATATGGATCAATACGCAACACAATAGACCTATGGGAACTGCAGTCTCACAGCTATAAATCTCCTCTGTTGTTAGCAGTGGCTTCTGATTGTCTAGACTAATTGAAGAGGGCAGTAAGGAGGGGTTAGAGAAGTGTGGCCTAGTGGGCTGAGGGAGAACACTGTAGTCAAGCTGTACTGGACTCACTGTAGTGGTCACTAGTAGCAGAGTTGCACTTTGTTTAATTTACAGTTAACAGATGAATTCAATGTCTTATAACTTTATAAAATATGTATGATAATGCCAGGTGATGATTTATTAAACGACAACAACAAAAAAAGAGAACTGATGGGTGTTTTGTGGCCTGAAATTCAGTAAAGTCAAACCTTTAAAAACATCAGCTTGCTGCTCTACGGACTCTCGGACCATCTTCCAGAAGCAGTCAGAGACGGCCAGACTCAAGTTTTTCGTGGTCACCTGATGAGCCTTCAGCATCCCGTCCCTGCTGACACGCATTAAATATTATCAACAATGGAGAGTTTCACTTGAGCCGTCACTGAMATCAGGTGAATCGACTACTTGCCTTAGTAATCTGGAGCCCTGGAAAAATTCCTCCTCGTAATCTTTAATAGAGTCTATGCTTTCACCGCTGCTCCCTTTAAATCAGGACATGTTGAGTATTTAAAACACAGTGATAAATAATGAAAAAATACATTTAAAATGTGGAGTTGCTGAAGACTATTGGTTACCTTTTCCTGTCACTACTGCAAAATAGCCCAGGGCCTTCATCGGAAAAAGCTTTCCTTCAATAATTTGCTGGATCTGAAAAAACAAACAAACAAAAAAAGAGACAAATAAAGCTGAATTTTAATGCTGCATTTGTAAAAATGTCTTTATATGGAGGCGTTCTCAAATCATGGGATGGAGCTCCCTCTTGTGGAAAAACTGGAAATACACTTTTACGTAAATAAACGCTCTGTCATCTTCCTCACCAAGGGTAATATTTAATAGTACAAGAGTACTATTAAATCCAAACAAATAAGTCAACACTAAACATACTGTTTCACACTTTTTAAATATTTATTGGAAGAGTTCAGCTTTCTTACTCTACTCGGGCTGGCCAGGTTTTTCTCAGCCAAGTCCACTTTGGTCAGAACAAAAATGGTCCTCTTCCCCTGAGGGTCCATCTGACTAACCAAGTCTGTAACGATGCTCCGCTCTGCATCCACACTGCCATCTGGATAAAGAAAAAAAAAAGAAAAAAATGTCAATGTGGATTTGAAAACGAAGGACCGTCTCAAAAATGCAGTTTTTTTTTCACAAATACCCTTCCAGCTTATTACACCACCACGTCTCTTTACAGATAAGGGTAGTAAAATCGATGCACACAACTCACCCTGAATACAAAGAATGATGGCATTGGGGTTCTGCATGTAGGCCTTGCTCATACTGAAGATGGTTTCCTTTGTGTCTGAAGCCATGCCTGTAGTCACCGTCTATGAAAGAGTCACAACAAATGTACATTTTTTTTCATTCATACTTTTACATTGGAAGAAAAGTGAGGAAATAATTTAATTAATTTAAAACACAAAAAATATTTTTTGACTAAGACATTGAGCTAAACCTGCAAATATTCCTAATTTTACTGGGAATAAGTTATTAGTTACAATTATTAGTTTAATAATTATACTCACACTGATGACACCAGGTAAGTCAACTAGTACCATCCTCTGGATGCCCGGCCCTTTAACACTCAAGGATATCGTCTATCATAAAAAATTAACATTTTTCATGAAATATTACAGAAATAAATCAGCAACAATTTCATTAGTGATTTGAACAGAACAATGTCCAACCTCAGAGCTGACGGTCTGCCCCTCCTTCACATTCTTCCTCATCCTCAGCTCAATCTCATGCCTCAGAGCAGCCAACTGCAAAAACATCAGAAGAATAAAAGGTGTGAAAATAAAACAAGCTAAAAAGTGGAGCTCAAGTCAAATGAAAGGAAGCGTGTGTAACTTACATCCTCCTCCTTGGTGAGGTCAAACTCTCGGCCGCTGTCTTTAAACATGGCTACATGATGGGGGCCTTCACTGAGTGTCACCTGCAGGACAAATACAGAACGAAACATCAAGTTACCCTCGCTCAGTCTCATTAATCCAGAGCTACAAACGTGACCTTAGCCTCTCAGACGCCTCTCACCTTGACAGGAGAGCGTGTCATCATTTCACCTGAGCCCCTGGGAAAGATCCTGGCCTGGGCAATCATCTCTAACACGCTGGTTTTCCCAGCGCTCTGATCTCCGACCACAACTACCTGAAACATAAGTGAGGAAGCAGGTTTGATGCTGGAGAAATAACAAAACAGATGTTTAACTAAAGAATTTCCATTTTCTGTGATAATGCAGTGAATGCTTCTTGCTGAAAGATTTCTGCTGAGGAAACAACGTTAATAAAAAAACTGTTATTGTGAGTTAAATCTGAAAAGCTGATGTTTGCTTAAAGTAGAAAATAAAGTAAAAATAAAAAAACAAAAATGTGTTGAAAAAGTTGAATAGAGCAGAAATGTAGCTGAAACAAGTTACATTTAGCAGAAGGTAAAAGCACAGTAAAAAAAGCTTACATTATCAGAAAACAAGAAAATAAGCACAAACAGTTGCAATTTGTGAAACAAGTTGAAATGAGGTGAAAATAGCTCAAAAATAGATGAAAAGCTAAAAATTAGCGCAAAAAGCAGAAAAAGCATATGCTTGCAGAATTGAATGGTAAGAAGCTGAAATTATAGTAAAAAGGTGTAGTTAGAAAAAAACTCAAATTAGCTAAAACAGCTAAAAAGTAGCTTAAAAGAGAAAACTGCTTAAATTAGCATAAAAAGGCAGAAAGAAGCACTAAAATGTTTAAATTAGCATACAAAGAGCAGAAATTGGCAGAAAGATAGCTAATCAAAATAATAAAATAAAAAATAAATAAAAAGATAGGAACAAAAAAATAAAAAAAAGAAGCTGAAGGCTAAAATCAGCACAAAAAAGCCAAACCAGAGAAAAAGGTAAAAAGCAAACTAAAGTTTTATAAACCTTTTTATGGTTTTTAGGATGTTGAAGACATATCCATTCATTGTCAATGAGAAAACGTGGCCAAAAAAAACTAAATAGCCGAAAAAGTAAATGCTGAAATACCTAAATAATTTGGTAATTCTGCACCCATGGCATTAATGAGCTGAATGTTTTAATACATGAAATAAAACAGCACAAACATTGTGGAATGAGTTACGTGTCAAAAAACGTGCAGAAGAAAAATGAATCATCTCAATAATGTGAATGACTGATAAGCCTTCAGACAATTAGAGGATCAAAGATGACAGTAAGAAATGGCTATTGAGTCTAAGTAATATCAGATTACTTATACATTAGAATTTTATTTTTATTATTATGCAGGTTTTGCAACAAAATACTGGCAGTCCTGTAGTTTTTAAACTCAAAAGCCTTAACTGACAGAAATCAATTTTTAATGAACAAGAGTCCCTGCTTACCCTGGGCAGGTGGTCCTGGGTGTTGTAGTTAGCATCATAGTCGGATAAAACGTCGAGGACTTCAGAATACAAGTCAATAAGAGATTTCTGCACAATGTCACACAACAATAATAAATATCAATAAACATAAAAAATGCAGCGTTACTTTAAAGAATCAAAATTTGTGCCTCAAAATTATYTTAATAATTTTTAAATAAAATGTAAATATTGATTTTGCTTTATTCAAGTCACCTTCACTTTCCTTTGATGAATCCCCTTATCGTCTTTTTGCAGCACCACTTTCCTCAACTCTTTATTTTCCTTCTCCAGCCTCTCCAGCATGCGTTGGTACTTCAGCTAAACAATACATAATGTCCGGTTAGGATCGGACCACACTTTTTTCATGATGAAACACAAACATATTAATCCTGAACCTAAATTATTTTTCCTTTAACCTAAGAGATAATCATCTTTACCTGAGTGCGAAGCAGCTCCTCTTGAAGTTGGTCGACCTTTTCTCGGTCCGATGACTGAAAGTCACAGGAGACACAAAGACAACAAACATCGACTGGGTTAGAGCCACTGTTTTGTTTTAAATTTACACGACTCCTGTTTTACTTCCAAATGTTAAACTCCCACCAACACCACAGAGATTGGATGCAAGCGAACTGCATCACGGAGAGAATCAGAGTAGAAGTTAATGCATGAAGACAAGATCAACCATTTCAWGCAGAGACAGTTCTCATCACTTTGCTTCAATCCCAAAGATTCACCAACGGCTACAAATCAAACAGTGAACTCTGTAAAACAGAATGATTTGAAGCACAAATCACTTTTGTTAAACAGCTTGATTATGAATCTTTTGACATTTGATTTTAAGCATTTTACACAATCAGCCCATGTTTCAGGATGAGGCAGGACAGAAAACAGGAAACACAGAACAGACAAAAGAAAACAAATCAGAAACTACTTTATCAAAATAAATCTTTCACCAGGAATTATGATAAGAACTTTGCTTTAAATTACTTTTGAACAATATTAACAGCGTAATAGTTTGTATTTATTTTTGTTAAAGGAACAGTGTGTAGGATTTTGTCTATTCTTTTTGCCGAAATTGAGATAATCACTAATGACAATAATAAAAAAACATGTCTAATCATTGCAGACAAAGACCTTGTTTTATTATTTTTACCTTATAAAAAGCTGTTTATATCTCCATGGTCGCGGGTCTATGGAGGACCAAACCTATCATTATTGGAAATAAATGTATAAATATATAACTGGCGTAATAAAATAAATTATAG
>NW_013952410.1:1146586-1156432 GCF_001266775.1 Austrofundulus limnaeus | reverse complement strand
GGACTAGGGAGGATGATTCAGCCACTCAACCACTAGATGTCGCTGAAAACAACAAATCCTACACACTGTGCCTTTAAACAGACAAATCCCACTGAGATCACAAATCCAGGCCTGGACCTGAAGGCAGTCTAAACATGCATGATTTTGGATGGTGGGAAGAAACTGGAGAACCACAAGTAATCCCACGCAAACACYACAAAAACATGCAAACTCCACACAGACAGAGTCCAGGTCCAAACTGGGGCTTAAATCCAGGACCTTCTTGCAACAGTGCTAACCACCCATACATTGTGCTGCCAAATAATTAATTTATATAAATATTAGACGTTTTTATAAATACCAACAGTTAGATTTATTCCAGTTAGTTTCAGAAAGTGCAGTTCACCCCATGCATCCGTTTATCACTTCACTCCAAGCCGTGTTAACAAGCTTTATTAGAGGACTGCTGATGATCACTTTTAAAACAGAGTGAAGCTGAGCTGGTCACTATTTTTCATTAAAATTAGCTTCAAGAGCTTGTTTCCTCACAMACGACTGACAAAACTTGGAGACTACTTCTGGATGTTGTTGGATAATGATGTAAATAAATAAATTAGCTTCTATATCTTTACTAAAATAGTCTTATTATAGATTAAAATCTAGTTAGTATTCTTTTTTTTAACCAAATGTGGACCAAAATATGTATGAATTTAAACAAGATTAATGCATTACAGAAAGTCTTCTTGTAAGGCTCAAACAAGAATTTTCTTTATATATAKTACAGGTCAGGGATGGGCAACTGGTGGCCCACAAATAAGGTCCTGCCCTTTTGCCATTATTTTTGTGAGGTAGACTATCTGTTCAGAGAATTTCAAGGCAAACCTTTGAGATGATGTATGCCATGAAGGATTTTAATATAAGTCTCCACTACAACCCGTTGCACAAAGCTAAATATGAGAAGTTAACTGAGGTCGAAGGTATATGAACAAAAGCAAAAGGTTTTRACCAGAACCYCAACCATGCAGGAGTCTGCACTCAARGCGTCTTATGCCATTGCACTTCAGCTCGCTAACATAGGTATTTATTTTTGGTTTGCCACAAAAGTTTTGAARTCATATTAAACAGAAGTACAACATGGCGTGAGCATTTGAGCATGAAATATGTCAGTTTTATCACATTTGAGTAAGGGTGCAGCGCTCTGTAGCCCTCTTGTAGCYTCAACAAAAAAGTTTATCCTTCCAGAATTTCTACATTTGTTTTGCCTATGATTAAACATCAGGCAAACATTTAGGCATTCTTTCCCACGTAAAAAAGTAAATTAACGCAASCTTAACTACAAGAACAAATTTAAAAACAAGTTTTAATTTAGTTGAAGATAATTTCCTTTTGCTAAGCTACCACCCCGCATGCTAAAAAGATGGCAACATAAAAATTAAACTGCTAAAACATATAAAGTCCTGCTCTGGGACTTTTTTTAGTTGTGATGTTTCAGGAACTGTTGGTGGAATGGGGCGGCTCTAAGTTGGGTGGGACCTTCACCTTGCGTGTCTGTGGAGCAGGATCTTGGGGTGGCGAACGCGCACTATTGGCTGCAGCCGCTCGCCGGACCTCCTCCTCGTGCTGCTGGATCTGCTGCTGAATAAGAATGAGCTCCCCGAGCAGATCCTGCTGGGGTATGTCATAGTCAGAAAGTGGAAGGAGGAGCAAAAAAATAAATAAAATAAAAAAATAAAATAAATAAAAAAGAAAGAAAATAAAAAGGACCAGAAAACCCATGCAGGCCAATTCTACGGTGCCCATCCGGTGACACTGGATAAAAAGAAATATCTCATGGCCACAAGATAAATACCGCGTGGCCACAAAATAATTTTGTGTAGCATGTCTCTTTGTGAGTGATAGGCTACAGACATTGCTGGAGTCAGATTTCGAATATGTTGTGTTTGCTTTGACGTGTGCAAATGTAGCCTACCCCACACTTATGAAATTTATTATTATTATTATTATTATCATCATTATCATCATCATCATCATTATCATTATTATTATTATTATTATTATGTGATGTTAATATAAACAATTCATCTTACATAGTAGACTATTTACTGAGATGGGTAGAGTACCCAAAAATTGTACTCAAGCAAGAGTAGCACTACTTCAACATATTTTTACTCAAGTAAAAGTAAAAAGCAGCCATCTAAGAAATGGCTTGAGTAAGAGTAAAAAAGTAGTAGTATTACTTGTAGTAGTACTTGAGTAGTGTAAAAAGGCTACTCAAGTGCTGAGTAACTGAGCAAAACATCAATCATTTAATAGTTAAGAATTACATCATTAGACAGACTCAATTATAAAGCTATGTTGAAATGTTGGTATTTTAAAGGGATCCCTGATTAGTTGTAACATTAGACTTTATTTGATAAACATATATTTTAAKTGTAAAATAAAGACTGTAAAAATACTGTAGGKTGTTTAGTTTTGTACATTTTTAAAAATATATATTTTAACACGGATGGAGACATTTTATTTAGACACAAAGCATTCTGGGTAAATGATGACGTGGGTAGGTCATCTGTGCAAGGCTGCTAGCAAGCTATATCCACCCTGAAGGTTAATCTTGGACAATATCTGACGATCGGCTCTTTTAAATGAAACCAGAGAGCGTTGACAGAGAGGAGAAGGTAGAAATGACTCAGTCTGTAACTGAAAATATGGATGGAGGACAACAGAGCTGCTTGATGGAAGAAGAACCTCAGCTTAGCCTGTTAGTCTTTTGTGCTAGCACTGACGCTATATTGCCTTATATATACTGTATTAGGTCGGTGCTAGTGCGACAAACAAGCTAAAATGAGGTCCTCCATTTTGAGACCATTCCTCCTTTGAGACTAAYAGCTACTTCGGGGGTACCGAGTAACACGAAGGGCTACTTGATACAAACATAAATTTGAATGGCTCACCTTTAATTATAGTWTTACTTATAATAAATTTATACGTTTATACGTTTGTCTCCCTGATTAAATCTCAATGCTGAAGACTCTTCATGGTAATCATAATTTACTGTGGTAGATTAAACATAAAACATTTTTATTTAATTGCATTTATTAACATTTTAAATTTTGTGTGTATTTTGTAAATGTAAAAAATAAAATGATAAAACTATTTGGCAGCTTGTAGGAATGAACACATTTGTAACATTTATTTAAAATACGTAGTCTATTTCTTTAAGAAAATGGTAACTTCTTTTCCATTTTTTAAAAGAAACTTTTACCAGTAAAACAATTAACTCATGACCTTTGTGCTCATCACTCCTACAAACTCTTGTAGATACAAAATAACAGTTATGTAATATAAAAAACAAGTAAAGAAAAAAATTCTCCCAATCATTGTGAAAATTTGTTCTACGTTTTAATGCTCTTTTCCCCTCTAACCAGAGGTAAACAAAGTGAATATCTGTGCTCTAAGGGTTAATTTTCCAAAAGGTGGGTGTTGGGGTGGAGTTAAGTGTGTGTCTGTGAGGAGCTGCAGTCTGCAGAGGAACTCGGAGATAGACGCAGGAGAGAACTTTTTGATAGTTTCTTGTGTTTAAAGGGGTTTAARGGGAGATGTGGCTTTAACAGCAGCTCTTGTTGACATTCTTTAGAAAGTGTTTTGTTAATAAAAGCTCAAAAGAGCACACGGGTGACTTTTGGTTCCATTGTTTAACGTTCAGAGCTCTGCTTCTCGGTCAGTCGATCAGTGCTATTTTTAGAAGGTGTCGTGCGGGCGACTCAGAAAGTCTCGCCCACTGGCACCGTATTGGTGACCCCTGGGGTAGAGTATCCAGATACACTCCAGTAAGAGTAAAAATTAAAATTACTCAAGTGAAAGTAAAAAGTACAGCATAGTAAAAGTACTCCTAAAAGTACATTTTCTTCCAAAAAGTTACTCAAGTAAATGTAACGCAGTAAATGTAACTAGTTACTACCAAACTCTGGCTATTTATGAGATGAAAATGAACACGACAAGTGTGTGTCGGAGAACTGATTTTTTACTGTGTTCCTAAACACAACACAATTCCAACACCTGGAGCAAAGGCACGGTGTGAGAGAGGAGCCTGCTTTGAGTGTTGAGCTTCAATTAAAAAAAGTAAAGCTTTTGGATAAATGCAACTTCAGTCGTCACCTCTGTCTTATAACTGAAACATATAGAGATAAGAATTACTTCATGTCTGAAAGTGACTGAATTAAAGTCAATTCATTCAGACTTGAGCATATAAATAATCAACAGTCTCTTCATGTAAATGACTGCAGTAATTATCAGTAAGTATTATCTTCTGGCCACGCAATTAATTTTTTTTTAATCCTATGTCACTGGACGGGCTCCGTAAAATTCTGTACCCCAACTTGGTCTGGGAAACTGGCGCTGGTGTTGTTCAGGTAGAAAAAAAGAAGAGAAAAACTGGATTTGAGTCCAGGTTCGAAAGAATGGAGGTCTGTCTTTTAGATAATCTTGCCGCTATCATCAGTGTACCCAAACAAAGTCTGTCACGAAAACAAATTTGTCAGACTGAAGGCAGAGGAGACAAATAATACAACAATAAGTGCCTCTCAGCAAGCGGCATCAACAGTAACTCTACATTGTTTGCTCAACATTATGTTTCGCTGTGATTTAATCCCTGTACGATAACCATAACTCTGACCTGACTTCTAACAGAATTTATAAAACTTCAATGGAAATTCCTGTTTTAATGTAGAACACAAATATTCAATGTTCTGCAACGTTAGACAGATTTTAATAACTCGTCTGATGAAGCTTATATAAGCAAAAAAAAAAAACAACAACAAAGCCTTAGAATCAATCAGCTTGAAGCACAAAGCAGGAGAAATCTGACTTATTTCAATAGATCAACATGACAAAACTGTTGTTTTAATTTTGTGCCTTTTTCACTTGTTGATATAATCAAATAAAAGTGGTTTAATATGAACAAATAACTGTGAAGGTCATGTTGTCGTCATGTTGGAGACCATGATTTAAGGGTAAAAGCAGAGCGTAAGAAAGAAAAGTTAGTTGCTTAAAAGCTCCTCTTCTGATTATTCACTGGTTATGTTGGTTTCTAAACTTTGTACCATGACAAAAACACTGAAAAGACATAAAAACATTGAGACACTTTAACTGTTTAAGATGGAAAGAAAAGAAAAAGTCAAATATGAACATAAATATATGTCCATACATGGGCCTTTTTGCTAGAAAAAAAGACATTCAAAAGCATAACAAGTGGCAAGCAACAATAAAACACCTCATCAGTGTGTGAACGTCACTTTGAGCAACGTACAGGTTGCAAAAGTTCCTTAAGCTGCTTTGTTTTAAAATTTATTGGTAATTTAGGTAATAAAAAATAAAACAAAGCAAAGCGTTTTACATTTAGGAGAGCTGGTTAATCAAAAGGACCCACAAACACTATGTAGAGTTTATTTTGTTCAAACCTTTTTAATATTTATGCCTGTTACCAAGATGTAAAAAATTTTAAACAGTTTCAAACTTAATTTCTTTGATTTTCGTTGAACAAAACAAACTCGAGGATACTTTGATTACATTATTTTGCTTTGGAAGTGAAAAGCTGCCAAACTGCCAACTGGAGCTGGATGTAAACAAGAGCTGTGGTGACACAGAAAGCACGAAAAGCAGAGAGGTGGCAACAAGTTTCGTAAACTTGCCTTCTTGTGTTGCTTGTCGCTGGCATCGTGTGAGGCTGCGGTTGAAGAGTCGGTTGCTCTTAGTGCAGGATTGCCTGAAGGGTCTAACAGAGGAAACATGAAAAGCAAAAAATAAATTGTTACGGTAGGAAATTATTTAAAATGCGTATGAACAAGAAAGAAAAAAAAAAAAAAGCTCAGGGCGTAGTAGAACCAGAGGCAGAATGAGATTTTCTAAAAAGTTAGCAACGAGATTTTAATTAGAGAAAAGACCCTTAGAGGCCAGGTGAGTGAGAGGGTGGAAGTCAAAGGAGGCAAACGTCACTTAAATATGATAAAGTCAGAGGCAAAGTAAAAAAAAATTAAAAAAGAAAGGAAAGAAAGGACGGGCTTCTTACTACAGACAGACAACAGATCACTACAAACACTTCAAATTTGTGGATCAAAAAATGCTAAGCCTTAACGTCCTGCCTGAAATCCAAAAAAAAAAAAAGAAAAAGAATTTTGAGGCCTTTACTGATGAAAGTCAGAAAAATAATAAAAACTTATCTGCATAAATTGGCAGCAAACCTCCATCCAAATTAGCATAACTTCAACGCATCGATAGAAAAGTGGTCAAAGAGCGACAGAGAGGAAAAAAAAGAGGCGGAGCTGGCTGTCCCACCGAGTTTACACACCTAACAACAGATGCAGACCCYAGGCTCCTTTGACTTCACTACCCAAACCCACGCCTGTGAAGAATGTGGAGGAGGGCAGGGGAGGAGGAGAAAGGAAGAACACAAGATAAAAATCATGAAAGACAGAAGCAGAGGGATGGCGGTCAAACCAGGGACATGAMGAGTTGTAGCCGAGCCAAAGCTTTAACTGAGAAAATCACTTCATGAAGAAACTAAGAGGTGAATGAACCCTAAACTGGGTCTGATCCTTTATTAGACATTGTGTAAAAGCCAATCAAAAGAAATTATTTTATAAAATGCTTTTTTTTAATAGTCAGAAACTTGCCATATATATCGATAATT
Organism: Austrofundulus limnaeus; assembly: GCF_001266775.1. NCBI lineage: Eukaryota > Metazoa > Chordata > Actinopteri > Cyprinodontiformes > Rivulidae > Austrofundulus > Austrofundulus limnaeus. Next base: position 1,149,768 of record NW_013952410.1, on the reverse strand, counting down.
CATTTGTTTATTGATGTTAAATTTTAACAGAATACTTCCGTATAACAGTTCCTCTGAGATCCAGTAAATTCTAGCAAAAGCTTTTAGACAAGAAACCTGAAGTACGATGATCAAAAAGAAATAAACTTGTGTAGTAAAATATAGTCAGAAAAAAAATAAACACATTATTACAAAGTGAATGTAATGAGTTATAATTTTAACATAAATGTGATAAAAATAATTAGCATCAAAAATCATTCTAACAGTAAGACAGAGTAACATTTATTTTGTTAAATCTAAACACGTTATTAGTAAAACTTAAGCTACTAAAGCCCATTGTAAATCTGAGAGCGCTTCACGTCATTCATATCTCTGGATTAAAGTAGGAGATATAAAATGAAATACAATAATTGTATGATAGTACGGGTGCAAAGGCGGTAAAGAATAAAATGTCAAAACCAGGTTTTCTTTTGTGAAACTGCTGTGATCGTCATCCTGTGTTAACTTTCTAAACCGATCTGTTATTTACTCACCAGAGGAAAGAAGGCTTTTCAGGAACGAGAAGTTCTCTCCTATTTTGTCAAAGTCTGGGAGGAGTTTGGCAATTTCTTCCCTTTCTGGTAGAGCTTTCGCCAGTTTTTCTGTAAAGCAAACAAATAATGGTGTCCTGTCACCGAAGGGTTACAAGTTCGATCCCCCCCCCCTTCCAGTCGTCTCAATTGTTGTGTCCTTGGGCAAGACACTTCACCCGCCTCTCCTACTTGTTTGTGTTTGCACACCAAACAACTCTACCTCTCAATCACTACATAAATAATAACCAGTGGCAATTGTACATCGTTTTTCCTGTACTGGAACACTGACTTAATGACTGAGTTCGACTCATTTTGCACCCCCCCCCCCCCCCCCCCCCCTCGGATTATGAGTCTGCCATGACTATTTTTTCCTGTAATTTTATATTTTTCTGCACAGTATCTTGCTTTTTTTAATCTAATTTCATCTTGATAGTCCAGTATAGTAACTATTATTCTTATTTTTATTTTGATTTATGTTTATTTTTTATTGTTACTATCGTTATTGTTGTTACAGTTGATAATGTCACACAGCAATATACTGTTTCTGTGGATTGATGTACATATCTGCTGCTGCTGCTATTACACCTGAATTTCCCTGTGTGGGAAAATAAAGACTGTTTCTATTCTATTCTATTCTACTCTACTCTACTCTACTGATGGTGGTCTGAGGGTCCAGTGGCGCCGGTGCATGGAGTCCCGCCTCTGTCACAGTGTTCCCCATGGCAGCTGTGGCTACAATGTAGCTTATCACCATCAGTGTGTGAATGCGTGTGTAAATGGGTAAATGATGGTAGTGTAAAACACTTTGGGGTTTTACACTACAGTTTTACATGAACACTGTTAGAGGCATGTGTATGTGCATCAATGAGTTGCCGTGTATGTAACATGAATATACAGAATTTTATGTAATGCATGGGTGTTATAATTTGAACATTGTATCTAGGAACATTTACCTACTAGAACATCAGTCACATGTAAATACAAAAACAGGTAAATACTACATTTTAATTGTCTGTGACATATTGCCAATAAATGAAGCTGAAGATTGAAAGTTTAATCGTGCTACTGTAAGGTTAATGCAGCTGTACTGTGGTTTGAGTTGCAACTGTTTCATGCAAAACACACAACCCAAGATAACTACTTTGGTAACACAGGTGGTAAAATGAAACTCATAACTTTAAGCACACACAATATTCAGAGGTTGTCTTTTCTGATGATATTATTGCAGAGAAACAGACTAAAATACAATGTAAGACAGAAAGTGAAACGTAAAAAAAAATACTTACCAAGATCAATTTGTTCACTCAGTTTCCAAACAAAATCTGGAACAGCCCAGTTATATTGACTAAAATCAGGCAGCATGTCCTTCCACTCTTCATAGGTCTGGAGATAAAATGACAAAATTATTTGAAGGTGTGTTTACGTTTCTAACAAGAACTCATGTGCTATTACATCCACACTGCACTGCATATCACTGGAGAGGAAAATAATCTTATCGCTCAAAAATAATGTTGCAACACAATAATAATAATAATTTTAAAAAATGAATACTGACCTTCTTAGCTGTGTACCCTCCTCCCACCGCCGAACCCAGCAAAATGTATCTGAGCTTTAGCAGCCGGGCCGCCAGGCGAGCCACCCAAAAGTTGCGCTGCTGTTGGTAGTTATGGCCACCTGATCCTGGAGGTGGTTTTGAAGGCCGCATGGGCAACCGAGACATAGAGGTAAAATATCGAGCTGCTGTACGATGAGGAGGTCGGTGAGGGTTAGAGTTTCCCGAATAGCGATGGTGGATGGCACAAGACATAGGGTGGAGCTTCTGCAGCGGGATTCGCAACCTTATCCCCATATCGGTTTGAACGAGGTTCCTGCAGGCCATGCTGAAACGTAAGAGAAATGCAAGTGTAAGGCTTTGATAAAAGAGAAAGGGTACAGTTTGGTGAAACATTTCACAACTACAATGCACAAAACCTCTCCCTAATTTCCTATCCTTTGCTCCTGAAGAGACAAATTGTCTTTTAAAGCGGCCCTAATCAACAGTTCTGTTTTCTGTTCAGCACACTGAGCAGTATTTGATTCCAAATGAGGAAGTCAGTGACAAACGAAAAAATGTCAAACCTATAAAAATCTTTCACAAGAAATGAGCAACTTCTTAAAGTCAAATCTTTAAGAAAAAGGGAAAATTCCAGCAAAGACCTAACACGGGACCTGAGAAAGGCATTATCCTTCAGTTGAAAATTTTCTGGGAATATTCTTGTTGCTCAAAAGACACAATTATGTCCATCAATCTATGTTATCTTTGATATTTTTCATAGTTTCATAAAGAAGTTATAACTTCGATATTTGTGACAAGTTAGCTAATAATTTAAAAGTAGTTTCTTAGCTAAATTGTCTGTTGTGAGTAGGGCTGCAACGATTAATCGATTAATCGACGACTAATCGATTATTAAAATAATCGATGACTAATTTAATAATCGATTAATAGTTTTCTCTCTTTTTTTTGTTCTTTATTTTGTTTTTCTCTCCAAACTGCTTTGACACCTTCCACTGCCACATCTGCCTTTCTGTCCTTGACACACATGCACAGTAGTGGTAACTGGGGTAGGCCGTGGACGTCACAAGACATTATAC
>NW_013952410.1:1143916-1145908 GCF_001266775.1 Austrofundulus limnaeus | reverse complement strand
TGTTTTAATGATTTGGCCGATTAACTGATTAATCGAAAAAATAATCAACAGATTAATCAATTATTAAAATAATCGTTAGTTGAAGCCCTAGTTGTGAGCAGACAATAATGATTCAACTATAGCGTTTAAAAACATTTATATCTTAAATCACTTGTTCCAAACCTCCTGGAAATATATTGTAAGTCTAAGAATGAAAAACTTGGAAGGACTTGATAAAAGAAAACTACAGTAATGACAATCTGATCATTATAATTAATAAACTTAATTAAGTGGGGTCTTATATTAATACCAGTTATAACTAGTTTATTGTTGGCTACAAGATTCTGTCAGAATCATTACATAACAGCATATCAGTAATAAACATTTACATACTTCTAGTTATCTACATGTAAAGCAGTATACACTTCATATCATGCTCAAGACAAGGCAAGTTGATTTAAAGAAATAGTAGTCTGCCACTTCAAATTCAGCAAAATATATCATATTTAATCAGTGTTTCCCCTACCATTATACAGGCAGCCACCCCCCCCCACCCCGACCCCAACGAGATGGCCCGCCTCTCTAAGAATTTCAAGACATGTAGTCATTTTTATTTAAATAAGGCCAGATCAAGTCGAGAGCTACTTTTTGTGTCCCTCCATATCCACCTCTCACCAAACTTGGGGAAAAAGAAGGTGCAGAGCGAGGCTGAGCGCTGTTTGTGGTCCTCACAAAGATAGAAAGACGTGTGTGTGATTAGACGTGCAGCTCTGCTTTTAATCACGTAGCACTGATGAGACAGCTTTGCAAGGTACTTTTTCTTTCTTTAAAAGAAAATGTGACAGGTGAAGTCACAGCATGGTTACTACCTTATCAATAATTACTGCCTTTTTTCCCCTTTCTCTGTGGGTGGGGGGTCAGCTTCACTCAGCTGCAGGTGAACACCTCCCGGGAGCGCACAGGTTTCCTGGACTATTTACCACTGAGGATTACGTTGTATTTTATATTGATTATATTTCTAAAAGCACTTCGCAGCATTTCCCCTGTGTGTTCACGTCACGAGCGCAACAAAACCGCGACGGGTCAGCTGACTGTTTTTAAAGCGAGGGGCAGCGAACCCGTCCCCCTGCAGCTCGGCTCTGACCAGCCCGATACGTGTCAACCCCTTCAGACGTTTAACGTGTATAATGAGCTTCAAAAATTTGTAATTTGCGCAAAAAAATCAGTATTAATCACGCGGGTGGGTTGGAGGTGCGCTGACTGCAGCTGCGCGGGGTGGGGAGGAGGGTCTTTTAAAGATGTGTCTACATTTGACTTTTATTTTTTCTAAAATCACAGAGTTCTCTGAGTCAGCTTCTGATGTTTGTAGTTAATCATAATATCTTCTAAATTTAACCAGGTGTTTCAHTGKCTTTAAATTACACAATAATTTTACTGGAGAAACTTGTCAGTTTGGTTAAAAAAACAGTAAAAATATTTTTTTTTCTGTGCAGAGAACTTCCTCTGCTATAATTTATTTTAAATAAATTTATCAAAGCTCCTCAGTTGAAAACACTAAAATTATAGAAAAGATGTTTAAAAACTTCTTTCCTCAGAAAGTCTCAGTCCAAAGAACACTAAACTGTAACTTTAATAAGTAAAAAAAAAGTTTGACCTGTAAGCAGAAAGCTTATGGATGCTAGATGTTGGTTTTTTATCTCTATTTCAAAGAAGAGGATGAGGAGGAGAACGAGGAAGTAGTAGTCAGTAACCTGCTGACTGAGAACATTTGTATATATTACACTTTGTATACAGAACAATATAACCTACTTATAAAATTATGTTTTTATTGAGATATTTTTTGGACAACCAAAATGTTTTGAGGACAACCAGATTTTGTCAAACCCCCGTTTGAGAGGTCACCACCATGGTTAAAAAAAATCTTTGGAGAAACTCTGCAAAGTTACAGTTCTTCTAGTTCTAAAGATTCTTAGAAAGGACATGATTTGAAGTTTTTACTGATAATATTTTATT
>NW_013952410.1:1135386-1143264 GCF_001266775.1 Austrofundulus limnaeus | reverse complement strand
CACACACACACACACACACACACACACACACACACACACACACACACACCAAGACCAATTTCCTAGGGGAAACACTGTATTTAACGGTCTTCTTTCGGGTACAGAAGCTAGTACACTATAGAGCTAGCCGAGCCAAGACCACACACTGCATACCGGGGACATCCATAATTTAAAGTCCGTGGGAAGATTTTTTTTAAAAATCTACCAAGTAATTAATATTTTTAAGCATGTATCTTTTTTTAGCAGATGCTCAGACATCTTGTTGGTCAGTCCTCGGCTGTCACAAGAAGGCACTTTATTAAACCTGACACAGTTAGCATTAGCTTCGGCTCTCGTTACCTTCAGTAAATGGAAAACCTACCAGGCAGCTTTGCTCCCGACACGCAACATGGTGCTGTTAGCAGCGGCTGAAGGTCGGTCTCTATCAGATTCACCCCTCAAACACAGTTTTCATCTTTACCTATTCTACACATCTGTTTGCCTGCTACTGCAGCTAGCTAACAAGGACACGGCTAGAATGACAGTCCAGTTCCTGTGAACGGTACTACCTCCAAATCAGCACGGACAGAAAATGCTCTCTAGTCATTTTAGTTCCAGGTCGTAATGACGTTTGTCCTAAAAACAACAACATACTTCAACACGTCTTTAGCAGGCCAAAAGCTCAAAATTTAAAGACATTAAAAGTCTTTTAAAGACATTAAAAGACTTTTACAATAAACTTTTATTAGCCCAAGGGATCATTTACCAGAACAGCATGATGGAAACAAATGTTGAATTTATTGTTTCATTTTTAAAATGTAAAACTTGTTTCTGATAAGACTTTCAGTTCATGTGAAATTGCCTTGTGCAAATGAGGCTGTAAATAAAGTTGTGGTGAAAACGCTTCCACAACTGGATCCTTAAATCTTTTGCTGCCCTCTAGTGTTCAGCTGTTCTCCCTGCAGCGACAAATCAAGGCCTGTTCCTCAAAGGAATGATCAATGATGCATATCACCCGCTGCATTTTATGCCAGAGTGTTACATCAAAACCACCTTATGATGAGAAATGACGATCTTGTGAGATTTCACATAATGTCTTAAGAAGGATTTTGAACTATAACATTAACCTTCGCTCAATTTATGTAAAATGATGTGACTTTCTAACAATTGTCCTCAAATCTGTGCTTTACCAAACAAAACTAATCTATTATTTAACAGAAAGATGTGCATTTGTATTGTTTCACTGCATTTGATTCATGACACTAAAATGTCAGGATGGTGAAAAGAAAAAAAATTGAACTGTAGGGATAAACGCTCAACACAAGCCTTATTTATTCCCACTAGATGGCGCTGTTTGCATCATGTTCTAAGGAAAGCCGGTGGTGACACAATGGCAGCTATTTTCCCACGTGACTCTGATGCATAAACACATCAAATTTTTGAGTATTTCATGCAGAAGCAATATGTATTTTGTGTTGTTTGCATATTGTGTGACAAGCAAATGTTTCCTGTTTATGTCCCTATTAATCAACTGCACTTCCTGGTAGTTGCACATTAGATGAATTAGTGTTTAAATCTGTACTGAACCAAAGTTTATAAAAAATAAAGTGTACATATTTCTGTTTAATAACAAAGATAATACATTTAAAAGCTTACTAATTTTGTTTGGTGCAGCACACATCTAAAGAATATACTTAAAAACTGAACTTGTTAAAAGCCACAAGTTCTGTTTGATCAGCAGTCCATTATTATATGATGGAGTCAGTTTTACACTTATTATTTAGAAGAGAATTAGCTGAATAATTTTTTAATGCTATCTGGTGGGTAACATGTTTACAATTACCTTGTTTTAAACATAACACACATAAGAGGAATATGGTGGTAATTTCAAAATAAAAGGCCATTTGTACAAGAAAGTAAAATATGGTGTGCTCCAAAAGCCATCGAAAGATTTTTCTCACAAATCAAACAAATCTGACACTAGCTTCTAACAATGTCTATTTAATGATATGGAGGAAGAAACAAAACAAAAACAGTACACACAGTTTGATGATTAAGAACGTGCAAACTGGAAATAGGAAAAATAAAATATGGCTGACATCCACATCATTTTTTGAGACACAGCTGAGTGGCAGGGCTGCTTAAATATCTGTCATCTTTAAACAAAACAAAACTGAACTAAACACAGGCGGGGAGAACTGATGCAAAACCAAAGGCAATAAAAAATTAACAAAAAAGAAAAGGGAATATGAAGCTTGTTTGATCAACACACATTTACATAAATACGGTAGAGGCACATTTGATGGGTAATAACCACCTGTGAGGTGATGTCAGTCATGTTTTCTTTCAAGGTGGGAAAAAAAACCACTTCAACTTCATTGCAAGTGTCTTTTTAAAATTTATCAACTGAGGCAAAATACAATAGTTATCAATTTCTTGTAAAAAGAAAAAAAACAGTTAATTAACTTCTTGTATTTTTCTCATATCAATAAACAGTCCATTTTATTGGTGAAAACCTATTTTCCCCTCACATTGTGAAAAACGATGTCAAATTTTCAACTATAGGAAATAAAAACGGTCGTTGGCAGAGTTTGTGGTATAAATTGGGATCTTTTGTATTTCAACAACACAAAGCTGAAAGATCACAGTGAGGCATTAAAGGGCCAAAGGAAACAAAAAGATGACAAAACGTACTTCCTGTTTGCTTTTCATACCATGCCGTTTTTTTTTATTCACTTGAAAAGTGAAGTCGTACAATTTGCAGTCAAGTCTCACAGTCAAGAGAAATATTAGGGATGCCCCCTCAGTCTTTTTTTTTTTTTTTTTTTTTGTATTTTTTTTTAAGACTTTGTAGCGACACTTTCACACCTGGCCAAACTGTGAAATGGTACAAAAGTTCCCTGAATGCCTCTGATACACTTTAGTGGTTTAACTTCTCCACCATCATCCTCTTTAAGTCAGTAGCATCAAAAAAACATCTCCATCCTCGATGTCCCCAAGCTGAACTGTGCAAGACATTTAAGTAGATTAGACATTGTTGCAATAAAATATAGTGAAGCAAAAGAAATAAAAAGCATCTTATTAATAATTTACTAAATTTGTTTGGTGATGTACAGATCTATGAGGAAAAAGCGCAGTGTGCTGGACTCTTGTGCCTACAGATATTTAAAGCTGTTACTTGGTAAAAGCTACAGGAAATTGTCCTGTTTTACCAGTAACGCGTCAAAACCTCAGCAGCTATACTTCAATACTGTACCTCCAAATAAAATACTGCAAATTAATACAGCGACTTTACCTTTAAGTTAGTAAAACCTGACCAGCTTGTGCTGTCGTGTTTTATTAACAGTAATCATGTAAAACAAAAGATAACTGTAGTACTTTAATGAAACCAGAGTGAGTACATGTTACTATTCGAGTAGTTCCGTTTCTGATTTCATGAGATGTGCATGTTTGTAAACTTGAAATGGGGTCGGCTGAGCTGATTGCTCATTAGGGGGAAAAAAGTACATTTATAAAGTCGAGCATCACGTTGAAACACCACAGGAAGTGGTTCTCAAACGTTTTTTCTGCAACGTCATCTCATTCAAAGGCTCTAATAAAAAAATTCAAGCAGAAATGACTGTTTTTAATCATCCTCAGAAACTCAGAATAAAACATACTTCGTTTGGCTGAAGTAAAAAAGATTCAGGTTCAGCAATAAAAATCATTGTTCAGCTCCCCTCGTCCTAATTTCATCTGCTGTTAAAGTTGAGAACCACCAAACTGCAGCAGACACAAGTCAATTCACAAAAATTATTATTGGTTATAAGGCAAGTAATGAGTATTTAGTCAATACTACTCCTTAGGCTGGTATACTTCCCTAATTAGATTAAAACTCTTGCGCTAAAGTGAAATAACCTCTCTTGAAAAGAGTCATCAAATAAGGAATTTACTGGTTTTAACAATGTAAGAAGAGATTTAAAAGAAATAATAGTTTGAAACTTTGATCAGGGATGGAAAGAAAACAACAGGATGGTCAGTCAGAAAGGAGAACAAACTGCGAGGTGCAGCCTTTAAAAACAGTCATCATGTCTCAGCAGTCCTTCAGATGCCGTGGGGTTTCCCAGGCTTTCTTCCAGGACTGACGCGCTGGTTCAGTCAGGCGGCTTTTCCTGTTCCTCAAGTTTTATTTTTGTTTGCTTGTTTTTGTTTAAAGGCCGTGATCCTCCTTTCAGGGTCAGAATAACATATTCTTCAGTGCAAAGCCGGTCCAGACGAGGCGTGAGGAGGAAATTCTTGGCAACAGGAGGCAGAGAGAGAGAGAGAGAGAGAGAGAGAGAACCAGCACCAGTCTTCATGAGAGCTGACGTCCAACGGATTTTGAAAGGTGTATTGCACTGAGTGGCAGGGGGCAGACTGGTGACCGGAAAGTTACTGGCTGTTGAGAGACGATGTTATGTGGGAGGTGAGGTGGTGTCTGCTGCATGTCTCAGGATTCTGAGTTGACACGAGGCTGAAGGAGGGAGACAGCCCTCGTCTAGGAATCCAGGGAGTCGACTGGAAAGAAGACACACAACATTTACACATGTGGAAACTTTACTTCTGTTATATTCCATAACTGTCTGATTCTACAATACATGTTCTGACATTGTGGAGTTTTTCTAAACAAACTGTACCTCCCACACACACATGCACGCACACACACACACACGCACACACACGAGTACCCATCCCCCACAGAGCCTGTCAGCTTAACTCATCCTATGTGCAACGTTTTCCCCTCCTTACCTTCCTGTGGTGGGTCAACACTGATCTCCTCCGTCTCCTCTGTGTCCTCCCTTAGTTCCTCTGTGTCCTCCCTTAGTTCCTCTGTGTCCTCCCTCATCTCTTCGTCTTCGTCTTCATCCTCCTCGAGCTCACTAGCAATTAGCTGGCGAGCTAGCTTTATGTTCAGGCCCTCATTATAGTGCATCTTCCTCATCACCTGAAACTGCTTCTTTTTGGCTACAAAGAAAGGAAGATGTAAAATTACCCAAACATGTCAAATCATGGCAGGTGATTCTAATCCTGGCATAATAAAACATGTATAATAGAAAGAGTGTTTTGCTGCTGGGATTGTAAGACTATTAAAAAAGTGGATCACTTTGTTTAGTTCCACCTTTTTAAACATTTCTGAATAACTAGTTCAACTAAGCTCTAAGTGAACTTTAGCCACTTTTTTTAAAGCATTCACTACACATGACCTCATTCAATAAAGTGGGGGTGAGTTTGTATAGGCGGATGTTCTTGGTCCTGTGGGCGGAGTTTGTCTTAACTGTGATTGGTGGCATTTTTTGTGTGTGTGGGGGCAGAGTTGGTCCTAACAGTGACCGGTGGAGTTTGTCCTAAGATTGAATGAAGGAGTTTTTTGATGTGGGTGTCATGGTCTGTGTTTATTTTCCTTAGTTTTCTAGTGTTTTCAGTGTTGCCCTGTGTTTCTCTGCCCTGTAGCCCCGCCCTCTCTCACCTGTGTCCTCTTGTGTCTGCTCCAGGTGTGTCTTGTTGCCCTAATTAGTTTGCCTTTATATTCTGTGTCCTGTCTTCAGTGTTTGTCCAATCACTGTGCTGCTTCCCTCAGCCAGTGAGGTGTCCTGCGTCTCCTTCGTGTTCCAGTGAGTTTTGCTGCAGTGTCAACTGTTATTTTTGGTTTTCTTAATAAACTCTTATTTTGCACTTTAGATCCTGCCTGCGCCCTGGGTCATTCTACACATCCTCACAGTGGGTGGAGTTTGTCCCAACATTGATCAAAGTAGGTTTTGGTGTGGGCGGAGTTTGTCCCAACAATGATTGAAGTAGGTTTTTAGTGTGGGCGGAGTTTGTCCCATCATTGATTGAAGTAGGTTTTTGGTGTGGGCGGAGTTTGTCCCAACAATGATTGAAGTAGGTTTTTGGTGTGGGCGGAGTTTGTCCTAACTTTGAAGTAGGTTTTTCGTGTGGGCGGAGTTTGTCCCAACAATGATTGAAGTAGGTTTTTGGTGTGGACGGAGTTTGGCAAAACTGCGACTGGTCAGACTGACTTGTCTTGAGGGCAAATTAAAAGATGCAGTAATGGAAGTAATAGAATTATTGTGAACATGTAAACATAACTTATTGACTTCAAATTTGGTGCGACTACAACTTGGGCTATTACTAAAATTAATATTTATATATTAATAATATTTGGCAGCACGACAGCTCTGTGTTTAGAACCGACGCCCCACAGCAAGAAGGTTCTGGGTTCGATCCCCGGTTTGGTCCTGGATTCTTTCTGTGTGGAGTTTGCATGTTCTCCTCGTGCTTGTTTGGATTTTCTCCGGGTACTCCGGTTTCCTCCACCCCTAAAAACATGTACAATATGTTGCCTTCAGGCCCAGGCTGTCCTTGAAAAAAAGATCTGAGATCTCAATGGGACTTGCCTGGTAAATAAATAAAATAAGTTAATTTATATTTAAAATTATGGGCGCTTTCTGGCTGTTTCGACTGAGTTACACGTCCCTCAGCTAGTCTTCTTCAGACCCCACCCAAAATTGTAAATCCGAGCAATCACGTATTTAACAAACTCCTCCCACAAACCAAGGAACTCCCACTCAATGACTGCAGAGCCCCCCTTTCTCCTTTCTGTACCTGTGGTCAAGGAAACACTCAAGCTTTAATAACAAAATGAGTTTTAATGACAGCATATTAATTCTCTAAGGACTGATGCTGATCACCTACCCCGGTGCATTAGAGTGCTCACTGAGCTTGTTTACCTAAAGTCACACGTTGCCACAATCAGATTTTGTGTGGAGCTTTTAGAAGAACATAATGAGCCAAGACTGTTTCAACAACCCTGACAAAATATTGACTTTGATTTGCATACTTCTGTTACAGTTAAAAAAAAAAAAGAGGAAAAAATCTAAAAGAAAATGGGATGGTTGGTTAAAGCAGCCGTTAATTGTCAACAAAACACAGAAACCAAACCCTGTTTATATAAAGAGGAAAATGCTCTTTAATTATCTCATGAAAAAAATAAATAACAGATTGGACAAAATAGATGCTGGTCCTAAAAACACATCAAACCTTTGTCTTTTTTTTCCCATAAAAGGCAACAAGTTTGTATGTGAATCAACATTCACTAAAGCTGCAGCTTTGCAGGTGGATGATATTGATTGGATTTGGAGATTCGTAGGACTTTTTTTTTCAACTTTCCCTTTTGGGATATGAAAATAGAACAAACACAGGAAGTAATAGTGGATTATTTGTTTAAGTACACAGAACGAGTGCACACTATTCAGCTCCACAGACAACCCAGAGTTCAGACCATCAGCATCAGTTATAAACCTGAAAGAGGGTTGTGCCTGAGAGTGTGTACAGATGGGCAAGGTCAGAGACCGATCCAATACCTGCTGACACAGTGTGTGTAGATGTGTGTTTGTTTAGAGGGAAGTCAGCAACAAAGTCACAATCACAAAGACCACTTAAGCCTTTCTTAGATAGATCCATTTCTGCCAACTCTTCACTCTGCGCTGAGTCACCCTCACAGCTTCAGAGGACAATTTAATAGGGGTGTCCCGATCCGATATCGATATCGGATATCGGTCCGATATCAGCCAAAAAACGAGTATCGGATTTTATCGGCCTGCATAAAAAATGTCCGATATACAGTGGGGAAAATAAGTATTTAGTCAGTCACCAATTGTGCAAGTTCTCCCACTTAAAAAGATGAGAGAGGCCTGTAATTGACATGATAGGTAGACCTCAACTATGAGAGACAAAATGTGAAAAAAAATTTGAGAAAATCATTTTGTCTGACTTTTAAAGAATTTTTTTGCAAATAATGGTGGAAAATAAGTAAGTATTTGGTCAATAACAAAATTTCATCTCAATACTTTGTTGTATATCCTTTGTTGGCAATGACAGAGG
>NW_013952410.1:1130148-1132797 GCF_001266775.1 Austrofundulus limnaeus | reverse complement strand
GTATCGGACATTTCTCAAAGTTGTAATATCGGTATCGTATCGGAAGTGAAAAAGTGGTATCGGGACATCCCTACAATTTAAATCAAGATGCTGAGTATAAATAGAACAAAACATGAAGAGCCCCTGATAAAATTAGAAAGAAAACTACCATCGACTTCGATGCTCATCCCTCTCATTTAGCAGAAATGTATCGCATCACAATAATGTTTTGCTTAAACTAGCATGAACCAATTTGCTGATGTTGGTGTGGCCAAATAAAACAAGTTTACCTTGTTCTTCTGGGGTCAGCTCCTCTTCCTCCTCCTCACTGCTCTCTTCTTCTACTTCCTCTTCTTCTTCTTTCATAAAGCGAGGTTCCACCCCCTCTGCTGCCACTAACCTGAAAACAGGAGGGGAAAATTATGGAGGAAAAATAATTGTCCTTTAAAAGCATGTCATTAAAAAGTAAAATTGCAACCAAATACAAACAGAAAATTGTCTATAAAAATAGGGCCCGATAATAGTTTTATTTTTTCCCAAATTACATTTTTATTTTTCTATATTCTGCTTTTTTTCCTCTGAATTCCAAATTTTCATTCTAACCATATATTAACCTAAAAAAACTGCTTAATTATAAAGAAATCAAAACATAATTTCAAAATATGTAGCCACAGACTTCAATAATTAATGCTTTCACAACTTGAGTTTATAAGCCCTGCGTTTTCTGGTTTAGTATCCACCCCCTCCACCTATAAGGGGGAGAGATAAATTCAACTCCTTTTTGTTTTTCTTTCAAATATTGAATGTATTGAGTGTATAATTTGTACAGTTATTGTGATGTATTTGCTTTTTCTTTCTGATAATGGATGTACAGCACGTTGTGAAATCCTTTTCTGTGAAAGGCACTATATAAAAAATCTTTTGCTTACTTACTTTCGCTAATATAACAAATTGCTGTGGTTCAGCAGAATTTTAAATGCTTTTGCAAGGTATTTATTACCTGTCTTTTTTAGAATAAGAAGCATTGTGTGTAAAACAGAATCTCACATCTCTCGCACTTGTCTCATAAAAAACATAAAAGCTACAAACAGCAACAATTTGTGCACTCTTGCCTACTGAATAGGATCTACACTCATTTTTACTTCTGTTTTGGCAGAGCACCTCCTTGTTTCCAGCGCTTTATCAACAAGCTTTTTTGTTTTTTTCTGAAGGAATATCTGATTCCACACATYGCAACAAAATCTTTGATGAACTCACACCTCGCTTCTACTGATGTGGRCGAATGCTGAGTTTYAAGGCGTGTCTGGCTCGCTCAGTTTGCTTCTTATAAATACATATGGTGAAGTTTCAAAATAAAAGTTCGACTTTTGCAGTGGTTTTAGCAAAGTGGATAAGAGACTAATCAAAAACGTGCACTAATGACTCAAGCGCAAGATAAAAATAACACCAGCTACCATCCCGACCTCTTCCACTCACTAAAAGCCTGAGCAGTGTTAGACCAAATGAGTAATGGGTTACGGCTGAATGGATGGGTGTGAATTTGTGGAAGTGCCTCAGGGGAAACTCCCTTCTACTGTACTACTGCTCTACGACTCACAGGCATGATTCAGCCAAAGACAAAAGTGTGTATTAGCCTCAAGTTTCAAATTGCTCCAATAACTGCATCTCACTGGCAATGACYGATGAATGGATGAATGAATGAGAGAGGTTAATAATAGAAGAGGGAAGTCATTTAGAAAAAAAGCACAAGTGATACCACAAAAAGATACAAAAAAAAAACTGTTTGGGTTGATTATTTATTTTTAAGATTTTATTGCCCAAAAGCATTGTTACAACAAAGAAATTATCGACCAAACACAAGTTTCCTTACTTTTTGTGCTTAGTTTATAAGAGGGAAAAGGTGACAGCGGATCGTAAAACAGTAAGATAAGACAGAGGAGAAGAGCAGCTGTTGTATAGTAACGTCTGGAGGGGAAAATAATGGCAAAAAAGGCTTCTAATTGACTCGCAAGCCTGGAGCTAATCGCCATCCTTCCTATAAACACATAAACTTAAACTGCCTTATCCAGTCCCATCATTGATGCACTTATATAAGCAAGAGGACCAAGAGCAAAATCACTTCTCAAGCCCTCATTAACATCCCCGTGACAGTTTGGAGTGGCAGATTAGTGCTGTACCAAATGATTACTTTCTAATCGATTAATCTAACGATTATTTTTTCGATTAATCGATTATTCTAACAACAAATCTAAAAGTTATTCTGACATGAGTGCACTGGATATTTAAAATGTTTTCATCAAATTAACAAGAACAGTTTTTTGTAATATTGTAATATTTTCTGTATTAGTTTTTTCATGGACACAAAATATGCACTCTAGAGTCAATTCTTTAACAAAAAAGCTTAAAAGATTTAACATCAATATAAAATCTCAACCAAAGCATATAAAATTCAAGTAAAAGAAAAATAGTACAAGATGTTAACAATCTAACAAATGAACTAAATCATGCAAAATTCAAGTTACTCTCTGAAAAAACTATATTAAACATATAATAAACATTTATTTATTATTTTTTATTTAATGTATTTCTCGATATATAAAAATTATTAAAGACAACGTCCAACTCTTTGTATTGTAACATCAGTTGTGTAACTTATTTCTTTAAGGTGAA
>NW_013952410.1:1119062-1129950 GCF_001266775.1 Austrofundulus limnaeus | reverse complement strand
TTTTTATTTAATGTATTTCTCGATATATAAAAATTATTAAAGACAACGTCCAACTCTTTGTATTGTAACATCAGTTGTATAACTCTATAATCCACCAGATAATTCAGAGGTTATATGTTCGGTGGGTTTTACTCCAGGAGCTGCGAGGCTTTCAAGCTACGTTCAGACCGAGCTCTGCCTCTGTTTACTGAACCAGCAGCTGCTGATGTCATTACACTTTTGTGTGATGCTGCGTTCAGGACAAGCATGGAAAACTCACCACTCTTATGCCAATACGGTCACAATGATGCATTTAGGTACCGAAATGGAATTGCATGAACATTCACGTGGTGGTTATGTAATACAGCGAATCGATAATAAAAAATCTGCGTCGACAAATTTACATAATCGACGTCATCGATTATTTCAACTAATCGGTGCAGCCCTATGGCAGATAAGCACTTCTTATCAGAGGAAGGCCATTAAAAGCTAAACTGTCAAAGACTGCATTATATAATATTAGAATGTTTTTCAATCTAATGCTTCACATCATGCTTTTTCCATCTTCCAAATGTATTAAAAACCATCTCTGTAGCACTTCCAGACATTTTTTTAGAGCTACTTTGTAGCATCATTTCTCTGGAATGCATGGGAAACACATCACTCATTGATCTGCACTTCCAGTGAGTTAAACACTGAAGAGCAGAACTTCTTCGTAAAAATGTAGAATAGACTTTTAGTGTGAGAAAATTCAAGATTCAGGAGGTTTTATTGTCATTTCACCTATATACAGAGTACATAGTGAGACGAGATTGTGTTCCTCCTTGGCCCATTGTGCAGCACAAAATATAAAAAAACAAACAAGACAATAGGCAGCAATAAAACATAACAGTAAAACATTTACTAAATAACATGAGCTCTGACTGTGTGCAATTATAAACAGATTTGAGTTATGGATAAATAATGACTTTTATTAGTATGTTTTAACAGTGCTTTAAAAAGATCTCAGTGAGTAGTATGAGTCAGAGACTTGGTCCAGTGCCTGATTGGTAGGTGGCAGATTGGGAGTCAGCCCAACCCTCCTTTTCTACTGCTTTTCTTTGCCTGCACTGTCTGGATGTTTCAATGTTGATTAGATTTATGCCAACATCTTAGAATCCAGCTGGAATATTCCTCTGCTTTCTTGATTTGATGCCACAGATTCTAAGATTCAGAATACAACTGTTATTGGATAAAACATATATATGGGAGTAAGTTAACATCTATGTATGGCTCATTTTTCATGAGGCACTAGTTTCTTTTGTTGTGCTATGCATATTTTTAAGTATTTAAGGTAGAAACAAGACATTTCTTATGCTATAGGGTTAGAGTATCACAGCTAAAGTCAAACAATCTATAGTTATATASTCATTAACACTAGCTGCATTTCCATTGCAAATGTGTGCAAAACTTTGTTGATATTCTGTTAATGTCGAAAAACACAGTTTCGCAACTGCGGTGTTTCCATTAAGTAAGAAATGCTATTAAAGTCACGCATGAATACGTTGTTCTTGCAATAAGTCATTACAAACATGGCGGCAATGGATGTAAACACATGCATAATTGCTACCATGGCACTAGCGCTCACCATCAGAGGAGYCGTCGGCGTCTTATAGAGGCTTTCGAGCGACAAGCCACTTATACCTGGGAGTGCCTGCGTAAGCTGTGTTTTTGGGAAATGGTAGTTGGTGAGATTACTACTTTCTTTTACAACTTCGTGATGCGAAAAAAGTGTTTCCATTGCAGTTTTGCAAAATACACCAATTTTGATACGGCCGGAAAACCACCTCATCCTAGCGCAAAAACATTGTCGAAAAAAGGAAGGAAAGTTTTTTCGAATTAGACGTGTTTCCATTAAGCAAATTTATTTTCGAAATTCTAATTTGCGCATTTTCATGGTCAATGGAAATGCAGCTACAGACTTTTAAACCAGGATGCCAGATGTTTTAAATGTCTTCAGACATACAAAATGATGAAATCAAGCACATTAAGCTCTATTTCTGTGTAGCATGTGAAAAATGTAACACAATTTTAAAGACTGAGCCAAAGATTAGTTGAGATCCTTTTATTTTTCAATAATTCTGGGTGATATATATCCCAGCAGGAAATGTAAAGGCTGAGTATTATCTATAAAACTGGATCGTATGTATTTGGGCAAAGCTTGGTTCTAAGAGTAGAAGTATTGCAACACTTTTGCAGGTGACCTTTGCGTTGTTGAGAAAGTTCATTTCTGTGCAGCTGCAGTAAAGTTGGCACTGAATGAATGAAAGGCTGGTAGGCAAACGGTTTCTTATAATAGATTTCACAACCTCAATGGAGGACAGGAGCATTTATGTCTGTGAGAGAGATTATGTGTGAATGACCTCTCTTAATTAAGTTACATTGACATTTAAAAAAAAGGAAACAAAAGTAGCCGAATTGTTTCAGTGCATGTGTAACGATTGAATGCTCCTTTTCTTTATATTTGTGCGTTCCATTTGTGTGTTTACACGTTCATTTTTTTAACCTTACTTTGACGCCAGGTCATCAGCCGCGAGCCCACTTTGGCCGTCTGAGTCACTGTGTGCCCCCTCGTCGTCGTCATCCCCTACCATCCTGGAATATTAACATGACACAAAAACAAATCCTTAATGATTTGAGCTCACCTACTAAAACCACTGATACAAAATTAGAAAATAAAATTTGACTTGTTTAAATGCAAAACTGATAAAAACTTGAACCATACACCAAAGTTACTGCCAATTTAAACTGCTGTACGAGTACGTGAGGTGATGAATATTTCATCTGAAGCTTTTCACCTGTTATAAGGAGTGTTGGGTTCGTCGATCTTCATCAGGCCGTAATCTTTGTCGGCTGGATGGTATGTTGCCAGGATGTTCATCTCATCCCATTTTGCGGATTTCTTTCTGTAAAGGTAGAAGAAGAATGATAAGAAAATGAGGGATAGTCACAGAGTGAACCACTGCACACCAGCTATTAATCCACCTCAGGGGAAGAGAGCGACCAGCTATAATCTGCTGCAGAATGTGCCCCAGTTTTCACTCCAACTYCATTATTTTAGGAACAGCTGAACAAAAGACCAGGAATGTCTTCTGAATAAATACGACCCCTGACGTCTCTTGGGAACTGTGTTTTTGTCATAGAAGCATATCCTGGATGCAAATAAGTGGGCTGATGGTTATCAGCTGGGTGAAAAGGTCAGAACTCTGCGTTTGTCGGTCCATGAGATAATGTTGTTCCATCTCCCTTTAAGACATCTGCCTCGGATTCTTAAAACGGTTCTAATTCACATGAGGGCTAAAGCTTTAACTTGAACATTCTCCACCAGGAGATTTGGTTCAAATTTACGCAAATCTCTTTTACCCTTTTAAAACCTTTAAAGGAAGTGAACACAGACAACATGAAATCAGCGTTAATATTAAACAGAGCATCTGGAATTTTAGTTTCTGTTTGATATACAATCGGTAGCTTTATTTGCAATAATCTGTCTTCAGATTTGGACGTTTTTGTTGTAAGTCAACGTTGTCGTCTTAAATACAAGCTTTACTTGCATTTTCTACACTTTTTTAACTTCTATTGCCTCAGAAAATACCTACGGCTAAAGTGGCCTTATATGGCCTTAAACATCTCTGCCCTCTGAAGCCTCTTAAGCAAAGTCATAGTACATCACACCTGACCTTTTTATGGTAAAGGTTGTGTGTCACAGGAGACAGGAAGGCAGTGGGAGACAGGAAAAGATGCGTAATCTACCCCCTGCAAAGATTCATCTCTCTACAAACAAGTCTGACACATATTAGACTGAATAAAAACATGGTTTGGACTCAAAACACCTGCTCATTATTCAGTGAGTAGGCAAATTATAAATCTGCAATGATATCATCTGTTCATTCAAACAAACAAGGTGGCACACAAGAATAGGTTACCTAACATCACATTGTACATAAAACCTAAAGTCATCAAGCAAAACGGATGCTAAGTGCTTACTAACTGACAGAAAGTAGTATACATAATAGAGATGATTGTGTTCTCAAAAAGAACCACAACAGAGTGTTTTGAAAAATACTCATTAAACATACAGGCTAATAAGCCAAATAGGGGTGCACAAAAAAAAAAAAAAAAAAAAAAAAACCAACGATTCACATCAGAATCGTGATTCTCATTTTCAAAGATTCAGATTTAAAATGTCCCAAAATCGATTTTTTAAAATAAATAAATAAATAAATAAATAAATAAATAAATAAATCCAATGACTATCAGCCTCTATTTTGTAACTACCTGGGACATCCCGACATCGCCTCGCAGCTGGTTCTGTAACGTATGCATCCGCAGTAAGCACCAAATCAAAGAGGAAACTACAAAACTGAGGGAACAAGAGATTCAACTGACCCTATCTTCATTGAATGCAAAGGTTTGGGCTCATTTTGGTTTTCACTGAATGAGTCTGAGTTCGACATGAGCTTCACTGTGTGCAAGGGTTGCAAAATGACGATGAAGCACTTTGAGAACACGAGAAATGGGCTCACATTATCAGGTCTGAATGAAAAATCGATTCTGAATCMAATCGTGGCCCTAAAAATCAAAATCGAATTGAATCATGAGATTGTAACAGATTCCCACCCCTAAAGCCAATGATGTCTACCCTCATTCTATAGTAAGTTCAGATTGAACTAACATCACTAGGGTTGAGCGATATTGGCAAAAAAACTAATCACGATTCTATATGGTATTTAGACTATTARGATTAATATGATGATTAATCCCATGGAGTCCCTGCGCGCATGCATGCCCTAGTCACATGACCAATTTAAATCACTCTAGTGGGAAAGATTTGCACTGTGTAAAAATCTGTTCCAAACTGTGTCAAAAGTACAGACTTCAGGCTAAACATCCAAGTAAAACCGGAGTTATGATAAATAAATTACAGAACTTAAAAAAAAATGTTTTTCATATTTGAAGTGTAGAGGAGCACTGGGCAGACTGACGGGGAAATCTCCAGTCAGTCAGTCTGGCGCATTAATCATCAAGTGCCAAGAAATTAAATAATCGATAATAGCTTTTCTGAGGATTAATTGCACACAATATGATTTTGCCCAACCCCAAACACCACACAAATAAATATCCCAAACAAAAGTTCTCAGAAATTATTATCTTCATAAAAGCTTTTTCATTTTCAAGAAAATATAAAAACCCCAACAGTGTAACAGCACTTTGCAGCAACTTGTGTGATTACTCTTTGCTTCAAGCAGAGAAGTACAAGTATCTGGGMGTCTTGCTCAAGAGTAATAATGGTAGGATAGAGCGAGAAAGGGAACAATAAACCACTRTGATCTGTCAAGGTAAACAAGGAGTTGGGTCAAAAGGCAAAGCTCTCAGTTTACTGGTTTGTTTACGCTCCAACTCACATATGGTCATGAGGTGTGGATCGTGACTGGACGGACCAAATCACGAACACAGACAGCTGAAATGAGCTTCCTCAATAGGTTGGCTCAGTTCAGCCTTGAAGGTTTAGAAGCTTTGAGAAAAGCTACTGCTCCTCTTCATCAGGAGTCAAGGGAGGTGTTTTTGGCATTTTATTAAGACGTCTTCTGGACACCACCCTTTGGAGGTTTTCTGGGCATGTTTAACTGGAAGATGACCAGAGGGCAGACCTAAAACTTGTTGGAAGGTATTATGRATGCTGTCTGGCCTGGGAACAATTCAGCCCACTAAGTCACACAGATCTGTTTATCACACAAGAGAAGAACACCATTATAAAGCACCCACCTACTATTATGACATGCCAAATACATAATAGCTCTTTCTCTTATCGTGATGACGATGATGATCACCTGTCCAAGGTGATCAACAGCCAGCAGCATAACGCTTCAGGGAAACTCATTAAACAGAGTGAGTCATCTCCGAGAGTCGAGCTGTGCTATCAGGTAGCATAGTCAGGGGACAGAAAGGAAAAAAGGTCCAGCTCAGTGACCTACACAAAAAAACCAAACACAGCAACAGGAACAGCTGAGGACGTCTGTTCTGCCAAGTAGAAAGCTGCTGATCGTAATGCACAAAAGTATGCCGCTTCCAAACACTGTGGCTAGCCAAGAGAAAATTTGGTGCCAGCATCAGCCAGAGGGAAAAGCTCATCAATTTCACAWGCGTGCTTCCTGTCTCACAGCGTGAGTTTGGTTCAGTCACAGAGATTTGGTCAAAAAAACATAATCTCTTGGTTTCTTTGAAATATTTAAAGGAGAACAGACATTTTGTCAACCCCGCTAATCTAAAATAAGTGTAACATAGCTTTTTAAAGCCTAGTAGGAAGAGACCTAACAGTTGTTGTGCTTTTTTGCCAAGTTGATTTTTAAGTGTTTGGTCGAGTAAACCAAAAAATCTTCATACATTTTTGAAAATACTAAACTGTAAAATAATATGTTGGTTAAAAAAACTTGATTACAATATTTTATTGCTGTACAAGTAAAATTTAACATTTCCTCTCAAATTTAAAACATTTTTAACATTAACTTATTTAGCAACACAATTACATTATAATCACTTTTTTTATAATTATCRCAACATATAAAAAGAAAAATAGAAACTGAAACAAAGTACTTTTTTACTCGCTTGTACTAAAAGTATTGCTTCTCCCTGTTTTTGCAAGCAAAATCCGACTCCTGCTAATTCTGACTTCTTCTGCTCGCTCCATAAGATTTTTTTTCTTATTTGAAACAGAAGGTAAAATATCAGAGTGGGTGTTTTTTTTTTTTCTGTTCAGAATTGGAGAAGTCTGAGTCCCTGACTGACAGTCAAAGCGTCCACCGTGCAGCTTGGATMGAGTTTAAGAGGCAGTGAGGGGGAGACTGAGTTTCATTGAAGCATCCATGAAATATGCATGACACGGTGTGAGGCTTATACTCCACACTTACCTCAATAAAAGTGGGATATCAAAATGGAACTGATATTAAAAGTTTTATTCCCAAGCGGGCCAATAAAACCTGGCTTTGCCCAACAAAACAATTATATTGTTAAACATAAACAGCGATTTCAGTACGGTTTATGTACACAATGTGTTTCCATTCAGACTCCAGCAGTGATTAAGTGATTAAAGGGTATACATGTAACACGATGCAACTAGAATCAGAATACTGCACATAGCCCTATTTAATTATTGCTTTCTTTGAACATAACTTTATTCATGTTACAGCAACTAGGATATGTTACTACCATTTCTCATTCAAAGCAAAGTCTTAATTGGGGTAATCATTTTACTGCTGCTCATGTAAACAGACCCTAATGCTTCTCAAAGAAATGACCTCCAACAAAAGAGAGGACCGATGACCAGGATCGACAATGGGTTTAGTCCAGCAAAACTCTCCAAGATATCCTCTGGATGCAGTTGAACGATCTAGGTGGGCAATGTGATATGTTTTACACAATTAAAGAAGACAGAAGCAGAAGCATTTTAAGGCTTCTTTTTGATTTTTTACCTGGATTACTGAGATGCGTCAGGACATTTTCTTTTTCATTTTAAGGCTGTTGTCAGGCTTATGGTGCGTTCACACCAAACGCGATTTCAGCATCAGGAGCATCAGGTTTACATGCAAAGTCTATGGTGGACGCGCTTCAAGCAGCGTCGGGAAGTGCTGCGGCGCCTCAAGCGTGATTAGAGCAGCGCGATTTGAACGATTATTTTGAACGATCTGAGCGTTCGACGCGCTGAGGCGCAAATCGCTGAAGTTAGAAAATCTGAACTTTTGCAGCTCGACGTGCCGCATCAACCAATCAGAGAGACTCCACTGTGTGACGTAGCGACATATTTCCCGACGGGACAGTTTACTGAATGATGTCCACTAACCTGAAACAGATGGAGAGGAGCTCTTTAGCTGAAATCGAGTGCCTGCAGTTGGTGTCCTGACAGGAGATATCCGCACCAATGCGTGGCAGCGACTCATCAGACTGGACTCGGGACAAAAGTAGTCCTGAAAGCGAGCTGTGAGCCTCTCCCGCAGCTCCTGGGTGATGAAACTAAGTATGTCTCTGAATTATCTGGTGAATTAATRATGAATTAATTATCTGATGAACGTGACATGCTCTTGCTATGTGTAAATAAAGCAAAGCCACTTCCTCGTCCGACATTAAACAGAGCCCGACAGAGGAGGGAGGGGCGGGGAGGCTCTTGCCGTGCAGCGCTTCAAGAGCTGACCTGCGTCTGACCTCAAAGTGCACAAGCGTCCAACTTGAAGCGTTGGCTGCGATTTTGAAGCTGAAATCGCGTTCGGTGTGAACGCAGCATTATTGTTAGTGCTGCGCCTTTGAACAACTCTGAGAAGACAGTTTGCAGATTTTTGCTGTGAATGATTTGATTCTCAAAACCATTTCGTATTATTCACACCTCGAACACGGAGGAACTTAAAGTGCCTGTGACATGCATATCCATGAAATACAAAAAGTCAAAGAAAATATATTTATATTGAAGAAATTATTTGGCATAATACACATGATTTTACCCTTTATGTCACATAATTGGCACATTTTCTTTTGAACTTYGCTCAGTTAAAGTGAAACAGGAAGTGACATTAAACGGGAACTCTTTGAGAAAGAAAACTCCCTGGTTTTTGTTTATTTTAACAATATTATTTCAACTCTGACTCTTCCTCATCTCTCTATGATCGTGATTAAAATAATCTAAAGAAACATCAGATTCTTTTCTACAGTCTGTGTTGTTGGCCATTTTAGCGAAGGTCTGTTCATACTCAGACATTCCCCTTTGACATCACATCCTGTTACTTCACATGCAAATATCTCAGCAACTGTTCATCTCACCAGCGTGAAATCTTTTCTTTTTTTACAACATGTTATCAATGTTATCTTTCCAAAAGAAATTCAAATTTATTGCAATAATTTGATGATGCAGGCACTTTAAAGAAAAATAACTGAATTCAAACTTTAAAAATGCATGAAACTTTTGATGTATAATAATTTTTAAAAGCTGTATAGGAAAAATGAAAATATATTGAACATTTCTTAATAAAATGTTCAATAATTTTAATGCATATATATTTGCACATTGAGTCATTTGTACCTTAAACTCAAAGCTGACAGCAGCATCATGGAACCTTGTAGTCAGCCCTCGTTTCCCTTTCAGGATTTGTCTACATGCAGAATCCCTCCAAAATCTCCTTTCACTCTACTTTCATGTCACTCACAGGGAGACTATTTTTGTTGCAACACTGAAAATACTTGATTCACTGTCAGGAAAGGAAATCACAAATAACTGCCATCCTTCTTTGCCCTAATTTCTCAAGAAGCCGCTCAGAAGACTGTTCCTAATGACTAGACTGGCTGAAAAAAAAAAACAGGCATAAACAGAGAGCTCGGTGGATAAATAGAATGGCTGTTAGTCTGGAATTTGATCAGTTTTATAAAATTTGGCACTGAAAACGTGTTAATAAACCACAGTTATATAACTTTTTGTGGCAATTATTTAAAAGATTTAGAGTGATTTTCTTAACCAATTAGATGTAAAGCGACGCGGGGTTCAGTGGGTCTGCAGACACTCAAGTGTGTGGAAGCCAAGATGCTTTAGTCTGTGTGCAGTCATATTCATACCAATTTAAAATAATATTTGTGTAATTTACATGTTTTAATGCATGTGAGGTTTTTCAAACCTGCACTACATGTACCAAACCGGCAACATTTTCAGCTAGTATCCACAGTTTTGAAGCATTTGGCAGGTGGGTGGTGTTAATTCAAAATCATGGCTGCAACACAGGCAGTAAGTGACTTGTGTAAGGCCATTGAAGCCCACAAATGTGTGCTTTTTATTTTTAGACTGAACCACTGTAACTATTCCCCAAGATAAAAACACAATTCCAATTGTTTGACTTGATATGTTTTACTAAATGTTTGTGCTTTGTTGTACAAACTGCCCATGGGCACAGAGTTTGAGAAGTAGACCGCGTCCAATTTAGATCCACAGCCATTGTTGCTTTAGTTACATTCACCCAGTTCCTCACACATTTTAGTTCCTCGCCGTCTCAGGTGACATACAACTAAAACTATACAATGAACGATATTTGTCCCATAGATAGTAGGGATGCTGACATTTTCTTCCCAAACTGCTGCGACCAGATTTTGCGGGGCTGCTCTGTGCGTTTGCTTATAATTTCCTCCTGCTTCATTATTTCTTCGAATTTCAACAAAGCGTGCTGACGTCAGGTAGTTAGCCTCTTCTTCAAGTTTTAATTTTTGTTGAAGCGTTTTGAAGAAACACAGTTTTGAAAATAGGATCAAAGTAAACCCCTTAAGCTGCCACGAAGAACATTATTTTATCTGCTCTTGTTCCAAATTTAATGATTTGAAACGTCGAAGTATGCCTTTTTAAATCTGGAACAGCGCTTGTTGCAAAGTGTGTTGATGCTCGTCTTCGTCACCTGACACATTTCACACGCTGTCATTGGTTGAAAAGCTTTGTTTACAAAACAGATGTCCACATGGTTTTTAAATTGTTTTAATTTCCTTACTTTCTAAGACGCATGAAGTTGCTTTGATGCTGCAGTTTGCCTTGTAATATTATTTTATACCTTTTCTGCTACTTTTGAATTGGCTATTATTAAGTTTTATTAGTTTTTAGGATACAAGATGTTTCCTATAAAAACCAGAATGCGAAATTTTCCTAAAGTTTCATGGCGATATCTTGAACACTGAGGAAGTTATGAGCAGAAATAGATAAGAACAATGGGCCTCGTGCAAGAACCGTTTGTACGCACAGATTTGTTCTTAAATTGTGCGTACAAGTGATTTAGGAGAATTTGTGGCATTCACCAATGTTTTCGTATTCTAAGATTTTTTTCAGATATGAACAAAATTTACGAGTGGTCCAGACCTGTCG
>NW_013952410.1:1115534-1117347 GCF_001266775.1 Austrofundulus limnaeus | reverse complement strand
GCCTTGGAGTTCTCCCGGAGGAGCTGGAAGAAGTGGCTGGGGAGAGGGAGGTCTGGGCCTCCCTTCTGAAGCTGCTGCCCCCGCGACCCGACCCCAGATAGGTGGAAGAAAATGGATGGATGGATGGAGGACTAAATGACACATCGATGTCCATCCAACTCGTGTCACTTCAGCCCTAAGGCAACGGGCCCACTGGGCAGCAGAAGAGCTGATTTGGCACTTCCACACCCACCTTTCACAACCTTCACATTTTTACAACCAGGCTGTTGAAACACTCCAACTTATTTTGCTTTACAATGCTTTTTAAACCGTTTGAAACAAGCCTCATGACTCATTAATGAACACAATTTAGTCAAACATCTACTCCTGCCAGTGGTCAACAAAGTAAAGGCAAATATAAAACAATTCAGATCTGATAGTCTGTGACTCATAAACGCAAKAATAACTTAATAAGTTTGATATTAACTATAAATAACATTACCTGTAGTAGAATAAACGCTATCAAATGTACTAAAACACTGCTGGTTTTGTGCCCAACAAGCACTGGGTGGGAGTTTAAAAACCTAGAAGGCAAGTTCCATCAAACATTGACCGAATGCACAAGTCATAACCGGTATAATGATCGTTACCCAGTCCTAATGACCCCTGACTCTAAATATAAAATGTTATCCTGAGGGAGAGGTGAAGCTGTTTGTAGTTTGCCAGCAGTAACGAACACAAACAATAACTTACGGTGTCGTTAGCCATGTTATCTCGACAAAACGAATATATATATAGTGACAAGCAGGACAAACCCCTTATTACTGCTGAGAAACCCCCCATGAAGTTCTAATTCAGTCAGCAGACACAGTTGGCTAACATTAAGCGCCAAAAACACAGAGGGGTCTGCGGAGTAAGGCTAACAAGTTTAGCTACCGTTGGCTACCTCCGCAGGGTAACACCCAACACGGCGGAGCAGGGAACTTACTGGTGGTCATCTTCAGACAGTCCTTCCGGGACGTGCTCTGTGTGTTCTTCCGGCAGCACTTTCACGTTCTTGCTGCTATTCTTGTTTTTTAGTATGCCTTTAATCGGTCGGGGAGCTGCCATTCTCCCGCACAGGCTGAAGAAGAAGCTGACCGGTTCGAAATACTATCACTCAACAGATTTTTTTTTTCTCTCTCTCTTCTTCCTGTTTTCGTGATTCAGACGGTCATTTTCCAACAAACTGGTTCTGATGTAAACGTGTAGTTCTTCATCATTTAATGCTCCTCCGTAAACTCAAGAAAAAGCCAGGCAAGATCCTACACTGTACGGACTATTTTAACATGTCCGGYCTGTCTCGTGTTGTTCCCCTACCTACAGTAACTGGGCTACGGCGGCGGCGTTACGAACAGATGGGCTCAAACTCTCGCGAGATCAACAAAACGCGGTTTTCTTCCACCCAGAGGGAATAAATGGTTCACTGCTGCCCTCTTGTGGAACTACACACAATACCAGTTCAGTATTATTATTATTTTTAAAACCAAATTAGGAGTTTTGCCCTACCTTGAACTTCCAACATCAGCTTTCCATTGTGCTTTTATTTAAAAAAAAAGACTCACCAAACACACATTCTGATGTTTTCAGCCAATCTTATTTTTTCCTCTGAGTTGTATAGACCTTGTGTGTTTTAATTGGAATCACTCATTTGCATTTTAAATTCACCAGAAGTTTCTAGGGCAGAGGTGCCCAAAGTGGGGCCCGCGGGCCAAAACTGGCCCACCAAGCATTTGATTTGGCCCACCAGCAGTTGTCCTGGTTACTTGGAATTATGTTAAGATTAAATATAAAA
>NW_013952410.1:1111967-1114268 GCF_001266775.1 Austrofundulus limnaeus | reverse complement strand
TGTGTGTGTGTGTGTGTGTGTACTTGTTTCTGCTACAGGGTGAGAACTATGTTAGGTTTTTTTACCCAACTAAGTGAGGTCATTTTTTGGGAAGTGAGGACATTTCCCCAGTCCTCACTTTTTCTTCAGCTCCACTGTCCTTTACTGGTTAAATTTAGAGGTATGGTGTGAATTAAGTTTTGGTTTAAAGTTAGGGTTAGGAATAGGCTAATAATGGTTAGTTTTAGGGAAAATGTCTGGGTTAGGCATAAATACGGTTACAAATATGAATGGACGTCAATACGAAGGCAGTTTGATGCAAGTACAAGGATGTGTTTGTAAGAAAAAGAAAAGCATTCCTTCATGGATGCTGCTGTTTTCAGAAAATCTCCAGAGAGTCAATTTTTGCACTTCCTGTATGCTGGGTCCTTTGYCGTCGTGGAGAAAAAAAACTATGTGGTGACCTTTCTGCCATGTTGGGGGTGAAGGGGAAATTCAATCCCCTTTTTTTTCAACCTTTCCTTGCAATGAATTGCTCCCTTGTATCTTGCATTTATTTTTAAATATTATTTTGTGTGTCTCCTTTCTTTATTTCAGTGAAACCACAAACAATACTGAGAAATAATATCTAACATGAACGCTGAAACAAAGCTCTGTATTTATTTTTCCACTAGGTTCTTTGTTAAACTACAAACYGGAGTGAAATCAAACAAACTTGAGTTTAAAGAAAGTTCATGTTAGGTCTGTTTGTGCACAATAACATATTTATTTAGTTATTTCATTAAATTGACTTTTTTTGAGCTTTATATCTTGTTATAAAGTCATTTCCTCATCAAAAACATACCCAGAGTATTGCTTTCATCATTCATGCATGTTGGAGAAATCATGAACCTCCTGTGGAGCCATGTGGAGCTGCCTAAACACTTGTTGGTACAAAGCACCGCCTATTTTTACAAAGCTCCTCCCTGGAACTCAGTCTCCAGCCAAACTCCCGCCCCACAGAGCACCCCTCCCTCGAATCATTGTTGTGAAGACGTGTTGAAGTGGGAATGTCAGAAACGGTAGGAGGTTCTCAAAGAAGTATTGAGATGCTAATTGAAATTTATTTTTCATATACAGCTTTTCCATAACAATTGATGGTAGCATAGTTAGTTAGTTAGTTAGTTAGTTAGTTAGTTAATTCATTTCATTTAAAACAAAAAAAAAAATTTATACACATTAAAAACAAAAACATGTCTACCCAGTCTTTCGATTTTTTGTTTGCAAGATTTTTAACAATACTCAGTATTTCTTCTTTGTTAGTTCCATCAAGAAAAGTACTATTGGTACAACCCATCACTGTATGATTCACATTCACAATTGATGGTAGCATAATTACARAGTACATCAATCCCTGAATGAAAAGGGTACAGAGTGAAGAAAAAAATTAACAAAATAACTTTAAACAAACAAGCCAGAATAATCTTCAAATTTGCTAAAAATAAAAACAAACAAAAAARGGTATCCTTCATATCTTGTTTCAACTAAATACTACATGGTATCATATTTTCCCAGTAAATTCAAATTAATCATCTTTTTAAACACAGATCATTTTGGAAGTTTTTATATCAGTATCAAGACAATTCCACAAACTTATTCCCTGAATTGCAGTGCAGTGCCTCTTCAGACTAGTTCAAACTGGGGGTTTTACAAAAATCTAGATTTCCTTAAAGTGCCTGTGACATCAAATTTTTAAATACTAATACATTTTTGAAAAGATAAGCTTGAGAACATATTGCAAAAGGAAAACCACTGTCCTGAGATGAACAGTTGTTGAGATATTTAAATGTAAAGTGACAGGAAGTGATGTCAAAGGGGAAGGTCTGCATTTAAACAGCATTGCTATTAACAATCTGATGTTTCTTCAGATTTTTGTGAGTCACTATCAGAGATGAAGAGTCAGAGTTAACATATTATTGTTTCAATAAATAAAGCTCAGGGAGTTCCTTTTATTAAAGAGATCCCTTTGATGTCACTTCCTGTTTTAATTTGGCTTAGCCAAATTCAATATAAAATATGCCAGTTATATGACAGAATGTGTAAAATGTAAAAGTATTATGCTAAGTTTCTTAAATATAAAGATGTGTTTTGAAGGATATGCATGTCACAGACTTTTTAAGGTCATAGTAATGCTCTCTCTGAACACTGGAAGGTGCTTCTGTTTATTTCAGACAGAAGCAGGTGGTGAAACTCAAATTGTGCAACGATATACAGCGGGTAAAACAAGTATTGAACACGTCACCATTTTTCTCAGTAAATACATTAATAGAGGTGCTAATGACA
>NW_013952410.1:1101715-1110664 GCF_001266775.1 Austrofundulus limnaeus | reverse complement strand
TAAATTTGATTAATTTAATGCAAATCAGTAAAAGAAGTGCTTGGATTTCTCCATCACCTACTTGTAAACTACCTGTTCATCTAAAAAGACATGAACTGAACTCAGCTCTAGCATGAATTTATGGCCTTTTATTTTCATTTTCAATAATTCTGAATGAATCCCTGTTCCATGTCACCTTTTAGACAACTTTCACACATTAAAACGTTTCCACAGCCTTTTTAAAAAAATTCACCTGCTTAAAACGAATGCTGATGTGCGTCACTCAGTGTTTGTGGAGCAACAAACAAGTAAAATGGCACTGGCAGAAGGCACAACATCAAATTTAACACAATTCTTTTTTTTAATGGGGTGGTTTTCATGGTTAAACAAAAATGGATTTTTATCTAAACAAAATAAKGACCTATTTAGCTTTTTGTTGTGAGCTAATACTTTCAAATAAATAATTTCAGCATAGATTTTACAAGTCATCACATGTTAAGTAAAAAAAGTTTGACATGTAAGATGATTTAACCCTCTTCAGAGTTGAAGAAACCAAATTAAAACCAGTTTTGTTTTGTGAAAGAGTAAAGACAGTGATCCAGTTAAGCAAAGTTTGACATCTGCACCAAATAGCTTTTTAACGGCTTAATTTGACCTTTTTACAACTTCGTCATTTTTATTTAGGCATCTTTTTCGAAACACAAAGGCAGATTTCTTTTAGAAATTTTTATAAGAAAACATCTAGTGGCAAAGTTGCRAARAAAATTGYAAAATCAACACGATTATTGTAMCAAACAACCTGACACCGTTTTCAAAACAGGGAGCTAAAGCTTATAATTTTGACGCATAAATATATACAGGTGACATGGTTTTCATCAAGGCATTATTTTCTCATTATGGCTTCACGTTGAAACAAAATGCTGGAGAAACTGGCCTTTTGATGGGGTCGCATCGTAGTGACATTTAGACAAAATCCCGATAATCAATCAAGTCAATCAGATAAACATTTAAAACTAAATAAATCTGCAAATAAAAAACAAGGTCAAACATACAACTGAAATCATTTGTGCACCTTTTGGAATTTAATGAAAAAAAAAAGGCTGAATTTGAGGAGTGGACAAATTAGCACTGAGTCATAAATAGTTTGAGACTCAGTCAGGATCCATTTATGTAACAAGAAAATATGTGGTTCGGAGGGGATTTAGAGAAATGGCCTTTAAGAAAAAAATTTAAAAACTCCTCAGAGACACACGTGAAAGAGCTTCATATATGCCTCAAGAAAAAAAATACCTGACCTCGTTTAGTCAGAGGTGACAAAAACTACGCTGCTGCTTCATTTTCGTGTTCATCCACACTGATCTCACTGCTTGTTTGTTTGTTTGTTTGTTTGTTTGTTTGTTTGTTTGTTTGTTTGTTTGTTTGAACACTATGACCCGTCACCCACCTCTCACCCTGAACTCACCCTTGTTGGCCCCTGAGACAACATAATCCCCTTCAAATCCCGCAGTTAAGAAATGAGCGGATTAAAAGATGCCAGTTTAAACAGCAGAGAAAGGTCAAAGGCCACCGAGTTGGTTCAAAGGGAAAGTAGTTTAAAGATGCTCTGTCATGATTTCCTTGTGTTAGATTGCAAACAGTGTTCTGAATATGTTCTATTTTACAGTGGCAGATATTTTACATTTGTTCTCTCACATATCCCCCTGAGGCTGTCGCTTATATTTGACTGTACTTTCAAACGTACAGAAAACACGCACATTTCCGCCTGAGGCGAACGTTTGCGTGATGGTGGGTGGTGAGGCGCCAACGTGTGTGGCTCTTTACTTTTCTCTTTTGCTTTACAAACAATGTTTCTATGGCCGCGGGCAAATGCGGCGCAGCGAGCTATGACACAAAACACAAGAATTCACCTCAGAGACAAACAACGCCACGGCTCACTGAGGTGAAAAAGAGCAGCAAGCCCTCTGTTCGTTAAATCACTCTGAATTTGTGTATAAGGACTTTAGATTTTTTATAACCACATTATTTGCAGACATTTTAATATTTTACAGCCAAATACAAGCGATATACTTTGAAGGGATCCCTGATTAGTTGTTACATTAGACTTTATATGATAAACATATCCTTTAACTGTGAAATAAAGACTGTAAAAATACTGTAGGCTGTTCAGTTTTTATCATTTTTAAACTAAAAGTTTAAAAATATATTACACGGACGGGGCCATTTTATTTACACGCAAAGCATTCTGGGWAAWTGATGACATCAACTAGGTCATCAGCACGAGGCTGCTAGCGAGCTATATCCACCCTGAAGGTTAATCTTGGACAATATCTGATGATCGACTCTTTTAAATGAAACCAGAGAGTGTTGACAGAGAGTAGAAGGTAGAAATGACTCAGCCTGTAACTGAAAATATGGATGGAGGACAATAGAGCTGCTTCATGGAAGAAGAACCTCAGCTTAGTCCGTTAGCTTTAGCGTTAGCCCCGATGCTATCACCATATATATGTATTAGCTCAGTGCTACACATTCTCCTCTCATCACTGAGGTCCTCCATCCACATGACAGAGAGGGGAAGGTAGAAATGACTCAGACTGCAACTGAAAACATGGATGGAGGACCTCAGTTTAGCCTGTTTGTCACGCTAGCGCCGAGCTAATACATATAAGGCAATATAGCGTGAGGGCTAGCGCGAAGGCTAACAGGCTAAGCTGAGMTTCTTCTTCCATGAAGCAGCTCTGTTGTCCTCCATCCATATTTTCAGTTKCAGYCTGAGTCATTTCTACCTTCTCCTCTCTGTCAACGCTCTCTGGTTTCATTTAAAAGAGTCGATCATCAGATATTGTCCAAGATTAACCTTCAGGGTGGATATAGCTCCCTAGCAGCCTCGCACCGATGACCTAGTTGAAGTCATCATTTACCCAGAATGCTTTGCGTGTAAATAAAATGGCTCCGTCCGTGTTAAAATATATTTAAAATAATTTACAAAACTAAACAGCCTACAGTAATTTTACAGTCTTTATTTCACAGTTAGATTAAATGTTTATCAAATAAAGTTTAATGTTACAACTAATCGTGGATCCCTTTAAATTCAACACACAAGTGTACAAATTCTTGGAAGAAAGTCAGCTCGTTTTCTGCCAGCGCTGTCCCTTGTCGCTGACTCTGTTTGTGGACAGCTTCTCAAGGTGCAGTCGTGGAGAGGAGGGTGTCTCACTTCCACTTTTTGCAGGCGATGTGGTTCTGGGCCAAGACCTTCAGCGTGCACTGGGGTGGCTCGCAGGACGAGTGCGAAGCGACTGGGATGGGAGTCAGCTCCTCTACGTCTAAGGTTCTCAAATGGAAAAGGGTGGGATGCCTCTCCTTTTGTCCCTTGAGTCTTTGCCTCAAGTAGAAGAGTTGCTGAGGAAGCGTCTTGCTCAAGAACGATGGTAGGATGGAATGGGAGARGGTCCTCGGTAACGAGGGCATTGCGACCTTAGCCTCATCAAAGATAAAAACCCAACCTACAGTATCTGTGGTAATGGACAGAGAGGGAGTAGGCAATCCAGTAAGGGACAAGCCTAGGCATGCTAGTCACTAGCCTCTCCAATGCTAACACATGTGAGTAGTTTTCTTCTCATTTGCCAGCTATGCAGGCCTGTCAATAATCAGGTCAGTAGCTGGCTTTAGAATAGCTTTGCTAGGTGTGCAATAGTCCTGATTTTGAAGGCTCAACTTTAGAGATAGGGACTCGGGACTTGCTGGAGGAAGTATCCTCTCTATCCCGAGAACGTCTTGGGGTCCCCTAACTGGAAAGTGTTCCTGATGTTTGGGTTTTTCTCCTGGACCTGTTGCCTCTGCAATCTTACAACCAGACAAGCAGCAGTTACTGCTGGATATGGGCGCCAGTGAATCCCCTGACCCTGAAAGGAAGAGGTGGGTAAAATATACTGGATGGAGGGAAACTTTATACCCACAGCATGTATAGATTGTTAAAAAAAATGAGCTGATTTGACATATAAACAGTGGTGGGCAGCCCTTATCTAAATATTAGTTGCACTAACCCTAAAGCACTAACTCAAATATGTAGGTCCCCTGATTCTAAAGCATTAACTCACTGAAAATTTTTGCAAAAGCTAATTCTAAAGCACTAAAATAATCCAGTTGAAACATTCTTCAGAGTCAACATGAGACAAGATTACTGTGTGCAGAATATTATCACTTAGTGCCCTCGGCGGGGCCAAATGGGAGTCACCTGCAGGCCACATTTGGCCCGCGGACCTTGAGTTTGACACATGTAACATTAGATAAGTGACACACACTTGAACAAAATGTATGACAGCTTTCACCCTAAGCAGTTAACAATAATGTTGATCAAAAACATTTAAAGGCCTCAGTTCGTGCTTGTAAATTTAGCCCATAAATTTAGCAAGTGCTAATCCACTAATGAATTTAAAAAATAGCAAAAGCCCTAAAGCACTAATCAGGAAATTAGTTCCCCTGTTTGTGCTTTAGTGCTTTAGGGGGAACTCTGCCCACCAGACCACTACACAAGATCAGCAGGCATTTCATTGTTTTTCAATTTCAGCTGCTGCAGATGTCTGTTTTGGCTTTTGTCTAAACCAATAAACCTCAAAAACACAGATTGTTTTCCTACAGATACGAATAACGCCGCAAACATCGTCAAAGACAAGCAAWTGAATTAAAAGCATGAACTGTTTCACACAGTGAGAAGATCCGGTGGAACTTTGCTGGCACTCATTTGAAGCCCTTAGAGGAAGACTTCACAACAAATCGATGCAAAGCTTAAAGAGACGAACAGTTTCTACCCTGCTGTATGTGGTCTCTTTCATATGCCCACATCCAACAGGATATGAGAGATCACAGAATGAGTACGAAAACCATGTGAAAATCACAAGCAGCAGCCTCCACAGTCAACAGTTCTCCAGTAAGGAAGATTTTAGGTGGTACAGAACCCTCCGTTGTCAAAACAATGACGAAGCAATATCTTTTAAATCAACATTGCCTATTTCTTACAGAAGATTTCCACAAAAGGGTATTGCTTGTGGTTCAATTTAACCTTGAATGTCTGTCAGGAAATACAGGTTATCATCATGCATCAATAAATCCACAGTGCTCACATAATATTTTAGGTTTGGCATGTTTGTCAAATAATAAACTGAGAAATTCTGCTGAAAGATCAAGACAAACATCTCAATGAGAGCTAGAAAAAATATTCAAAGGAAGACGTTTTTATCACATGAGCTTGTTTGTACTCATCCTGCTTAGGTAATATGAGTCACATCATTGTAAGTTTGACGCTCTAAAATGTCAGAAATACAAAGAGGAAACTGTTCAGATGGATGCCAGCTCGGCCGGGGTTCAGAAATGTAAGAAGGCCCACAAAAATACCCAAATCCAGCGATGCTTTGGAATGCTGGTTTGTTTTTATGTTCACATATTCATGAATCATTTCCCCGTCTCTCACAGCCTTAAGGCATAATCCAATGATTGAATGAGCAAGTTTTTTTTAATTCTGTTTGCTGTGAAGCAATGACTCCGTCTGATTTAGGATTATGGATTTGTCCCATTCTGAACTGTTGTTTTACTTCATCTTCAGCTTGTATGTCCACTTTTCCGTTTAATGGGCATTGTTCTCTGTGTTGTAAGAGTTTTAAGGCTCCAAAGCTCTGAACTTTGTACTTGTTGTTTAAGAAAGGTTGCACAAATCCTTTTTCTAACCTCAACRTGAATGTTTCTGGAAAAGTGTTGGTAAAATGTGAAAAGCAGAAACCTTTGGAAGACATAACTTAACAAACTTTACGATTGGATTAGTAAGGCAAATAAAAAATGAACCTTAAAGTGGACATATCATCCACCTATTTAGTCGTTAAATGTATTTTGTTGTGTACTTGGAGTCTGTAGGAGTGCAGAAAATTTGGATTTAGTCTCTCCCAGTGCTGAGTAGTAGGGGTGCAACAATACATGTACCRGTATTGAACAGTGCTTTAGGTTCAATACACACTTGCATCGAACAATACAGATTTTTAAAATTTACTTTATCAACTTGTCTTCTGAAGWTGCTCTGTGTTAAAGGATCAGTGGATCTGTGTCCGACTACTCCACCTAGGCTGCATTTTTGAGCGCAGAGCCACTGAGAAACTTGCTGTTTCAGCAACATTTAATTTAAAAACTGTACTTTTGAAGTAAAACAAATGTTTATAATTAATTTAAATAAATTACAAGTTAAAAGGGGCATGGAAATTTCTCTTTTTTGTATCGAAAAAAATATCCAACCGTGAGACCAAAGTATCGAACCGAACCATGAATTTTCTGTTTCGTTGCACCCCTACTGAGTAGATATCTTTATATTCTATTTGTGTCATATTTTTCAACCCATTCCGTTTTCTCTATTTTCCATATGTTTTTTGAACCTTACGTCAAATTATTTGCAACAAAACTGCCAAATAAGGTCTGGACTTACCAACTACAATTTGGTTGTTTTCCTCCTCTGACACATGTCAGACTGGATGGACAAGTTTCCCCTTGTTGACATCTTTTAATTAATAAAAAAAAATGTTTCTGCACCACTTTAGTCATAAACCCCTCTCTCAAGCTAGAGTAGATCGCTCTGGAAACTGGAGGGGGCCTTAGTCAATTTGGTGCCCTGTAGCCAAGATTTCAGGTGACACTACTCAATGTTTACATGCATTCACTTAACAATTAAAAAGAAGTGGAGACGTTCTTCATCCAGAGATTTTTCTACCTTATTGAGGCYCATCAGGACAGCAAAGGGTGCAGCATGGTTATGCTTTTTAAACAGCTGTTTCTGTGTGGAAGAAAACACAACTTTTGCAAAATTCAGCAGGCTACCTGGGATGTAAGTTACCACAATGTGGTTAAAAAATAATAAAATAAAAAGTAGCTTAAGTGAAACATTTATATACACTAAAAATGGTTGGTTTAAAACCAACATGATTTGGAACTTGGAGCTGGAAAAAAAAATTGGACCCCYGGCGGTTTTAACTCGGTATGGTTGGGTTTTTAGAAGGAGCACCCAAAAGTTGGGTCAAAATGACTGATTTGTTGAACCAGAGCAAATAATAAGTTAAGGTAAGAGAAAGAACACCACAAAATATGGGTTGTTATATAGTTATAACTTAGGTTGGTGTACTTTTTTGGCTGAATTCATGACTTTGGCTGCCAGAAAAAAAAAGTTAAAATTTTGCTTTAAAATCTAAAGTGTTCGGCTTTCTTTCGTCTCCTGCCAGCTTTGATAAGAAGCTGATGAATGACAACATTACTGTGTATCTGATTACCTGAGGAGGGGGTGAAACTGCATCATTTGCAACGTGCATTGCTTTGTATCAGCTCGGCGCGTCTTTGCCTGCTGAACACGTTGTCATCTGTTTTGGAAGCTATTCGGGGCTTTAGTTGCAGGGCCAAAGCTCCTGAAGGACGTTCATTTTCAATTCTTTTCCCGTTTCCTTATGTTGTTGACAAGGAAAAAGGAAAATGATTACGTAATGCATCACAATCCCCACACCTGTCTTTGCTTGCAAAAGGATTTAGAGGGAAGTGAATTTCAGAAATGATTCAACACGTGTTTACCATAATGATGCAACATGGAACAAACGGGGCAAAAGATTTTGAGTTTTAGAGCATATCTGCTCTTGCAAAAGTCTTTGAAAATCCCCTCCCTGTTTATGTTGAACGTCAGGTATATTATATAAGATTATTTTACAGTAATACCCTGTTTATATGCTTGCTGAACCTTATGTTCTAGTCTACCTCTGAGGAAACATTCCTCTAAAGTGGAAGTGCATCATATACTGTCTGCTTGTCTGTGAGCTGTGCACACTTGGACTTACAGGCAGCCGATGTGGGTAAAACTGGTAGGAATTCATGWGAAAAGAAAAAAAAGAGGATACTTAGAACTGCATTTCAGCTTTGTTTACCTCTTACTTTTATTAGCAGTCAAACATGAGGAAATAAATGGTCCAGGTCAAAACGAACAAACCGAAGTGTGTTTCTGTGGAAATGCAGCCCAGTAAACCTGAAACTGTGGACAAGGTACACGAGGACATTTCATTATTTCCCCACCAGGCTGGTTTAGGTTGATCTGAACCAACCCCTTGTACCTCTTTCCCCGGGGAAACACTTTTTTTAGTAAGTGCTGAGAGACGTTTGGTCAGTCTGTTTGTTGATTGTGCACTCTCGAACCCTGCAAGACTTCGCTGAAGGTTAGAGGTCTCCCAGATCGAGCTGCCCAAAGTGACCACCGGCCCCCAAAATACAGGCAGCACAAAGKCCGCGTTGTTGTGGAGGTGGTGCGCTGAAAGTGGAGCCAGCGTGTTGGACTGTGACATGCCGCAGCACAGCCTGGCAGTCTTTGCCCTCAAACCAGAGCAAATAAACACAAGCAGCTACACAAACAGCTTGGACGGGGCCGGGAAAACCCACGTGCAACCTGGCTACTAAAGAGGAGCCATCTAAGTATAGAGGGTTTGTTGGGGCTGTTGTTGCAACATAGGTTTTTATTGGGAGTTGTTTCCAGGTCTGTTAGGAGAACACTTATACAGAAGCTACAGTTTGCTCTGAACAGAAAATGCAATAGTTCAAATCTTTTGAAGTGAGATTTTATGGAGAGCTTATGAGCAATTAATATCTTACCTGTTGTAGATAGCTGTGTGAACAACCTCAGTTCTGAGAATATTGTTTAATTTGGACTGGATTAGTGAGCTAATGACTAGTTTGCATGTGGCCAAGACCTAATTAGACTACAATAAAAAAAAAATCTTTAAAAATGTATAGTTTAATTTAAAATTGTTTTTACATCATTTGAAAGAGCAGTTAYTGTAACACACTTAGCACAGCCTGGGGCATTGTTGGCATTATCGTGTGATGTGAAATTAAAGTGTATCTTACCCCCCTGTGAAAAGATAACTCCGCCCCAAGGCGAAATTTGAAAAATGCATCAAAGTGGGTAGG
>NW_013952410.1:1097993-1100878 GCF_001266775.1 Austrofundulus limnaeus | reverse complement strand
TGTGTGTGTGTGTGTGTGTGTGTGGAGAGACAGAGACAGAGAGGGAGAGAGAGAGCAGCCAGCACCTCTTCCCACCCGAGGCTGAAGGACAAAGCTTGCTAACTGTTCCACCCTCTGACTGCTGCAGGGGCGTGTCTTAGAGAGGAGCTTTTATACCAGTTTATACCAGAACACAGCCGCTGTGACGAAACTGTGGAGAAGCACGTCACAGCGGAGAGCCGTTAACCAATATGCAAATTAGCCTGCAGTACCACTGCTCTACCCATATGAGCAGCAAAAAGACGTTTTTAGACCAAATGTTACAGATTTGGATAAATACGCACAAAAACATCAAAATTAGCACAGAAACAGTACTATATAACATTTTAGACACATTCTAGACAGTTTATCAGCTAAAGAAAGTTAATTTTGGGGTAAGTTACTCTTTAATGCTATAGAGCAGGGCCATGTGCAATTCTAGGGGTGGGGCCACAGGGACACTGGCCCCAACCGAAATCTCCCGTCACGCCTCTGTCCTTTGCAGCTGAGTGAAACAAACCCCTCCCAAAAAATGAACCACAGAAAAAAAGGCAAATAGGCTGAGTGGTTAGTGCTTCATTTGTGCAATTTGTGCCATTGAAACAGTTGTTTGTGCTGCTATAATTTATGAGATATTACACGTCATAATTTTGGATGATCACACAACTTGGCCTGAATTGTTTATGTCTGTGACGAATGTGCTAGACAGTCAGCGGGTAGTGAAATCCATTGTCCCAGACGTAAACAATTCAGGCCAAGTCACGAGATCATCCGAAATTATAACGTGTAATATTTCATAAATTATTGCAGCACAAACAACCATTTCAATGGCACAAACGAAGCACTACAAAATTCGACTAGTTAGGTTCATTTTGGAGTGAGTGAGGGGGATAGTGACCTCTGAATGACCCTTACAAATAATCTTTAATATATATATATATATATATATAAAAACATAGCAGCACAAACAAAATTTTCAAATGCACAAACCCGCACAAATGAAGCACTAACCACTCAGCCTATTTGCCCTTTTTTTCTGTGGTTCATTTTTTCAGAGGGGTTTGTTTCATTCAGCTGTCCTTTGCKTGAGAGTGATGATGGTGGAGTGCAGTTCCATGCCTGAACACTAGAGGCGCTAATGCGTTAAATAGGACAGCTCGGCATAAATCAAGTTTACAAGAACACAGAAGTCTTTTACAATTTAAATGATCCTGCAGAAAAAGAAAAAAAAAAAAAAAAAAAAAATGTCTGGATTTTCTCACATGCTGTGTGTTTGAGAGTATTGTATCTGTGTTAAAAAATGCATGTAAAATCGGTAAGGAGAATTTACTGTGCAAGTTTTTTAAAATTACATTTCAAGTGTTTGAACATGTAACTGGTTAGGTGTATATACCTTAACAAAAATCAGGTATTTGTGTGGAAAGATGTTGAACAAATATTTGGCCCCTCAATGAATATTGTGGCCCCTTGATGACCCCTAACTCTGAAAGATCCTATATCCGCCCCTGGGGCTATTTAAGTAACTTTCTCAGGGGGCCAGAGTTACTCGAAGCCAGCAGTTCAGGGTGCTAACGTCCAGGTGAGTGGTACGGTAAACACTGCATTATGTAAAAGAACAGTCATTATTATATTTCACCTTTTACAGTTTTTTAAATTGTTGCTACATTGAATCATAAATTAAAACCGATTTAAACTTTTGTTTTTATAATAAATTAAAAATAAGATGGGTCTGGGGCCCGTCTGGCCTGTCAGCTGAATAGTCCTGGTAGAAAGGTTTATAAAAAAGAGCATTTCAATAAAATGCTTAGATTAATTTCTCCTAAAAATGTTCACAAACCTAAGAGGCTTTTGAATGGAGCTAATGTTTCAACAAGTATTGTTTAATTAAACTTCATATTGCCCTGCTGTCAGAGTTTTCAGACACACAAACAGGTATTTTTTTTAAAGATAATCTTCCCGTGTTTCCTGTTTGGTAAAAATACTGACAGAAGTAAAGCTGAATGATAAGTTTTACTATATTGTCACTTAATATATGGGAGTCAGACAAATACTTCCTGAAAACACTTAACATAACTAACAGAAATAAGACTAACTGACTTAAAAACAGGAATACAAAAATAAAAAAGAAGAAAACACAACATGGAAAACTTCGAATATTCAAATTATCATCATCATCATCATCATCAAACTTTATAAACCTTTTTAGAAATAATATCCAAGTACACTGAAAAAATGACTTGTAAGATTTACTTGAAAAAATCCTTGTAACAGTTTGTACTAATGTTTGTTAAGTAAATTTAAATGCTACAAATTCATGTAATATTTACTCATCATTATCTAGTAAAAATTAAGAATATAGTTAAAGATTTGTGAATAAATCAGGTAAATTTTACTTAATTTGCTCAATTAAATCTTGTAACATATACTTGATCAAATTAAGTAAAATTTACCTGATTTTTTCACAAATCTTTAACTATATTCTTAATTTTTACTAGATAATGATGAGTAAATATTACATGAATTTGTAGCATTTAAATTTACTTAATAGTGCAAATTGTTTTGAGGATTTTTTCAAGTAAATCTTACAAGTTCTTTATAACAGTGCACATGCATCAAGCACAGTATTGTAGAATGACACCTCACAGCTACAGAGAGGTGTAGCTCTTGTTGTAGTTCAAGACTTTTGGTGGTTTTGAAGAACCTTTATTGGATTCTTCTTCATGAACAACACAGAAAAAGTGWAACTCACAGGTCTTATTAATGACTAGGCTTACCACTCTCCCTTATGGTTACTTCTGCTGAATGGTTTAACACAAGTTAACAAATAATGAACACACAAATTACAGTAACACAACAGACTAATTGCT
>NW_013952410.1:1093598-1096751 GCF_001266775.1 Austrofundulus limnaeus | reverse complement strand
GAATCAGCCTTTGTCGTAATGTGTTTTGGGGTTTGAAAGCCACTGGGACATCATGTTTAGAAAACAAACGTCTCAGTTTCTCCGAAACACCCGCAACATACGGAAAACCACTGGTTTGGGTCTGGGTCTCACACCCATGTTTCTGACTCTAATATTGCCCCCCGTACTTCACATACGGGGGGGGGGGGGCAATATTAGAGACCCAGACCCAAACCAGTGGTTTTCCGTATGTTGCGGGTGTTTCGGAGAAACTGAGACGTTTGTTTTCTAAACATGATGTCCCAGTGGCTTTCAAACCCCAAAACACATTACGACAAAGGCTGATTCACCCCAAAGAGAAGAACCTGTCCAGAAGACCTATACAATTTTTTTCTTTTTGTTTTTTTATTTATTACTTATTTCTGTGGCCATTTCGTCTCTATAAGTAAGCGTAGTGCAACATGGCAGAGACGTGTGTTTTATTTTAAACTATTTATACCACAATCACAAGTGATGTCACACAGAATTAGATCAACTTTATGACCCATTTCTTTGTTTTTGCATCATGTGCTGGTCTTATGACAAACTGTCCAGCAGCCTTTAGTGATGTGTTCACCCCTGACCATGAGGCATCTGAAAATGGGTCACAGTCAAAACAAATAAAGTCATTAATCATCATTAATAAGTTGTGCTGATTGTGGGGAGTTAAAAAATTAAAGGCTTTGTGTACAAAGTTCGTCACACAGAAAATGAATCAATGTGTTGAGCTGAATTGAGGTGTGAATTGTGAAATCATCAGAGCAGCACATATCAAAAGATTGCAACATGACTTACACATGRGGGAGCCAGATACGATGCGTCACAACTCTGTTCCACCCTGTTCCTTCAGGTTGAGCTGAAACATCTCTTGATTTTCACTTCAGAAAA
This sequence comes from Austrofundulus limnaeus, assembly GCF_001266775.1. Classification (NCBI taxonomy): domain Eukaryota; kingdom Metazoa; phylum Chordata; class Actinopteri; order Cyprinodontiformes; family Rivulidae; genus Austrofundulus; species Austrofundulus limnaeus. The sequence continues at coordinate 1,095,845 of NW_013952410.1, read as the reverse complement.
AGTCTCAAGCTGTCAAACTAAATTAAATTCACTACAAACCTTTTTTGAATACTACATAGTCCTGTGTTTAGGAAGAACAACTTCTTGTCCAGCTAAGAAAACTTAAACTGAGCACTAGGAGGTAACAATAATTGTAAGTTCAAACTTCAGAGCAAGTCAGACTGGATTTATGTTAATGAACCCAGTAGAAAACTAGAGAATATGCATTCCGTGCATAAAGCTGTGTGGATGCTTAAAACATTTTTGCTGAATAGCTAAAATGATTGGTTAAAAAAAGCTTAAACTAGCTTAAAATACCTAAAAAAGTAGCTGAAATAATAGAAATTAGCACAAAGAAACAGAACAAGCACGTTATCTGAATTACGTTAAGACACTGAAAAAAAATCACAAAAAGTTGAAAATAGCTGAAAAAATTCAAATGAGCTAAAAAATAACCAAAAACACAGAAACAGCTGAAATAATCAGAAAACATCTGAAAAAAGCATAAAAAGCTAAAAAAAAAGGGCAACAAAAGGGAGAAAGAGGGACAAAAATTAAAATTAGCAGAAGAATAGCAGAAAAGGTCCGAATAGTTGCTAAAAAAGCAGAAAAAAAGCTAAAATCAGCTAAACAGAAGTTGAAATAAACTTAAAATATCACAAAAAGGTTGAAAAAGACAGAACCAGAGCATAAGGTAAAAAGTGCAGTAAAGATTTAGAAACATTTTAAAGGGTTTTGGGGATAAGCTAAAAAGCTACATATTTCAAAAAGTATAAATTGCTGAATTACTAAATGCGATAGCAGGGATTCTCAGCAGGAGCTGAATGTTTTGATCCATAAATTGTACAAATAGCACAAAATTGTGGAACAAGATACGTGCTGAAAAACTTGCTGAAGAAAAAGTAATTTGGTTATAAATGACAGATTTGTTGCTACAGAACATATACAGCATGATGTTGTTGACGTTGCCTTCTTATGACAAATCCCTTACCAGAATGATGATCCAAATTATGAAAGTCTGAAAAAAAGAAAAATCACAATATTGACACATTCAGCAGTTGCAATTAATGTTGTAACATAAGGATCATCTAGGCTAAAAGTCACAAGCATAAAACATAAAAACCTGTTGCATTGGTGACTAATAAACAGCACCTGTCGGTCACTCAGTCATAAAAAAATCCCACTGATTTGCCAGACTATGTGAAAACTAGTAAGTTTAATGACTCACTTAATTGCATTAAAACAAAGCTTTCCTTTGTTCCTACAGACGAGAGATGTTTCACACTAGGATTAAAATAAATTCTTAGACAAGAGAGATGACTMTATGATTTGAAACAATTTCATATTGTTGTGCATACAGTAACCGCAATATATAGAATAGCACAACTCTATGCTACTACCACAACAGATTTAGGACAATATTTATAAAACTGACTGAGTTATAGCCATCTCTGTGGCTAATGTTGATTAGCTGTGATGGCCATCTTTAAGTGGTGTGACCATACAGGTTAATCAATTTTAATGATCATGATTATTTTCTGAGAGTTTTYATAACATTGGCCCAGTGGTTCATGAGATTTTGCTAACAGAATGACAGGGTTGACATCGACAGTCAGAAATATTCTGCAATACATTGAGCTTGAGCACGTGTTGCAGATGAAGCTCAGTTACTACCACATCAAAATTTAGTTCAATATCTGTCAAATTGGCAGAGTTATCGCCATTTTTGTATTTGCTAAGATTGGTTTGCTGTGGCCGCCATCTTGAGTGGGGTTGACTCCAAAAGTTAATCAGTTGTAMAAGTACATCTAATGATTATTTTCTGATAATTTCACCAAAATCTGTGAACTGATTCTGAAGATATTTTTCTAACACAGCAAACACCTTAGCATCTGCAAAAAAATGGTCTTTTGCATTTTGTGGAGGACAACGAGACAAGTCGTAAATTAACCTGTTAGAAAAAGACACAAGTTTTCTTCTTATTCTTTTTGTTGTCTTTTACAAATTTGTGTTCAACCTTCATACTTTAGCTTGAATGGAAGCCCATTTCCGCCACCCTGATAAAAAATAAATAAAACTTGTATCTCATAATTATGACTTAGCTATCTCATAATTACGACTTAGCTATCGCATAATTATGAGATACTATCTCATAATTATGAGATAATAGTATCTCATAATTATGACTTAGCTATCTCATAATTATGAGATAATAGTATCTCATAATTATGACTTAGCTATCTCATAATTATGAGATAATAGTATCTC
>NW_013952410.1:1074582-1093242 GCF_001266775.1 Austrofundulus limnaeus | reverse complement strand
GAGATACTATTATCTCATAATTATGAGATAGCTAAGTCATAATTATGAGATACTATTATCTCATAATTATGAGATAGCTAAGTCATAATTATGAGATACTATTATCTCATAATTATGAGATAGTATCTCATAATTATGAGATAGCTAAATCATAATTATGAGATACTACTATCTGAGATACAAGTTTTATTTTTTTATCAGGGTGGCGGAAATGGGCTTCCATAAGCTTGTGCTTAAAAAACGAGAAAAATGAACTTTTTTATTTATTATTAGCCTATTATACCCGAAAACATTAATAAGATTAGCGTTAAGGAGCTTAAACAACAATAATTTTCTAAATAAAAAAAATAGTCACACGGTGGACAAAAAATGAGAGCCAAACTCAAAAATGTAAAAATTCGCAAAGTTTCTCCAACTCTACCGGATGTGACGCAAAGCGGAAGTGACGACAACAACAACAGTGTTTAACTTGTTTCAAGAATATTTTCTCTTTTGAAACACATCTGTCGTCCCCAGCTTTATAAACGAGAAGTTTCCGGAGACATTCGGTTATTTTTTTTTTTTTTGGAGCATTCACTCGAGTCAACGGGGAACAGGTTTGACCTCCCGTGTCGTGATGCACTTCCTTTTTGCCATCTTGTGGAGGGGRTGAGCGGCAGGCAGGAGCTAGCTGCCCGTTAGCTCACCGCGGCTGTGTGATAAAGTGGGTTTCTGTCAGCTCGCTGCCAAAACTCAGCTGTCCCCACGACGACAGGGGAGCTTCGCCGACTTTGAGACAGATTCTCCTCGTCTCCTGCTGGACTACGTTTCATTTATTGTTTTTTTTTTTTTTTAAAGCTGCTGAGTTTTGTTTACATCACGATGTCAGTTATGCTCCTCCAGAAGAAGAAGCAGGGGAAACTAGCCGACACCAGCTACCTGTGCTAATTTCGGTGAGAAACACATTTCACCCCCGAGAAAGAGAGAAAGAGAGAGAGAGACCGCCGCGTCCTAAAACAAGATGAACAGCGTGGAAATGTACGGTCACGGTACGTCTCTTTATCTCGCTCCTCAGCTGTGAGTTTGCTTCGCGAAGACATTTAGGCTCAAGCCGTTTCATCTCGCCGGGACGGCCGTCAGCCGAACGTATCGAAGCGCGATGTCAAAAACAAACGGCAAGAAGAAAAGTTGCTTCCAGATCACGAGCGTCACGCAGGCTCAGGTGGCCGCGAGCTGCATCCCGGACGACACCGAGAGCCTGGACGAGCTGGACGTGTCGTCGGGTCTGTTCGACGTGTCTCGGGTGGACCCGGGCGCGTGTGACAGGGGCTCCCCGGAAGAAGCCCTCAACAGTTGTGGAGGTCATCAGGAGGGACAGCTGCCCCACACAGGTGCTGTGAACGGGGGGCCGTGTTATAAAAGTGCACCTACTGGTGGAGTCGCCCCACATAATGGAGGAGGAAGTGTGCCGGTTCTGAGCTCCACTGCCCCCGCTGCCTCTTCTGTCGCCACCAGCAGTTGCACCTCCCGGTTTAGGGTCATTAAACTGGACCATGGCAGTGGAGAGCCCTTCAGACGGGGCAGGTGGACATGTACTGAGTTCTATGAGAAAGATTCAGATCCAAGTGTCAGTCGAACTGTGGACAGCATAAAGCCGGCTGTAGCCCTCGATCAAAGCATGGACCGGGACAGTGGATTAGGAGCCACCATTACTTCTATAGTCAATAGTGTGTTTTCTGAAAACACTGATAGTGGCTACTCTGTGTCTGCGGGACATCCCACCCACTCCCACGCTTCAGATCCTCTGCAGCAAGMCTACATGTCTCCTCAGATCGGGAGCGGAGCAAGTGCCTTCCAGCCCGCGGGGTTCACAGCCGCAGCGTCGCAGCAAACCAAACAGGCTCAGGTCAATATGCAGCCCGTTACGCCCCAAAACGTCCTCAACGGTGCCCACCAAGGTGCCGTCGTGCCCCCTGCCTCGCAGCCCCAGCAGTTCGCTCATTCTAATCACCCCGCTGGCTTCTGCTCTGGCTACCCAGACTATTATCAGCAACACTTCGGCTTGAACTTAACATCCTGCTCGTTAGGGTCTTCAGCCAGCCAGGTGTCCCCCCCGCTGTTTACACCCACCGGACCAGTAACACCAGGGCTGGTTGGAGAAGCAGGCCCAGCCCAGGGTCTTGCACAGGCACCGGTCCCGTCCCCCATCCTAGCAGGAAACACGCAGCAGCCTGTCAACCAGACTCAGCCTTCAGGAGGGTTAGGACCCTCCGCAACCACCGCCGCCGCCGCCTCCACCCAGAGTGGTGGCCAGAACGTGCCTGCCGCAGTGCCCAGCACCACCAGCGTACCTCCGGGCGCGTCGAGTCAGGCGCCCGGCGCTGGAGGACACGTCCAGCTCCAAGGAGCTCACGGGGGAACCGCAGCGGSCCTCGGTTCTGGCTTCAGCAACCAGGCAGAAGACTGGCAGAACTCTGATGTCACACCTCACCACAGTGCCGTTGCAGTGCCCGGGAAGGATGGTGTAAAGTCTCCTGTTTACGAGGGTCTCAACCTGCCCACCCCTACTGTCAGCAGCCTTTTTAACATCCAGATATCCCCCCTGGATGAGGATGAAGACAGGTAGGAGGATATAATGCAGAAATTACTGTTGAGAATTCACCACTCTTGATTGGTAATATTATAAAACTGTCWCTTTTTAAGAGTAAGCCGTGAATATTAAGTTTGTATACATCTGTGTTAGATGGATGAAAGTGTTAAGAATGCATCTGGAAATCTGCCCTCATACTACACATTCTTCTGTATTGATGTTGGACATTGTGGAGAATACCTCTCCCTTCCACACTGCCCACATAAAGCAGCTGAAACGATGTGGTTTTTACTGACAAGATGTCCACAGAAAGCATCTTCTCCTTCGATTAGATTTTATATGTAGTTAGGTTCCCAGGAAGTATGAAAAGCAAAAGAGAGCTAATGAGCAGGAGCAGTTATTTGGTTCTGTACTGAATGAGCAATACACACAAGAGTAGACAGTTTTCAGARGCCTCGACTACTTTTTTGGCTGCAGAGAAGCCCTTGGATCGACTTCCAGACACAAACTAGCTGGCTTTTGTTGCCGAGAAGGGAATAAATCCTTAAACATAAAGAGAGTGGTTGTTGCTTTTCATGTAGGAGACACGGTTAAAATACTCGCACTGGGCAGTTTTCCCAGCCTTCCAACTTTAAACCTCCATAAATACAGACTTGCCTATGGTACTCTCCTAATGTACACACTCTGGTTTGGTCTGTCAAATGGCCCTCACAGAGCCAGAGCTGAAATGTTGCAACACTCAAGCAGCCAGGCGTGCTGCTGGAGTCTAGGTGATGTTTGAGCCAAGAATAACCTAAATGAGAGCTGGCGTCCAAGCACGTGCGTAGTCTGGTCCTGGATTTATGTAGGCCTCGGTGTTTGTCAGTGTGCCTTGTTCTGCGCTCGGAACAAACAATCCAGTCAGTGTGGGAGCTTTTATTTGCAGTTTAAGAAGGCTGAGCTCAGAWTTTTATTGTCTTTGAACCCAAATACTTGTAGATGATAGAGTGGTGGGTAAAATAATCGATTCAGCAGTGCATTGTAGGGAAGGATTTTATATATTATTTATTTATTTATTTATTTATTGATTGATTGATTGATTGATTGATTGATTGATTGATTGATTGCAATTCAATAATGATTCAGAAAAACATCTGAATCAGTTCGATACCCCCCTGGCCAGTTTACACTTCAGTCAGAAACAATCTATAAAATGTTAATGTGTACCATTTATGTTTGTAAAGGCAGGAAATTAATATGTACAATTATCCACAACAACTCTAATAAATTTGTATACTTCTTATTAGGAAATAGATATCAAAACATTTAAAGCAATTTTGAATCGACTCAAAATCAAACTGAGTTGTGACCCAAAGAATTGAAATTAAACTGAATTATGAGGTTGTTAACAATACCCAGCCCTATAAAGTGTATAATCATTCCTCGTTTGGTATAAGAAAATCTAATGTTCATTTATAAAATCCATTTCTCACGGTTCGGTTGCATTTGTGTCGACTTTAGCAATGTAAATGACATAAATCAGTGACTGTCTGTGAATTTTGAAGATTCTAGTAGCAGGACAGGCACACACGGACACACACACACACACACACACACACCTGCAGGAACAATAGCTGGCTTGTAATCCACTCAGTGGCAACAGTGAGATGGCCAGACTGAATCAGCAGGATGCTGGGTGCCTTCTGCTCCAGCCCAGACCTGAGGCCTAGAAAGGACTGTCAGTGCTGAAGCATAAGCTTAACTTAACTTAACATTGACTTAACACTGGTTAAGAGAAACAGTACCTCTTCTTTTTCCCTGTATTACATCTAATTAGTCTTTTAAAAGTGGGGTGGCGTTATGTATTTTCCGCATACCGGGTAGTTCAATTCTATACCACAATCAAGTATTATGTTCAGTTGTTATGAAAACGCTGTATTTATCATAAATACATTTTACTTTGCATCACAGCCTATCTAAATGCCTTGAAATTGGCCTCTATCTTTTTTAAGAACCTCCTACTGTTTCCAACGCTCCCACTTCAGCACGTCTTCACAACAGTTCTTTGGAGGGGGGAGGAGGAGCTCTGTGGAGCGGGAGATTGGCTGGGGACTAATCTCCAGGGAGGAGTTTTGTATAAATAGGCGGTGCTTTGTACCAGCAAGCACTCAGGCAGCTCCACATGGCCACCACAAGAGAGTCAGGATTTCTCAAACATGCATGAAAGAGTCGAAGCAACACTCTGGGTATGCTTTCGATGAGGGAATGAATGACATTATAATGTGAAATAAAACCCCAAAAAGATGATAATGCATAATACCTCCCCTTTTAAATTATAAATCTGCTTGACTTAACTCGTTTTTAAAAAACTGTCAGTCTGTTATTCATGACATGTCGACAGGATAATGGTAACATATCGATATGAAGCTGTTCTTCATGTGTTTGAGATTTCTTAAAGGAAAAACATCCTATTTAAGATATTGTGAGGGACACTTTTGAAAGTTGAAAGCATTTAGTTATCAGTTGGTTTTTGTTCAGTTTTTAGGTTATTAGCTATTTCTTATAGTGAAAAGTGCATGGACAAATGTCTTGCCGACTGTCACCTTGTCCTGGAGATTTTTATTCCCCATTGTCTGACATTTAGCACGCTTTCTAAACCCTGTAACCCCAAAAAGTGGTAAAACCTTTGGTAATAAGAATATAATCTTGGGCTGTGGTAGCTCGGTGGTCAGTGCTGCGGTAATACTGAGTCGGCAGGTTTGAGCCCATGTTGTTTCAGGAAGGGCATCTAGTGTAAAGCTAATTTTTAATGCGAGTTCACTTGCTGCGGTGACCTCTGGAGAAGGGAGCAGATGAAAGACAAACAGTTTTTATGTCATTACAATAATGTTATTTTGGAGAATGTGGCAGGAGGTGCCCAGTTTTTCTAACTTCCTTGGAAAAAAATGTATTTAATTCTATAGCTGTTCTTCAAATGTTCAAGTCTGATTTTAGTTGTATGAAGGAATCCCTATAGATTCACGTTGAAAACCTCAAAATTTTAAGCAAGCTTCTGGGACCCAAAGGCATGTTGGCTGCCATTAATTTTAACTTCATTCAGCTGTAATTAACATGCCTCGTTAAATCAAAACCTTTTCCTAAGTGTGTTTCAGGACCAAACATAACAAAAAAAAAACACACCCGTGCACGATTTGACATAGGTTTTTAAATGTTCTCCTCTTCTTGGCAAAGGAGCATTGTTTGGTGTACAAATTCAGTCTCTCTGAGGGACTTGCTCCAAGTTTCATTGTTCTGTTTTGAATTAGAGTTCATCACAAAAGTGGAACAATGCATCGTAGGGGTGGAGCTGTGAGATAACAATGATTTCCCCTCAGCTTGAAATGATTAGCGTTGTAGCTCAGCACACCCTGTTGCTGCCAAGTAAAGTGGTGAAGCTGCCCCAGGGAAGAATTGGTTTTTCATTAATCGCGGCGCTTGGTCCTCCAGTTTGATTTCTTTTTCCCTTGGGAGACCACCCTCCACTTTACTGTCTCAGTGAGAAATGATGATTATTAGTTCATAGGTCYTTATTTTCTCAAACAGATTAACGATGGTGGCTCACTTATACAGTAGGATAACAAGAAACTTCTTCAGTAATTCTGACAAATTAATGTTTTTTATTTTATTTTGGAAAGGAACAAGTTCAGTAATTTTAATCTTTGAATAATTTATCATATGCTTATCATTAAGGATAACTGATCATCGCTAACTCGTGCATCTGTTCTACAGTGTGAACACTTATAACATTTCATAGGGTTAGCACGTTTTTGGCTGCTTTTTTACTGGAGGCTCATTTTTTCCCCCCTTTTGACCTTCATTAACTGCAGCGCCAAATCTTCTCAGTGACACTAATGGAAAAAAACCTTGTGTGAATTTGACATGTTTTGAGCTGCTTTGGCACATGAATATTAAGCTTATGATTATCGGGTTAATAGCTTTTATAATTGTTTGTACCTGTAGGCTTATTTACTAGTATTGACTCCTATGTTTTACTTAGTGCTAGTGGCTGAACATAAATAATTAAATAATTGCACTAAAAGTTGACACGCAGTCCAAGTACTGCTACAGGTCTAAAGTCATGATTGGGTGTTATTTGTTTTATAAAGAAACAGTAATCCTTGTGTAGGAAACACTCATCTGCGTCATTTTTCTACACGAGCAAATGACTAATATGGTCATTTAGATAGGGGGACTTATCGAATATGTTCACGTCGTCTCTGATATCTTAGAAACATAAAGCTTMATCACGCCTGTGATTTACAGTGAGTTATCTCCAGTTTGTGAAATATTTTTGTCCGCATTACTTTTAAAAATAAAATTCCTAAATAGCAAATTTAAACTTTCTTCTGCCACAAAAGCAACTCTGACAAACCGTCTACACTTTAATTTCATTTTTTTGTTTTTAGGTTAAACAGGTTTTTTTTTTTTGTATTCTCACAGAGTGATAAAATGTTTCAGTCAGTTACTCATAGCATCTTTGTGGTGTCAAGGGTTAGGAAATGTAGAACAGAGTAAAGGGTGTTTTTTTTCTCCCCCTCTCACTTTAGCAGTTTTGAAACAACAACGCTGTAGTCAGAATCATGCACGTCTGTTTCCGGTACATGAAAAGACAGCCCTTCTTATCAGCATACAAGTCAATGAACTTGGGTCAACACAAAGGAATTAGACCAGCTGCCAAACATGCAGAACTCCTCTGACTTATTAGATAACCCGCATGTGAGATCACTGATAGGTTGCTGAAACTTTGCTTTGTTTCAGTGATAAGTAGAAATTCAAGAAGTTTTGACATATGCATGACACCCACATCTTCGAAGGACCTATCGAACCACTGACTTGTAGATTTATAAGTTAAAATATATATTGAAGCCTTCTTGTTAGGTTAGTTTACCCCTAAAGCAAATTGCTTATCCCCCACCAGTGATAGGTACAGTTGCATCAAACCGAAGATCCATCCATCTGAAGAAATTTGTTGGGGTTTAGGTTATATACTGATTTTAATTACATACACATGGTATATGGTATAGTCTTATGATAGAAGAACTGTAATGATTGTTAAATGTGACTGTTTTGCTTAACTTGATTTTATATAGATAGATACAAGCCTGAAAACAAATTCACACATTAATGAACTTTTAAATCTTGATTAGGCTAGACTATGWGTTGTCTTGAGGCATGGCCTCGAGCAGCTTAGGGACCCCTTCTTGATGACGTAATGAAATAGGCGGGGTCATGCCTCAAAGCACTCAGTTAAAATCAAACATCTTCCTGGTTTTCAGTCTGAATGCTTGGTCAATAAACAGACCTTCAGCAGAGCGCTCTTGGTTTTGTATGATCTCTTTACTATTCTTTTCCATGCATTGGTTCATTCTCCGTATGGTTCAAGCTCACAAACTGGTGAACGAACACGCTTAACAATGTTTTCTTTCACATCCATCCATCCATCCTCTATACCTGCTTATTCCATATCCAGCAGCCACAGTGCGAGGGGCGGGGTACACCCTGGACATTTCGCAAGTCCATCACAGTCATCATCAAAAGAAGAGTTACTGTTTGTTGCTAGCAGAAGAAAAATAGGCTTCGACGCCCAATAAACTTGCAGTCTWCTTAGACTGTTGGTCAGCAGCAAAGTAATTGAGATTATACATTGCTGGAAATCATGAATTTGAAAATAAATAAAATGGGAAGCGAAACATCTTCACCTTTTAGAATAGAAGTTCAGGGTTTTTTTTAACCCTTTTTTTAGATATCTCTTCAGCAGTTCAGAGAAAAGTGTAATCTGGTTGATGGGTACTAATTAAACTTCTGATTCTGCTGAAAAGCCAACATTTTAATGCTGACAGCGGTCTTTTTTTCAAGACGTGCCAGCAAAAATTAGCTACTGGATTGACTTAAGATTAGTTGGAGCTTAGAAGGTGTCATTATTGGTAAGCGTTAATGATTCTTCACTGACTATAATCTCTTTCAAAGATGGTATTTTACTTGTCAGTCAAGTGAATGGCTTGAAGGACTGAAGAGAAGATTTGAGTACATTTTGTCCTAACTGAACCACTTCTTCGCAGTGCGTGCATGGATATCCGTGACGTGCATTGAGAGACGTTTGACATCACTTTGATGCTGTGACCCGAGGCCCAGCTTAAAGTTTCTTACTATGTTCCGTTCCATTTGTTCAACCCTGAATTTGGGGCAAATGCAGGTTTCTGTTCTTTGTACAGTTTTTAAGAACACATTTAGCTGTACTAGTTGATAGCTATTATCCCAAACAAAGCATTTATTTTTGTTTTTAAACCTTGGTTTGAAATATCACCCCACCCAGAGGTTCTAAGGACATTTTACTCGCATAAATTAATGTTTTTTTATTTACTGTATTTTTTTTACTTAATTGCATGCTTACAAGTTTAGCTTTATGATTCTTACAGTTTCAGTCCTAATGTATACCATTTATGAAATTAAGTATTTCCCAAGTGCACCATTATAACTGTCAGATAAGTTTAAATTTAAATTATTATATTGTCACTGTTCTACTGAATTGTATCATTGGTCCTCTCCTCCTCCTACCCTCCCTTTATTCTGTTTCTCCTAACTGTTGACATACTCTGCAACCAAGATTTCAAACTGCAGTATTGTTTTTATTTCACATTGGTTTTCTGGTTTAAGGAAGCTGTTTGTTATTAGAACCCTCAGATTGTACTAGAACTCGTCTTTGCTTTAAGCTTGTGGTAAAAATTGAGGTGTTGAGCAATCAGCAACATTTTTTACAAGCTTTATGGCTGACCAAATTTGTCTGCTATCAATTATGTCTACTGGAACTACCCTAGTAGTGTTTCCTGGTTTTCAYTTGTTTTGTTGATAGTGTCGGGACAATAATTTTTGTTTGACAGTTGTTTTTTTTGGTCTTTTTAGGTGGTACACCAAAATGTGAGCTTTTTTTAAGTTCTTAACTCATTCTAATAAGATTGGGAGAGGCCAATGTTTGAAGATAAGATATTCGAATAAGTTATATTGCAGGACACTCTGTTTTCTGTGCGTGATGTCAAGTTATCACCTCTGATTAATGTGACACTGCTGTGACAAGTAAACAACTGTGCTCCTTTCAGTCTGTCCAATCCAATTTGGTTTGCGCTGGAAAGAAGGGAATAGACTCAATTACAGATTTTGTTGTAGATTGTTATTAAGAATGAGAAAAATGTTGGTAAAAATTAAAAGAAGAGGTTGGACCCCTTGACAAATACTTACAAACTTGTGTACAAACGATTCCTTATGAGCATAAGGATGATCTGGTAACRGTTCCTTGGTTTTGTTTTTTGCTTGCTGCATGTTTATACATTGTACGTTGGATGTACAATGATTTTGTTTTGAGATATCAACAGTGGTTTAGTGATATTTTGATCTCTGATCAGCATCTGACCAAGTAGGAATTAAAAAAGATGCACATCACATCCAACAAAACACGTTTTAACTTCACTTTTGTAACGTTTTCATTCAGCAAGGACCTCTCATGAGCATGCTGTGTTATATTGTGTCTTATATATTAGCTCATGCCAGTCTGGAATTTTGACTCAGATTAATTGTACGCAACTTCAACAATTTGTTAAAAAAAAACAAAACCGAAAAGCAAAGCCAATTTAGCACYAAATTCAAATATTGCTAACCAGAAATGCTGACTTTATGCTGACAGAAGAAAAAAAAAGTTCTTGCTATGAGTAATATTTAATAAATGTTCAACCACAAGAGTGAATTATTGCCAGTTTAGTTGCATCTAATAAGGGAGTCAGTGCGCAACAAGTTCAGGCGGGAGTGGCTGTTCCATTTTGCAGAATTTATGTTAATCTGATATTTCTTCACAGATGAATTTACAACATGTAATTTATAGAGAAGCTCATTTATTCAGATTTAAACTATAATCAAAATATTCTTCTGACCAGAACTTGTATTAATTTTTTTTCATTTGACATTGTTGTTATTTTAGACAAAGGAGAACAAAGCGAGTTGGAGCTGAATATTTAATTTAACTGTTTACTGCATAAAGCCTCATTAGCTCTTAGAAAAATCAGTTATTTAATGTTGTGAAGAAAAATAATCACATTAGTTATTAAAAACAGAACATACTACAAATAATAGAACAGAATAGAAGTGTCATAAAGGAAAATAAAAACATATTGCCTTGCATCTGTGCTGAGTTGTGAATGTTTTTGCATGGAACTGAAAAGTAAATTTGGATACAAGGCCAAAAAAAAAACTTACTTTCACTATTTGGCTTTCACATTGACCTTACTGGCATTAAGACTTTTTAGACAGATTTTTTTTATGTCTAAAGTATTTTAAAATCCACTTCCTCAGAACTCTTCTGTAAAGTAGAAATGCTGATGCAAAATGAAGGAAGCGAAAAAGAGAAAAGTTATTCAAAGTCTATTATTGGACTGTTTCTCTGAAGGGTTAGGTGTCACCATTTAAAACAGCAGTTGTGCATTAGTTACTTGTATTTCTGTCTTTCTGTTCTAATAGTCAGAAATACTAAGAAATCATGACACAAGAACAAACTCAAAGTTCCTAAAGTAAAAGAAGAGCGGTAAATTATTTCAGTGTTAATGCAGAGCTAAAGCGATCTTGTGATTGTTGAAGTGGGCTTTTTTTTTATCAGTAGAGGAAGACCTTTAAAAGTGACTGAAACAAAAAGTATAGTTGTGTGTTAAGTTGGACTCCCACAGAGAGAGACGAGAGCTGAACAACCAGGTTTCAGTGCCTAGGGCCTCCCCTGAGCTCAAGATGTCTGCGTTGTGAGTAATGAGGATGTGTGGAAAGCATGTCAGGCAGCAGCACTTGAGTCATCCATCCTCTCTCCCAGCTTTCAACGGACCTCGTCGACTCATCTAGATCACTGGTGCCCGTAAAGCTTCATCTGTTCTCTGGTTTACTCTGAGTGTTGCGTTGTGACGGTGCTGGTCTGGATAGAGTTGAAGAAAACAGCGTTAATTAGAGGTTTTAGGGGCTGCTTATGTTTAGCTTCTTCTTGGATATCGGTGCTAAAACATTGCTGTTTTCAAGCAGCTGCTGTGGCAAATCGTACAGACCAAAAAGAGGCGGCAGGGTATTGAATCTTTTAAGTTTACAGCTGCAGAATCTGTTGAATGTTTAGAGAAGCTCAATTCAGGTACTATTGATCTTTTGCAACTATGTCATGGAGGCGCCATGACAAACGTCTGGAGTGAGGAAGGGGAGTATTGAACGGAGGGACTGCCGATTGTTTTCCCAAGTTGTTTTTCCAGTAAAGCCGTGGATGTTTTAGGTAGAGGACTTAAACTTTTAGGACACTTCATTTTCTCAATGCAAACACAATCAGTGCAGAGGTAGAATGAGGCCGGGCCAACTGGAGCAGGGGTGGGCCGAGCCTTACAATGCAAAAAATGACGCTGCAAGTTTTCTTTGTTGATCTGCTCTTTAGCAGGTCTTCAAATTCTGCAAAAAGCACTCATTCATACCAGTCAGAAACACAGAAACTAGAGTTGACAAAAACATGTTTTGCTGCTTTAATGACTCAAAATGAAATGTCAGTAAAGTTCGGGATGTAAAATTAGCTACCAAATGTTGTCCAAATTGGGGTTGAAAAAAAAACATTTTTAGGCTGAACTGAATTCACATTTGAATTTTTAAACCATTTTCAACCATTAAAGACAATAATACCCTGTCCTTAAGATCACTTCTTTGTTTCAAGTTGTACCCATCTTTGCAGGCAAAGTGAGTTTGTGCTCTTTGTGTTTTTCCTCTCCCGTCGTCAGTCAAGAAATGTGCAGGTTTGGTAAGAACCTCAGTTTCCTTCTTAGCTTTGATGTCCGCTTTCATATTCTGTCAAACGCTTCCACCGTCGTCTTCTTCCTCTTCTGTTTCTCTCCTCTCGTCGGCGCTGAACCGCAGTCTGTCCCTGCACATCCTCCTGTGTCTTACAATAAGCAGGCTTTAGAAAGGAAACGGACGTGAGTCATTGTAACAGGATAGACTGATAACGGTTTATTCACTGGTTTGAATCAGCTGTGTCGAACAGATGGCACATTGTGCTTCACTTTATTAGATCAAATTTGTCATCAGTACTTAAACTCGTACTTCTCACTCAGTGAGTCCATCCAGACAATATTTTTTTCATAATAATAATAATGATTTTAATTATGATTTTTTTTGCAGTTTTGATCAATTTAAAAGGCGATATTTGAAAGCTATTGCAGGTAACCCTCTGCTCAGTGTGAAAAAAAATTGAAAACTGATTTTTTTAAAAGAAGTTGATGAATCCTTTACAGTTGTTCTTTAGCTGGTATTGTCAATGTATGTGCAGATAAAAGATGGTGATTGTGAGGGTAAAACTGTAGTGGTGGTGGGGTTCATTCTCATGTTCAACAAAAGTTTTAGTACATGTTTAAAAACAGATGGACATACACAGATGTTATTTAGAGGATGGTTGTGTGACATCAGTGTATTTTGGTTCTGAGTTCCTGGGACATGCGAGAGCAGATGACCTGTTGCTGATAGCACTGCTCTTCCTACACACAATGAAAACACTTGCCTTGAATTTAGGGTTAAATAACAAATAATTATATATAAATCAGTGTTTCATTAAGGCAAAGAAATAACTATGTATCCAGCAACTTTAATAACAGGTTGAAGCAGTTGCCGCTACAGTTTCAACTTGAAGTCTTGTTGGTATTAAAAAACATTGAGATGGTATTAAAAAGGTATTAAAAGGTATTAAATTTAACTTCAGAATTTCTGTCTATACCCTGTATTAATTAGAAAAGAATAAAGGTCTAATCTAGTATTTTTTACTTATTTTTAAAAGCCTAATTTTTGTAGTGTCTGATCAGAAATCAGTTCTTCACACTTATTAAATTTATTATTTTTTCTTTGCATTAAAATATTACAGAGTAAATTTATTTATTTAATTTATTTATCAGATTATCCATGAAAAAGAATAATTAAAAAAAGACTTAACCTCAGCTTCACCTTATGCCAAGTGCTCCCTTCTTTGTACCTGCTACAGGCCACACCCCTCCACATCCACGACACCTTCCCACCCCTGTCTCCGACCAACACACACGTGACCGCACTGGAGCCCGTCCCCCCCGTCTCTCGTCTTTTTTTTACAGCGATCATTTTAAGTGAGCGATCAGATGTTCATTTTCATTTGTTCATTTAGTTAATTTCAGATAACTAACAAACAGATTCAGTGGCACAAAACATTTTTACTTTTGAAATTATTTCCGCATCAGTCGATGTTTCTCTTCATCTCTTCATATGAATCATAATTAACCCTTACACTGCTGGAGGAAGTGAGACTCACGTGTCTTACCGCMCATGCCTGATCAGGAAATCTTTGATCCACCCAGTGGGTCTAGTAAGCAAACCGTGAACGTGTGTTACTCCTAAACCATTTACAGCTGGCTTGAATGAGCCGCCTTAATTGAGCGCGGCTTGGTGTGTTAGAGCAACAGACTATGGTGCTTTACAAGTTGAAGGCTATAGGGATGGGTACCGAATTTGATACTTTTTTAAGTACAGACCGAATTCTGTCGGTACTACCGAGTATCTATTCACGTAACATCAAACGGTACCATGTTTCGGTACCTAAACGCATCATTGCGACTGTATTGGCTTAAGAGTGGTGAGTTTTCCATGCTTGTCCTGAACGCAGCATTGCACAAGAGCGTAATGACATCACCAGCCGCTGATAAAAAGAGCTCAGATCGTAGCTTGAAAACGACTCGCTTTAAGCGAGCCTCACAGCGCGCAGCTCCTGGAGTAAAAGTCGCCGAACAGACCGCCTCTGAATTGTCTGGTGGATTCATTATCTCATGAGCACGACGTTCGCTTGCTCAAAGTAAATAAAGTACCGCCCCTTTCTTTATTTCATCCACCATTAAACAGAGACCGGCAGAGGAAAACAACAGAGGCACTTCCCGACAGTCCGAACACGTCTGACCTGAAAGAGCACAAGCAGCRAACTTGAAGCATTGGGCTCGTTTTGGATGCTCAAAGCGTAGCTTGAATATCTTTTATTTATTTTAACTCAATTCTCTTTTGCTTATTTGATTTAAACTTATTTGCCTTCCATGGACCTCCATCACACAATTTTTCTAGCGGGGAAATGACATCAATAGAAATATGTGGAGCTGGATTTTAATTTGTGCAATAAGACAAAACAGTCTTGTTGTTGTCAAGAGTTTGCACTTTAAAGACATACGTTACACAACTGATGTTACAATACAAAGAGTTGGATGTTGTCTTGATATTTGTTAATTTTATGTATTGTGAAATATGTTTAAAAAAATAAAAGTTTATTATTTAAAAAAAAAACACAAAGTACCGAAAATTGGTATCGTTAAGTACTGGTACCAATTCCCAGGTACCGCATATTGGTACCGAATCGATTCAAATGCCAAAGGTACCCATCCCTAGAAGGCTAGTTCAAGCTCGGCTTACAGCTCATTTCCTGAATTTAGAAATCTGACTTTTGTGCAATAGGCCTCTGGTAACTTCATGAAGTTGTGGCATTGGTCACTTCTTGCATCATTCTGTTGTGCATCACTTCATAATGGGTCTTCATTGGACTTTCTCTGGTAAAAATCTCTCTGTCATCTATAAAATCTTAACATGTTATAATAATCACAAAGCCTTAAAGTGGGCGCTTGAGTGTTGTTAGACTTCTGTAGTTTAAGAAGCATTTAATCAACCTGGGACAAGTTGACCTGCTGCTCAGCACTTTGCTGAAGT
Organism: Austrofundulus limnaeus; assembly: GCF_001266775.1. Taxonomy (NCBI): domain Eukaryota; kingdom Metazoa; phylum Chordata; class Actinopteri; order Cyprinodontiformes; family Rivulidae; genus Austrofundulus; species Austrofundulus limnaeus. The sequence continues at coordinate 1,077,902 of NW_013952410.1, read as the reverse complement.
GGGATGATTGCATCATACTGATTGTCGTGTCTCTGTGCTTTTATGTGAGTCAGCCTTTGTGTTAAAATACTTCAGTGGCATGTCTCTCTACTGTAGAGGTGTGAGTGAACACAGCTTGTGAACAAGGTTGGTGTTTACTGAAATGTACACTGAGGGTCTTAATGTACTCCAAAAATCTTTCCTTTAATGCACTTTTACGCTAAATTCAGAGATTTTATTTACAAAAAAGTCACTTTTTACTTTACTTTGCTGCTGCTCTAATTTGCTTCCATACTGCCTCTTTGCCACCTGTAGCTCTGCCCCAGAGAGAGGTCAGTCAAAAACCTCCATACCAAACAATGGAAAATATTCAGCCACCACTTCCTGTGCTGTCAATGACTGTATCCCACTGAGCMCACAGCAGCTCAGATCAGGAAGGGCATTGCATTGGCATTTTATCACAGAACTGCTCATTGAGGTGTTATTTCAAAAATCTTTGTAATACAAAAGAGAAACCATTAACAACGTTTTCCTTTTTTGTTTTCTGTCACATTGTTTTAGAAAGTATAAAATATATATTTTCACTTTTCTAGCTTTATTAAAGATAGAAAAGAACAAAAATTAGTACAATTCTACCACATTTTATACATATTTATTGTTTTTGTTCTCCATATAGATCTATAAAAAGAACCTTTGCTTTGACTTCCTGCAGCAGATAAGGATTTTGAGCATAGAAAGTTTACTTTAGGCCAGTAATGTAATGCCCTCATGATACCAGTGTAGTGTTTGGTATGTAAAAGAAGTTGACTGTGATTTGTCACAGCAATCTGCTAGATATGATATGCATAGTCTTCCCAGCTACACACCAGCTGTTAAGACTGTAGCTCCAAGACCTTTGAACAAAGTGTAACAAGCGGTTGCATTAGCTAGTAACATTCCTCAGGGAAATGTGCATGTTAAACTCAGTTTTTATTGTTGTGTAAGAATTTTAAAGTGAAACCGCTGCCCTGTTAAAACCAAAATGAAGTAGTCCAGTCATATGGTTCCTAAAGCCATTAATCTACAACATTAAAACATTTCACAGGGTGTTTGAGTTAAATCTACCACACAACAAATTGGTTCATCCGTTTCTCACCAAACGTCATTCTGAACAGATACTGTACACGCTCTTTAATTCTGCACGCACAACTCCAGGCAAAGTCACTGGCATGTGACAGACCGGTGTTGTTCGAGACCAGCTGTGACAATAACAGCCCTTCCTGCCAGGAAGTTCTTTAGGCCGGCAGCAGGCCTCATGTTCCAGTGCTGCACTTTACCAGGTGAAATTGATTGAACCATGCGAAGTGAAATTGTCCAGATAGGGTGGCTTCGTAGTTGAAGGCTAATACTAATATTTGCCACACAGCTGACTGGGTTGCTTTTGACTGTGATACTGACTCATTGGTCCTCATGGTAGCAATTATGTGTAACTCAAGCAGAAATTAGCGCCCAGATTTTCCCAGAATGCTCATAACAGTGTGACATACAGTATTTTCCCTGACTTTATGTCTGCCAGCGTTTTGCTGAGGTGTCACACCTGAGATTAGATCTTATTTATTGAGATTTTATAAGTTTGGTCAAGGCCGCCCCCAACAAACTCTGCTTTTATTCGCTGCACACTGAGTCCTCAGATATGAGTGGGTGGGGTTGTGTTGTCAGTGGTGGTTAGCAGTACAGCTGGGATTTTGCTTGAGTTGGGTATTGCTGCAGGCGTTGCCCKATGCAGAGAGTCAAGTTCATGTTTGCCAGTGAGCCTTTTCCTCCCACTCCTCCAGCCTCGCCTTATCACCATATTATGAGAACAAGAACTTTGCTGGGTCACAAATGTTCCTCGTTTCATTTTAAGTCCACTTCTCAGCCAAAAAAAAAAAAAAAACACTTTGTTGGTTTCAATTTTGTGATTTAAACAGTGATCATTTTCTGTAGAAAACGTGGATAAAGATGGTTTGTCACGTGTGTAGTGTACATCTCAACATCAAAAAAAGCAACTGCAGAAACAACAAGTCTAGAGAAACAGCCCGCTTTAAAAAAACATCAGTTATTGGGTCCAGTCTTCTGTTTCATGCGTTAAAACCTTGTTTAGATCTTAAAAGGGTGAAATGTTTTTGCAATCAATAAAGGAAAAAACATGAAGTGTAGTGATTTTTGGCTTTTATGGTTATTACTTTTCTAATAATGTTCTTTAAAATATACAAAATGCTTCAATACAAACCAAAAATAATAGTAGAAGCAGACAAACTTATAGTTTTATGAAAATGTACCTGTTTTTTATTTTTAATAACTAACTTCTTATAATTATAAAGATATTGTAGCGATTAGTGTAGAGATGAACTCACATAAATTGGAGCCTGATTTTATTATTAAAGACATAATTGCACCAGTTCCTGAATGTGTGGATCTAATGAAAAGTAGTACAGGCTGGTCCGGAACAAATTTTACATTTGAAGCTCTAAATTGGTTGTTTTTGCAAATCCTTCAAAGAGTCAGTGTGAGGTTTTTACATAAATGTTAGATTGAGTTGCAAGATTGGATGTTTGTCATTACTAGTCTAGTTAGCAAGGTCTGCATAGCCTTTATAAGACAACCCGCAGTGCGACTAGATATTTCTTCTAGTAGCACTATTAAAATATCAGGTCGCACTCCAGAGCCCTGCATTAGGAAAAGCCAGAAATCCAGAAGAAATTGATGACATTGATTGTATATTGCTGAAGATTTACAGCCCTATTGCATTTAAGAGCAGCAGCTTTCGTGATTCAATACATATTAGAGCAGAGGTTCAAAATACCAAGCAGGTAGTGTTTCATTGACAGCTGTGTGCCAGACTTGTTTATCAAGTTAAAGAATTAAGGCAAACAATACTTCTTAGTTTATATCCAATTGCAAGCATTTTTCAGTAYCACATAGCTACTGAAAAATGCTTGCAGTTGTCCGTGCCAAGTTGTGTTAAATATACACSTCTGGTCAAAATTTTAAGACCTGTTGAAAAATGGCCAGAATTCACATTGTAGTTGGATCGTAAGAAGGTTCTATGTATTGCTTTGATATGCAAAAAGAAGAAATGGAGTGAGAACAAAAAAATAAATAAATAAAATGTGTACACATTTTATTGCAAAGAACAATTCAGTGTCATTTTCTGTTGGGTATCCACAGTGTCATGACTTCCTGAGGTGTCATGACCTCCTGATTGTCAAAAATATCTGCAAAATTAAATTCTACAAAGTGTTTTAGTAACAACAAGGTGTTGTGGCTGTTTTGTACTAACCTTATTTTATACAAAGAACTTCTTGTGCTATATATATATA
>NW_013952410.1:1067427-1072349 GCF_001266775.1 Austrofundulus limnaeus | reverse complement strand
ATATATATATATATATATATACACACACACACACACACATAAATATATCAGACAGTTCCTTAGTTGAATGCCATCAGTCCTGGAAAAATCTAAATAGTGCAGGTTTAAGTCTTACAATGTCACTTCATTAAAAACACTAAACTGTACTTTTACCAATGTCATGTACACAGTTTAGTCCTATTTAAGTGAAAAACTTTGACCTGTATGCAGGAAGAAGCTCTTGAATGTGTGGCACTGGGTGGTGGAGGGCGATYCTTTGGTAACCTTGTGGTGTACAAAAAATTTGGTCAAATATTTATTGCTGGTTTAATACCTGAGTCTTAAATACACTTACTCTTACTTAGAACAATATACTTATTAAATTTCATTTTTCTTAATATTTTTTTTTTGCCATTTTTTGTAAGGGAATACCAAAAATTTTGGTGGACAACCAGTTTGTTGACAGGTTGTTGGCTGGACAACCTCGAAAATGTCTTTATATCTACCCCAGTTCCAGAAGACACATTTTCCCACTTTTTGTTTACCATAAGTTTTTTCTTTGCTTGTTTAAACCATTTTTTATTCTCCTGTGTGTTGAACTGTTTGCTTCTGTCGCTTCCCAGTGAAACCTCACTCAGAGAGCTGAGATCACAGCTGTTGTCGCGTAAGATCTTTAAACTTGCATCGTTTAAATGCCTCAGTAGTGATTCAGGAAACTGAAAGATCCTGAGCTGCTGTTTCTGAGGTGTGGCAGAGATAAATCTGTCAAAGGCTCAGATATGAAAACTTGGCATTAAATCTCACTTGACAGTCACCGCTACAGTAATGGATGGTTAACCTCATGTTAGTCATTTTAGAAATGGATTCCATTTCCCGCCTGCTTTTGTTTATTGTTTTTTTTTATTCAGAATCTTTTGTACAGCTTAAAGTTTACGATGTCATGGACCACCTTTGCTCGTGATCTGTGTCTACATCCAACAGGAAGGCTGACAGAGATTTGAGCCTGACATTATGCTAGTGATTAGTTGTTAAGTTTCTTATGTAATGGCACCACTCCTTCTCTGCCCATCCTTTGCTTTTGAGTATTTGTTTTGTTGAATGAATTATCGATTCATAAACACAGAATACATTTACAACTTTAAGTACTTTCCTATAATGTAATCCTAAATATGTTTAATTCTTTCTTTTTTTACTGTTAGAGTAATTTATTGCTCCAAATTAAATAAATGAAGTTGAAAAAAAWTATACACCAATAAACAAGTTAACCATTTTAAGCCTATCAAAGTGCACATCTTGAAAGAAACTATAGACGCATTACAGACATTTTTGTGTGGCTTAGTGTGATCTTTGGTGTGTTTTTCAAACTGCTGCTTACATCACACCATCTGAAAAATGTGGATTGTGTCACCATTTCCTCTGACCCTCCACCGTAGTTCACCATCTTCCTCTGCTCTCTCATTTACATTCTTCTCTGTCGTTCGGCATCCTTTGTACGTACTTCTCTTCCTTCCACTCAGTGTTCCTCCTGTTTCCGTCCCTCTTCCACATTAATACAGGAACCCATCAAATGCTTTCTACCAGGCTTTCCGGCCTAGCACATTACGAGGGTCAAAGCCCGTCAATGATAGGTATGAACCCGTTTGTGTGTGGTCTGGACTGGACTGGTTGGCTAAACCAGATGCTGCATCGCTTAACCCTGTGCAACTAGCAAAGAAATGTTTGTGAGAAGTAGTATTTTTTTAAAAAATATATCAATAATTGCTTTCTGCGCGAGCCATTGTCATCGTCATTTTTCAGAGCTAACTGGTTTTCAGTACTTGGTATTCCCCCTTTTTTTTAAGTTTAAACAATTAACTAGAAGATAATTTACATTCTTTGTGAGTTGTAAGTTAAACTCTGATGTCTTTGGAGTGTCAATCTGACCACAGCTGCATACTTTTTACTTCCAGGGTTTTTCCGTTGAAGATTTTTACCACCTTTCTGTTGAGTAGGCCTTGGTGGACGGGCCACAAAAATTCAGCAGCTGTATTTTTGCACATACAAACTTGAATGAAAAGAAAATGCAGCCTTGGGACTTTATGTAAACACCTTCCCAAATGGGACATTTCAGCAGGTGTGAGTTGCGTGAAGTTTGCAGTCAGCGTGGCACCAGATTGCTTTTGAGGATTGTGTCATTTTGCCAGCTTTTCACCTCTTTAACACTTGAAGTATTAACGATCTGCAGGTCACACTGATCCCAGAATCGTGTTTCTTTTGCCTCTGCATTGTGTGGCAAAGTTTGGGAAGGTTTAAGTTCTACAAATAGCAGATTACACTGAGATAAATAACATGACAAAGGTTGTATTACATGACGTAGGGCTAGGCGGTATGACCTCAAATTCATATCACGTTGTAAATTGAATCCCTTCACAGTAACGGTATATATCGCAGTAGAAACTTATAATAAAAAGTAAAGATAATGTAATTTTTAGAGCTTTTTTTATTGGCAGAAAAATGTAATTATAATCAAACCCAACATTTTTGCTTTAATGTATGCCTGCCATACAATGAGCTTCTGCCTGTTGAACTGACCCGCTGCTGCTCTGCTGCGCGCTCATCTTCATCATCTTCATCATCAGAGCAGAAGCGACTGTTAACATTAACAAGATGCATTTATGACTGAACAAATGTCCACGTCTTTTTTTTAACATTCCTGTGGGTAACAAAACATAAAAAACAAGTTTTTTCTCCGATAATTGGGTGTGATAAAACTACGGTTGTTAAAGCTTCGCTCTGTGCAGGGGGGTGGGGGGTGGGGGGTGCTGGGTCCCGACAACTTTTCTACAGCGGGAGGAGGAAATTTTGAGGATTTATTGTCTCAATACGTGTTTTAAAACTCTAGAATTTCTTCATTATATTTCGAACTCCTGCTCAGTTGTCTCTGCACTCGCAGCCCTGTTGACACAGGTGCGATGATGTAATGACGTTAGGACGGTAGAGGGTAAATTTATACCGTAGGCCAACCTCAAAACTGTTTCTACAGTCTACCGCATATTCCGCGCAGCCCTAATATTATGACGTCTTTTTGTCAGTCGCCTGTTTATTTGTATGTTTTGATGATAAACGGGTGTTAAACAGAGTAATTTTGAATTTGAAAAAAAAAAAAACGTAAAAGCTGAATTTATTATCATGGCTACAATTTATTTTGTTGGAAAAAAATTATGATCCAAAATAATTATCGTGGACTGATTTTTCAAAATCGAATTGCGGCTTGAGTAAATAGTTACATAGAGTCATCCTGGATATAACACAGAGCACAAACCGATCATGTGAGATCTTTGTTTAACACTTTAACATGCAATGCAGCAGGCATTGCACATTTTTAAAGACTTTATTAGAAAGTACAGTTGTTTCGAAAAGGTCGCCAACATCTACAAGGTATTTTATCTGACACTTTTGGCTTTACTAAAGACATGATGCAGCATAACTAGAACATGCAACATGAGAAGGACATGCTTAAATTGGCATGTTCACCTCATTTTGCACAATTTGAGAAATATAAGAGACGAGTTATGGATGGTGCAGAGCTGCATCACTCACACTTCTCTTGGTTGTGTAGACAGGATTTCCTCTCCCATTGCAGCAGCATAGATGCAACAAGCAGGTATGTGTGAGAGTCYGACGAGTAATCATTTAAGTAACTTTTTATTATCAAGGTCCAATTATGTTTCTATTTAAATGACTCATACTGCATCTCCAAGACAATAACTCTTGGAAATATCCCAAAACTCAGAGCATGAAGGTACCTGTTTAACGACTACAGCAGAACAAAGGAATGTGAGTTGTCATTTATTTGAACATAAAATTGTAATTTTGTGTTGTTAGTCACTAAATGCTTTGTTCCTCTCATGGAGGCTGCCAACATTTATTGGTAAAAATACTAATTTGGGAGTTGTTTTTCATTCAGTTCGTTGATGTCGAACACTTAAAATYTCATAAACTGATACAAGAAGGTTTGAGGTAAGACTTCCTATGCAGAGATCAAAGTTTCTCATTGGTTGTTAAGTTTTTCTGTTTTGATTGTAAAGTTTTTTCTGCCCCATTGAGCACCAAAAATGTAATCATGAGTTCTATCTGGAGCAGAAATTGATTGCTTTTCTCCCAGGTGTTGACATTCTTTTAGTTTAGCTTCATAGGAAAGTGCAACAAAGCCAGCTGTGCCATCTTCCTGGGAATAAATTAAATGCCTGCAGCTATTGCGGTGTGATTACTTATGATTGGATATCTTTCCAACTCATCCTTCTTTTCCACCCAACAAAGTAAAGTCTGATCGAATCTCGGTCAGATATTTTTTTTTCTTCATGAGCATGAACATAAATACGTTCGCCAGCATTACAACAAACTCCCCACAAACAGGCAGTTAATAATTACAGCCAGGGTTCGACAAGTCCTATTGCCCGACTGCCCGGGGCAGATGAAACTCAGTTCATTCAGTCATAAATCCATGTTGCTAATGTCGGCTTGTGCTCTGAGAGCGCAGGGCAGCCAGCGGGTCAGTTCAACAGGCTCACTGTATGGCAGACAGATATTGCATTTATTTGGCTTCACCACGCTTGCATTCCAATTATCTGAAATTGTTTTATGACTAGATTAGACATATTAGTTATTTAGGATAAACTAATAAAATGTTTTCGTTTATTATTTTTGTTTTGTTTTATTTACTTGTTTTTTTTTATTACTTTGAGATCTTTCCAGCTTGAGCTTGTTTGTTTGTTGAAGTTGAATTTTGAAAATAAGGGGCAAATATGATAGTTTTTTTCTTCACTCTGCACGAGGATTTACTTTTTTTTAATGGTGTACATAGATTGTTTTGTTTTTATAAATAAAAGAAGCAAACAAATAGACATCTCTTAATATTTTTTGACAATTCAAAATACCTATTTAAGATATCTCTAATTATATTC
>NW_013952410.1:1050717-1065742 GCF_001266775.1 Austrofundulus limnaeus | reverse complement strand
CAGTTCAAGATATCTTAAATGTATCTTTAGATATGAGATAGGCCATATAAGATTCAATTAATGCAAATTGCAGACTTTCATGTTCTGTAAATTGTATTTAATACAAAGCTGCTGCTGTTGATCATTCTGTTTTTATAAGCAGCCCTCTCAAGGCCRGTACTGTAGGGGAAACACTGGAAAGGTCTAAAAAAGTTTTTTGAAGATGTTCTTGGTAAAACAATTGACTGTTAGTAACTCAGTCCAAAATGTTTGCATCTGTTTAATCAGATGTCACGTTATATACCTCTGTATAACCATGTTACTATTTTTGTAGTACAAATACGGTACATGTTTTTTCTTATTTTATCAAAATTTGAACATTTTTGTTTCGGGCAGGTAACTTTTCATGTTGGGCAGGTGACATTTTTCGTCACCTGCCCAACAGAGCAGGTAAAGAAAAAACATCTTGTCGAACCCTGATTACTGCCTCAGTCATTTGCAGATTTTCCCTGAGAGCTTGACTAATGATTGTTTGCAGAAACCCCTGTAAAATTTTTCAAAAACTGCAAAGACCTGCTGCAAATATTTATTTTATTTTACTGTTTATTAGAATGATTTTGGTTTTGACGAGGAACAAAAAAAAAAAGATGGATTTAAATCATACACTGCTCTAAATATTTCTTTACGCTGTGTAAATAAAATGATGCAGCTTTGTTTTGCTTCTACAGTATAATTGGCACACGATGAGACACACAGCTTAAAATGAAGTGGTGCTCTGTGTGATTGACGTAAAACAAATAAGAAATGATATCTGTATATGACTGACATATGATCGTTCAAATCATATTTTTTAAAATCTGATCCAAATAAGATGATGTTTATAAAAGAAAACAGTAGCAGTTGAGCAAGAGCGTGCGTGTGTGTGTGTGTCCCCCTCTCAGCTGGCAAACGACTCAGCGGCCTCGTTTGTTCCTCTTCCAGCTCTTGCTGCCTTTAGGCTCTCTAACAGTGAACTTTTCAAGTAACCGCAGGTAAACCTGAGGGAGACGCCTCATTCCAACTTCCTTTGTCCTGAGCCAACTCCCCCTGCAAGGTTGGACATGTTGGAAGCGAAAGGGAGCTCGCTCACAAGCAGTTTGAAGCCATAAAAGAGCATTCCTTAAAATAAAAAAAAGATTGATTTGTGAAAAATGTTAAACCTCTGTTGGGCAGCGAGCCCACTTCTCCGCAATCGTTTGCGCAAGTTTCTATTCCACACCGTGGGCATCAAAACACACGTGCCTCTGACTTTTATCTGCTGCAAGACAGAAACGGGGTTCTAAGGAAAACAGGTCATTTAAAACGATCTAAAGCTGTCTTGAGGTAACGTGTCGGTTTAATGTTAAAATCAAGATAAAGATTTAAGGCAGAACGTGTAAGCAAATTTTCAACGTACYTATGTAAATTCTTCAATTTGTGTTWGATTTTGACAGTAAAAGCAAACCTAATTTAGTACTCTTAAGTAAATGTGTGTTTATAATTTAAATACTGCATGCTGGTTCAGTTTTCAGTTCTACTTTTTTTGAGTTTTTACATACTCAGCCATCCCAGCATGGTTTCATTTAACATTTTGATTTGTGTGTTTATTTGCAACTAGTGAGCCACAATGTTAAAACTTCTTTTAAGAGAGTAGCGGTTCATGTTTTAATACAACGCCATGTTGTTCTGTGGAAACCGGGGATTAGTGTGCGTATTATTTTGATAATTGGCTCCTACTGTAACCTTTCTGCAGACCACTTCCTACGTTAGCAGTTCTTTCCTGCTACCCCCCCTCAACAGGAAATCAGTGGGCCCCAAAATAAAGTACATCTGAAGGAATCTAAGATTTCAACAGAGTTTGAGGTCCATCCAAACTCTTTACATATCAGTCTGAGGGGTTAATATCTGTAAATTTAGTTCTCAAAGACCCCACGGAAATAGGCTGTCTCGGACAACCTAAATAAAGGTTATGTCGACCCCAGGATATTGTTATATTGTTGTTGTTGTTTTAAGTGGGGTACATTTTTATCCAAACAAAGCATTTAAGACATCACTTCAGACTTAGAGAAGTGTTTTTTTCCATAATATAAAATACTATATACGCAAGTACTGTGTCCATAATTTAAAGGCCCAACACTGGCCACCTCTTAAAAGCCAGCGTGTTAAACTGTCATGCCAATTGCTGCTAAGTAGAGCAGCAAAACCTCTTTTACTGCCTTCTTTCTACAATCATCAACTTTCTGATTATGGACAATAAAAGGTAAGACAGATTTATATTTTCTCTAAAGACGCCTGATCAGTAGCTGCCGGCTTATTCCCGAAGCATTATTTGATCCAGGCCATAAATGTGGTCACTCTTTTACTACTTGGAAACATTCACTGTTTGATGGAGGAGCAGAGGGAGCAAAGTTAAACGAGAGGGAGCTAAAGTTTGACTTTATGTGCGAACAAGTGAGAACTCTGTCAGTTGACTTTTTCCATTGACAGCATTTTGTACCGTCCCCCCCCCCCCCCCAAAATCTACCTTTTTCGTCTCTTTTGCAAACGTTATTTCACATTTGTTAGAACGCCGACTATGAGTCATCTTCCCTACATGCAAATGAAAAGCATGCCTACACTCAAGAACAAACTGTAATTGCAAACAGGCTTTTAGACATATCCTCAGAAGACCTGGCCCAATTTTACGTGCAGGATCGTTGTGTTCAGTAAGAGCACAGATTTGAACGGATTATTCAGTGGTTGTGTTGCAGACCCCCTCCAGCAAAAATCTTCAACTGCACAGCTTTGATGCTTATGGCGCTACTTGACGTGGTGCTTTGCTCTGATTTCAAACTTAACAAGCCTGTTTCAGTACAGAGAGGAATCAATGGATGCCAATTCTAAACATCAAAGATCTTTCCACTCGCCTAACACACCGTAAGGCCCAATCATAGCACTGTTTGTGTTGCATTTTATTTTTACCCTGTCGGCCACTTCCTCAGAAACCAATCTGACAGATTTGACCTGTATCTGAATCAACATCGACTTTTTTCAACGTTATCCTGACAAAAATTTAGATATTCAGACCATGCTTATAGAGCTACTAGAGTTTACTGTACAAGCAACCAAATTGGTTAATTAAGCACTCGGCTTTTAACTAACTTGCGGCTGTTTGATAATATTTCCACATAGTCTTTTTGGAACTATTTTTATTTGATTAATAGGTTAAAAGCCTGTGCCCACAGGTACACATTCAAATATCTTAAGCGGTTACCTTAATCAGTTACAGCGAAATCAAGTATAGATGTTTGACTTCTGCTATTCCATTTTCTCATCATTTTTATGCGGTATTTTGCTAGCACTTTTCCATTGAAGCCTTTAAAGCAGTTTTATTACTGTTAACTCAGTGGGGACTTTAGCCAGATTGAACCGAACAACTGGCATCTACCCAAGTCACCAGGGGTCAGAAAACATTGGTGAAATTTGATCCTGAGGCACATGGTGTATGCTAAATATCTGCTTTTAACTGAAAACCATGTTAATGTCAGTATTTATAGCTATGCTGTTTAAAGATGAGGTTTGGTGGTTATGTTGCCCTCTGTTTTTTATTTATTTTTTTAAGAATTCAGAAGCCGTAAAATTAGCTCAAAAGCCATTAACAAACATGTCTGTCAGCTGTTGTTTTAGGCTCGTATCAAGCTAAAATAACATGCCATTCTTTAACAGCTAAATTAATAGTAATGAGTAAAGTTCATCCACTGTCTCAAGAATTTAAATCTTATCCTTGCTCTGTTTGAAACCCCTGAGGTATTGGACTAATTCTCATGCTCCCTGCCATCCGGTTCTTCCAACAAGACATCCACTGGAGATGTCCGTGTCTCACAGGAGGACAGTCTGTTTGACTTCCAGTATGGAAGGGACATATGCTGGATGCAGAGTTGCTTGTAAGCCAGATTAGCAATAAAGCTGCAGGCGAGGGTGTATCCTTTGCCCTGTTTACGAAAAAGCTTGGTGGCAGCAGAGCGGGCACACCTACTTCTGACTTTGATTTAGTGCTTGAAAAAAAAGTCTGTTATTTTGTTTAGTCTCCATTGTGTCTTTGTGGATAACTGTATTTAGACAACACATCCTGTCAGTAAAACATCTAAAACCTCTATGTTCATTCAGAGAAGCATATTAAAATATTTCCAGCATCCTTCAATTGTTGTTCCCGTTAGAAGCTTTACAGTGCAGTGCACAGCGAAGTCAATATTTTTCCAGTTTTTTTTTTCTGCGTCAAATGTTATGTAATTTAGGCACAAAATGACAGTTGTTCAATCTTAAAGAGCTGGTAGGGCTTCATTTTTGTTAACTGTAATATTCATAATCCTAAAATTTTAAACATTTTTAAGACTCTGAAAACATTGTAACAAAATTAAGAAAATACAATTGCTTACTGTAAAAGGAACTAGGGGTGCACCGATATGAAAATTTCAGCTGATATCGATATCCGATATAATTATTGCTGTTATGGCCGATAACTGATATTTACCGATATTACACAAACACACAAATTATATTATACATATACACACAAACACTCTTGGGTCTTTTTTTGATACCGTAAATAAATGGCCAGACCACTGACATGGCTCCCTACTTCAGTTATTCCTGATTACGCAGCGTCAATATCACTATCATGATCAAACTAATGCCGCTCAACTAACCATCTCCCCTCCCAAAACAGAAACACAAAGATAAAAAAATGGGAAATCAATATCGGACGTTAATATCGGCCCAGTTTTACATATCYGACTGATACCAATATTCTAAAAAATTGCCAATATCGGCGTATACCGATATCAATACAGATATATCGTGCATCCCTAAAAGGAACTAAACAAAACCTTAAAGGGATCCCTGGTTAGTTGTAACATTAGACTTTATTTGATAAACATTTATTTTAACTATAAAATAAAGACTGTAAAAATACTGTAGTCTCTTTAGTTTTGTAAATTTTTAAAAATATATTTTAACACGGACGGAGCCATTTTATTTACACACAAAGCATTCTGGGTAAATGATGACGTGGATAGGTCCTCATTGTGAGCGAGCTGTATCCACCCTGAAGGTTAATCTTGGACAATATCTGATGATCGACTCTTTTAAATGAAACCAGAGAGCGTTGACAGAGAGGAGAAGGTAGAAATGACTCAGCCTGTAACTGAAAATATAGATGGAGGACAACAGAGCTGCTTCATGGAAGAAGAACCTCAGCTTAGCCTGTTAGCCTTTGTGCTAGTGCCGACATTATATTGCCTTATATGTATTAGCTCGGTGTTAGCGCGACAAACAAACTAAACTGAGGTCCTCCATCCATATTTTCAGTTGCAGCTGAGTCATTTTTGTGTTCCCCTCTCTGTCATGTGGATGGAGGACCTCAGTGACGAGAGGAGAATATGTAGCGCTGAGCTATAACATATACTGTATATGGGGATAGCGTCTGGGCTAACGCTAAAGCTAACAGGCTAAGCTGAGGTTCTTCTTCCATGAAGCAGCTCTGTTGTCCTCCATCTATATTTTCAGTTACAGGCTGAGTTATTTCTACCTTCTCCTCTCTGTCAACACTCTCTGGTTTCATTTAAAAGAGCCGATCATCAGATATTGTCCAAGATTAACCTTCAGGGTGGATATAGCTCGCTAGCAGCCTCGCACCGGTGACCTACCCATGTCATCATTTACCCAGAATTCTTTACATGTAAATAAAATGGTCCATGTAATATATTTTTAAACTTTTAGTTTAAAAATGATAAAAACTGAACAGCCTACAGTATTTTTACAGTCTTTATTTTACAGTTAAAATATATGTTTATCAAATAAAGTCTAATGTTTCAACTAATCATGGATCCCTTTAAATATTATCGTGACAACCGTGCTGAAGGTATTGTCCTAGGACCTTGTAAGGATGATTTAATCAAAAGGCAACCATCTCAAAATAAAGAGAGGATGTCAAAATTGGTAAGGAATTACCTTGACAAAGTTCTAAATTATGGTAATTCTGCATCTGGCTGGAATTCAAGTTGTTCAAGAGTTGTTTCCCAGGAGGTCTAAATGTGATGGATGAAGGTAGATGGTTACACATGACGGACGGTTAGACCTGCTGCACAGAACACCCTCCTACAAAAATACTGGTTTCTTTGTTTTCAGAGGGGTGATCATTAGTTGAAAAGAGTGTCGAGGGGCCGTCTTGGCTTCTTGCTGAGTCATGACTGCTTATTTACTCCCCACCTCCAGTATTTGATGGGGAAAGTACTGCGTGTTCTTCGAAACCTTGAAAAAAAGAAAGTACATTCAAGTCAATGTTTTGACCTCATTGCTGTGACATAACTTGAGTTATTTTCTATTCTGGTTTTGACAAGTGCTACACAAAAATTATTTCTTTTAAATTTTTGTGTTTGGAAAACAATAAGCACCATTAAAAATAATAAATCAAGTGTATTTTTTTCATGTTAACGCTGCTTACAAAATGCTTCAGATTAACCGATTTTACCTATTCAGCAAAAAAAGTCAAGTGAGAAAGTTTCTGCGACAAAAAGTGAGGTTTTAAATGAATAACGTCATCAGATGATGACTTTCAGCTGATTATCTAACAGTAAACTTTTAAGGGGAGTCTGATTTTGCCTGTCACTGTTTTTTTCCCCTCTTTCAAATAGTGCCTGTCCTAATTGGAGCCTCTACTGACCTCTGCTGGCAGAGTAGCAAAACTACACGTTTCAAATCCAGCTCCAGCCTAAGCTGCTGTTTGCATGTGAAAGTGAAGCCCGAGCCCCCCATCCTTCCAGTTATTGTTTTGAAATCCAGTCATTGAGAGGGAGGGAGGAAGGGGGGAGCCCAAGGTCTGATTTATTCAGCTGCCTCCCCCCACGGTGAATGTTTGTGTGCTCTTTGGAACGAGGACATGTGCTGCTCCGTCTGTGCTCTAATGAAGAACACATTGGATTTCTGACACTGTAAACCATTGTGATATAAATCCAGAGAGGGATAGAGTTGGCCATTTCGTCCTGTCTGCGTTTTATGAGGTGGAGTTGTGCTTAAAGTTGGCAACGGCCAAGCCAAATAGGCTTGAAGAGCGTTGGCAGCAGTGAGGAGCTCTATCAGCTCCTGGGTTGGATGGGCGCTGGGCTCAGGATCGTAGGTGTCCTGATCCGGTATGTGCTGCCGCCTTGTCCTGAAAACTGTTGGGAGGYGTGGATGAGTGTATGTGTACTGCTGCAGTCTGCGGGGAAGGTCCTCATTGAGGTTAACTCAGCGAGTGGTCCTTATATAAACCACCACATGCCGTCCTCTTTGAATAAAATGTACAATTTCTACATGCTTATCTTGGACATCAACATTTTCTTTGTCTCCCCGTCTCTGCGTGTAACTCATTCAGGACAAACTGAGTCACTCAACTGGCTAATCAAATTTAGCGTGCCTCTTGTTCTTTGTTATTGATAAAAACACATTCCAGCCAAAGCTCGTGAACATCCCCCTCTTTCACCGTCTCCAGATGTGTAAATGCTCCCTTCAAAGTGACGAAAGGATTTGCATTTTGAGTTTCAGTAATGTTGCAAATTAAAGCAAGTCACTTGTATAATTTAACTTTTTTTAAACCTATCTATCAAAGTATACTACTTTATAACATGATTTCTAAACCATTAAAACAATTGAAATGGTAAATTATCCCTCAGGGATACAAGCATTTAAAAGAAACTTGGGTATTTTCTTGTTTGTTTTGCATTGCCTGGGAAAGAACAACACGGTGTTGCATAACTTCATTTGAGCAGAACATTTAATTTATCATGTGAAATCAGAGTCACTTTCTGTTCTGTTCTGTGTTTTTTCCTGTTTTCTGTTGCTTGTTTGTTTTTAAAGAGGAGATATTAAGGATGTGAGTGTGAACGAGCCAAACAATCTTATCCTTTAAGATTGTGTCACAAACAGAATGTAGAGCTTTTTTTTTCTCCCCCTCACTCCATTTAGTTTCACTTGAGGTTGTTGGAGAGAGAGAGAGAGAGAAAACTTGCAACAACTATATGAAAGAATCTGGTTGCTAAAACAGTGTCAGTAACAACAAACAGGCCTGACAGCAGTGCTCTGCCTGAACCTGCTAAGCTTTTATTTTAATTAGCAGTGGGCATTTGAATAAGTCGTATCTTTTTGGCACACGGTGGCTGTGAATGGTAACTTGTTAAAAAAAAAAAAAGAAGCGCTGGAGAGGAGAGCTCCCTCTGAGAGGGGGGAGGAGTCTCCCTCTGAGAGGGGGGAGGAGTCTCCCTCTGAGAGGGGGGAGGAGTCTCAGCTCCGCCTCTTTGTTTCTCCCCCATGTGATCCATCCAGCTGGTTTTAAAGCAACTCTCGGCTCCTGTTCGAGCTCCAGACGGCTGTGTTTTGTTTTGTTTTTATAGCTAAGCGGACTGGTTTATATCGGCTCCGTTTTACTAACAGAAGAGAGTAAAGATGCGCTGCAGGATGAGCTACAGTCTGCCCTGCTCTCCGCTGGCGTCACCGCCGCATTCAGGCCGGTTAGTGCCCTACAGAGCCAGATGCGCCAGGTAACAAAACGCGCATTTTTTTTCCTTTTTAACACGCTGTGAATGTTGTGCTGAACTCCTTCTCTCTTTTCGTCTAAACGAGTTTAAATTAAAGAGTTTCCCCAACTCTTTAAACGAGCGCGTTCCAGTTAAAGTTGCGCACGTTTAGCTCTCAATCGGCGCATGTTTTGTTGCTTTGTGCGCACATTTTAAAAGCAGCAGCAGCAACAGCTGGACGCTTTTGCTCACGCTAGTTTATTTACCGCTGCATCTGTTTGCTTRGTGTTTACATTGTGTGGTCACCCTTGGTTCCCGGAGCTGTACGTGCGCTGCAGCACGCGGGATGGATGSAAATGTATTTCTGGCACACATACAGGAGACATGCGCAAAATAGCACCCAAAACTAAAATAAGACCGTTTTTAAAGAGTTTGATCAAACTGCATTACGCTCAGATGATGATGATGATAAARGTTTCAACACTGAAGAAATAGTGTTTTTTTTTTTTTGCTGGTATTCGTATAAATGTTACATTTGAAATATAGATGTGCATTCAAATTTCTGAAATCTTTTTTTTACATCTTTAATTGGTACGTTTGTTTGTATTTTTGATTGTTTTTAGTGATTAGTTTCTTTTGTTCCCCTGCTTTGATTAAGGTTGAAGCACAAACCTTAAAAATCCAGTCCCTCTTACTTATAATCTGAATTATGATTGTGCAGGTTAATCTGGAAGAATAGGATCTCATCTGATCAAGAGATCAGTTTTGTGGTGAAAGAAGAAAAGGTGTTTGAAAGTAGCAAAACTTTTCTTGCTTTCTTTAAGGTGAGAGACGGGGTGTTGTTTATAAAGTGATTTGTGACGGTTGATTGCATCATCATGTCTTAATAACGGTAACAAAGAAAGCCTTAGATTAGACAGATTACACTGGCTACAGTGGGATCACAACTTCAGACTGAAGCTTTTCTGTCGGCGTGAAACAAGCTTCAGGTGGAGTCGAGCCTTCAAGCAGACCGGGCTGGTACATGGAGTCTTTTAAGTGCTTTTATTTTTTTTAAATCTGCGTTTATTCTGTGCTGCTCAAAGTTTATCCCAACCTTTTGCTTTTAATCCAAAGCTGATGCTGCAAATTCACATTCAGTGTGTGTTTAAAGTTCTGTACAGTTGTCTCTGTAGAGCTATAAAACAAAAGCAGATTTAGGATCCGTAAAACTGAACATGATACCTTTTTATAGGCTGAATCTGTAGGACGTCTGAGCTGTAAATGTGTGTTTGAGCTGCTGCTTGGTGTTCCTCCCCACCTCCGTCTCTGGTTATTTTTACTGTCCTCTCTGCCGTTGCTGTCAGATAAATGTGAAGTAGCTCCAAAGGGTGTCAGTTTCTTACAACCATCAGCTCGGTCGGTCCTGCGCAGAAAAGGTGCTCATGATTTTATTCTCTTGTCACAGTTTGCAAAAGCCTCGAGGCGCACACGCTTTACCTCAGAAGCTGTTGTGAAAGTTCTCGTGCAATCTGTTGTCCTGTGTTTAGTTAATGTGAAAGAGCTGATATCAGTCTGAAGCTTTGATATGTGCCAGATGGGTTGCTCACCTCTTGCTCTCTCTGTTTGCAGTGCGTCAGGTGCCAGCGTTGTTGCCATCGATAACAAGATTGAGCAAGCCATGGTGAGTTTTCTACAGAGCTGTGGTCAGGAGGCACATATTTTCTGCCAGCCTCAACAATCTTGTTTTGTTTTTTTTATAATAGTTTTGTTGTTCACTTCGTGTGCTAATTATATATATTTTTTCTTTTCTCTCTGTCTCTCTCTTTCTTGCAGGACTTGGTGAAGAGCCACCTGATGTACGCGGTTCGCGAGGAGGTGGACGTGCTGATGGAGCAGATCAAAGAGCTGTACGAGAGGAACTCTGCGCTGGAGCGCGAGAACGCCGTGCTGAAGTCGCTGGCCAACACGGAGCAGCTCAGCCAGCTGTCCAGCCAGCTCGGCAGCGCATCGGCGCCGCTGCAGCTGCACCAGTGCTCGCTGGTGAAGAGCACGACCCCCCCTCTGGGTCACCACGACGCGAGCCAGAGCGTCCCCTATCAGCCGAACATCACCTCGGCGTGAACCCCTTTTCTCCTTTTTTAAACTCGCACCTCCCACGGACAGGAGAGGAAGGTGCGGTTAATGCCAACACGCTCCCACCGTCTCCCCAAACACACACCCCCCACCCGCATCATACAGCATCACAGGGCCATCGCAATGCTAAGACGTTTACCAGCCATTAATGTCTTATCCTGGTCCCGTGTTTGGCTGCGTTAAGGGGGCAAAAAGGGGGGCGGGGGGAGGAGAAGAGGAGCCGCTGACTGTTCGTGTGCAGGAGAGACGGCGTTCACCAGCACAACCGGCTCGATTCGTCGGGACAAACCGTGGCGGGAAGGCAGTGTTAAAACCTTTTTAAAGGACAGTCATGGTGACGTAGGTCCTGTAAAAAACACCCAGGTGGACCGTCCTCCCGTGTGTCCACATTCCCCCCCACATCACTCCAGGGCTGGAGGAGGCCAGAGGAAGAAGTGGGACGGACGAGGAGGAGGAGGAAGAAGGGGGGTGGGGCACAAGTGGAGCGAGTCGAGAGTTTCGGCTTGTTTTAAATGCTGCATCGCAGGCTTGTGTTGTTTTCTTTGATATGAATCTGAGTAAATTCTCATTAGTTCAGTTTTAAGTATTTTCACTTATTTATTTCAGGGCTGCTATTTTCATAGTGTAAATGAACAATGCCATGGAGTTGCATATTCAAAGCAAAGGAAAAAAAATAACGCTTTCTTTTGTTTTTTTTTTCTTGGGTATTTTTAACAAATTGTCAGGTATAAATTTGATATATATACATATATATTTTTTGGCACCATATAGATCTCAAAACGTAGGCAATAAGTTCCGTGGTAGAACTAGTGCTAACACTAAAGCTGAGCTTTCATTCAGTGAATTCCAGGTTGAATGTATATTTTGTAAAGTATTAAGAGCGTGGCGGGTTTGTACGTGAAATATGTGACGGGATGTTTCAATAAAGAAAATTATTTTACTTTTTCTAGGCTTACTTTGTCAAAAATAGAAATGAATTCTGGGGGAAGGGATGAAAAGCTGTGAAAAGTCTTCAACCTACTTTATAACCAAAGACTAAAAAAAAAGATGATTTTTTTTTTAAATGCACATGTTTTCTACTCCCCTGTATGTTTTGTTTGGCATGTTCTGCATGATTAATCAGACCACTGTCTTACCTCATGATTGTTACCCATTGTTTTATTTGATTTCTTTGTCAGGCTGTGAATGGTTGATGGAGGATTGTGAGCAGGTGGGGCGGAGGAAGTGTTAGAGATGTAAAGAAAAGAAAGGAGGGAACAGAAACGTGTTTACTGTAGTTTGAGATTGAGGGAGGAGCTGTGTGCGTAAAAGAAAAGGAAAAAGAGCCATTGTTGTTCTCATATGAATGCTGGTTAATCTGATCTATTAAACATTTCACATATTCCTGCTGCAGCCCAGTCGATTGTGTCTGAGCATATTATGGGATGTCCTGTCTGTGTCCTGTCTCGAGGCCTGCAGTTGGAAGGTGATTTGGTTTCTTTCTCTGGTTTAGAACCAAACCAAACTGCTTATAAATTGTACAATCAAACATTTTTTTTTTGTTTTGTCTTTCTTCCATTTGAAGGAGAAGCCGCGTACATGCCAAATGTACTGTATGAAAGTGATCACTGAGCCTTGGAGAAAATAAACTAATGCCCTTGTAATGTGCTGTTCAGACGATTTTAGTTCTCTGTCCGAAAATAAATAACCTTTTCATTATCAGAACGTTGTCAGCTGTTCTTATTGCTATATATGTATTCATTTTTTAAAAGTGTCAAGTTTTAGCCCTTTTTTTTGCTATAAATGTCACAACGGAAAACATGAGTGTAGCTAAAAGTTTATCATAGGTCACAAACACAACCATTAAAACAAACTGCAGGTAACAAAAAAAGAGAAAATGGGGAAAAAAAAACTCCCATTTTCAGAATAAAAGTCAAGTGGCATTCAAAAGGTGCCACATACTCTGTTCATCAGGTGATTTTTTTGTGAAATCTAATAGAAAGAATTACCACTAAAAAGGAAATTACATCTGRCATGATAGAATTACAGCTTTTTTTCTTTTTCTTTTTAGAATTTGTGATGAAAAAGCCTATTTCCCAAAAGTTACCGTTTCTTTTACAGTATGTTCGAGCTTTTCTGACAGGTYTTTAAGCAGAACAAAGCAGTTCAGTTTAGGATCATGGCTTCAAAGATAAAAGACTGAATGAATTTTCAGGAAGGAGATTTAGTCTCCTCTAATCACCTTAAAACACATCATTGTAACATGGTTATTCTAGATGACATTAATCAGCCCAAAGTACTATTTTCAGGAACCTTGGGGTTATTTTTCGACCAGGACATATTCTCTGAACACTTGGGTTCCTGATCTTAAGGCTTACTGTATTTTCTGTAACCAGTTTCTGTTTTATAGAAGGAGGATATTTTACCTTTAAAACTACAGAAGTAAAACTGAAATTCTTTTTAACCTCATGTTGCCACTCAGGACATTTTATATATTTTTATTTATTTTTTTTACTGTCTATTTTTAGATTTCCTGGAGATTTTGTTATTATTGTCCACTGGAAGCATGAACTAAGATGCAAAATTAGGCCTCAAGCCAGGATCCCAAAAGTCAAGGAAGTTGAATCTCAGCCAAATTCTCCAGAAATGTTTTCCATAACGCTCCAGAGAATCTGGCAATTGGAAGGAGTTCAGTCTTTTTCCACGAAGGAAGTGTTTTGTTWTTTTTTTTTCCTCCACAGAAGGGAAGTGAGCTCAACCTGCTCTTTGTGAAAGAAACAAGACACCTGAGCACGCAGAGGTGACATCATCCCCAGTCTTCTGTCAGCAAACATATCAACTTGTACATTAATCACAGCACAGCTAGACTTTTATAGGGTTGGTTAACAACACAAACTGGATGAGCTATAAAGTTATATAAGAGCATCCTTCCATCAGCCCCAAGCTGACAGCTTCTGACAGCTGACTGAATGATGAACAATTAGAACCACTTTGTACATTTTTATCATTTGTGTGATTTTTGATTCAGCATTCACACTATTGTTTCTACTTTCTATTTTTTTTCATTCAGTTTGTTATAAAATATTCATACAGCAAAACATTTAGGACAGGAGGCGCCCCAGAGAACACAGGYGTCACCCTTTGTCTTGGCCGCTCAGAGGTTGTGAAATTATCCATTTATTACAAAATAACCAAAACAAGTCCACTGCAATAATTAAAACTTAAGTGTCCTTACTCCTCTTACAAACAAAAGTTATTCACTTTATTCTTTCATTTTGATAAAGGAATAAAGGTTTAATGCGTTATTGGTATTGGTGGGATGTTGCATTTTGTTTTGAAGGAACAGGAAGTGACTTTAAATGAAGCAACTGTTWAAAAAATCTTTAGAAAACCTGCTGTGCTTGAAGGAGAACAAATTGGGAACCACTGATTGAGGATATGGTGCTATGTCTTTAAAACTCATAATTTTCCAAATATTTTGTTTACAAAAACCTTCCTCGTTGAAATACATTGAGTACTTCAGTTCCTTAGAAAACATCGCTCTCTTTAAAATCCCCTTTAGCAAGTTAACGTTTTTGTTGAACTTAAGCTGATGTTTTGCCATTTTAGCTAGCATTTTGGCTTTTAGCCAGCCTTAAGCTCATGTATTTTTTATTTAGTCTTCCATCATTAGCTTTTAACTAATATTTTGTTGCACTCATCAAGGATTTTTATACTTTGAGATTTTAGCACACTTTTAGCTACTTTAGCTTTTAGCTAGACATTTGCTACTTGAGGTTTCAGTTAAATTTTTGTTACTATTTTAGCTAACTTCTTATTGCTTTTAACTAACATTTTGCTGTTTTTGCTTCCGGCTGCTACCTTAGCTTTCTAGTGTTTTGCCAATTTTAATTTTTTAGCCAGACTTTTGCTGCTTTTAGCTAGCATTTTGCTTTTTATAGCTAGTTTTTTTTTTGCTCCTTTATAGCAATTGTTTTTCTTCTTTTAGGTTTACCAACTCATTTTCAGCTATTCTAGTAGATTTCAGTAAACTCTTTCAGCACTCATCATTTGTATTTATTTTTTCTTGTTAATCTAGTAAGATGTTTGCCAATAGAGATGAATAAAGCGTTAATAATAAAGTGATTATCTCCATGTTCTGAGTGCATGTTGTTATGGTCTTTGACACGTGTGTTATCTGCTCTGAATCAACCTCTGACCGTCAGGTTTAGTTTTTAGTAAACACGTCTCATCCATTCTGTCCTGGAGGCTGGAAACATGTCAGAGCTAGTGTTCATCCTTTACTGTATGCACATGTTGCGTTAACGTGCACATAAACAGAAGTGTGAGTATATACAGCAGGTAAAATAAGTATTGAACACGTCAACATTTTTCTCAGTAAACATATTACTAGAGGTGCTAATGAT
>NW_013952410.1:1040886-1049378 GCF_001266775.1 Austrofundulus limnaeus | reverse complement strand
CATTTCATGTCATTAGCACCTCTAGTTATATATTTACTGAGAAAAATGGTGACATGTTCAGTACTTATTTTACCCGCTGTATATCAGTGAATGAAGGTGAAAAATACAACACCTTTTTAAATCCCACCTTGTTGGCTCACATTACGCAGTTTGCTGTTGTGACCAAATCCCATATTGTCAGGAGTGTGGGAAGTTTTGACTCAAAACACAGGGAAAGAAAAAATAAATACAACACCCTTACATGACCTTAAAAAAAACACGAATACTTGAATTAATGTTTGAAAGTATAAAGAAAAAGGAAGCGAGACATCCTGGTGTCTCACTCAGAATTTGTTTTTACTTGGCTGCAGAAAACAAAACAAAATAAAAAAACCCATCAGCTTTCTTAGAATTCCATCAGGTGTCATCATGTGAATCCAGTTTCCCCTCTGGGTTTAACAAAATTACCTGTAATCTGATCAACTCACATTTAAGTCCCATAAAAAGAGGAAAATAACCTTTGGGTACTTTTAGCTCAAAGATTCAGGTTGGATTTTAGATATCGTTTGATTTGACTCACTTCCTGAAGTTATTGAAACCAAAAAGCAAGCTTTAGGAGAGCTCATGAACTGTATTCCCATTGCTAAATCCCAGATTACATCTTGACACAAGAGTGAAACCTAATAAATTCCTCGGGTCAGGCACCTTGTGTCATCTTTCCTTTGAGAGGAGGGAACCTCTAACAGAAAAGGCCTCAGGATGRCATCAGTGCAGAGAGCAAGAAAGATTAAAAAAAGATTAAATATTAGGTGTCAAAAGATTGTTTTTTACACCTAGAATATATTCTGTTTTCTCACCAAAGCATGGTTTGTGAAAGTCTTGATTTCAGCAGGCCAGGAAGAAAAAAAAATACTTAAAAAATCAGCCATGGTGTGCCCCAGAATTAGYTCAAGTACACTGATCCAAGTGCTGAAGCTGAAGCAGCATTTTTAGTCAAACAGGCTGCCACACATCCACACGCTGTGGTTACATACAACCAATCTATCAACACTCAAATCTCTGCGGGCCTTTTTTTTTTTCTGTTTGTACCTGAGGATAACGTCAAAAAGGAAAAATCCAAGATCAACTTTAGGGCCCCAAATAGCCCCGCTGCTGCAAACRGTATCAACCAGGATTTGCGTCACTGACAGCTCTTTGTATTCGCATACTTTCCACAGATCAAGTGTGTTCATGCAGCAGCGCCTCAGAGCCGTGAGTCACACAGACACCAGTGGAGTTGAGTAAGAATGGAGGAGTGTTTTAAACGTCACTGTACTTCAGTAAAGTCTACTCCATGAATGAAAGGTGAATAGATGGGGGGGAAAAAAAGATAAAGGTAAACCAGCCTTTCCTCCTTCATCACAGCTTTATGACTGACGTGTCCTGACACATTCTGACTCTTGATGCTCTCTAAGTACGTGACAAATGTCAGGACCGGTTAACACATTAGTCATACATCACTGTTTTTATAATACACGAGTATAAAACAGTTCATAACACACACTATTATTTTTTTATGTGTCATAATATTTTATACAGAAGAACAAAAAAATTAAAAATAAAAAGGTCAAAAATCCAGAATGATAAATCACATCATAAATATTAAACACACTTCCTGAGAGGACTGTTTGTGAAGCGTTCCAAAGAATTACTGACAAATCTTGTGTCAAATAAGTCTTACTCCATTCAGGAAGTTATTTTTGCTCSGTACAACTTTTTAATATGTGTTTGTGCGCTTTACGCAATGGCAGTTACTCATCTTTTTAGTCATTTGCAGCCACTCCTTTCAACTTTACAGTCAAATTCAGGTAAACTCTGTCTCACCCTGACTTTATGTTGCCATCTAGTGACACAAAGATACAGTTCAAAAGTTTAAACAGTGTTTACCATAGACATCTGTGGTATTTACAGCTCAGGAGACTGGTGTCATCTTGTGGTCATAAAATGAAAGTAAAACTCATGTTTCAGCTGAGACAGTAATAAAAGCTTTACTGTTAAAATTTGCTTCAAGAACAAAAAATAATAATAATTTAAAAAAAAACAATAATTAAATGATAATTTCATCAGATGGCCATATGTGGAACCATATTTCACCTGAATGTAAAAGGCGTTTGTATGGAGCTAAATCAGGCTCATATTTYTTTATTTAAAAGTATAAAAATAAAATCAAAATTGTGCTTAGACAGAAAATATGTGACTTTTTATATATAAATGAATTGCTGGATGATGTAGATTGTTTAAAGGTTGTCTGGGACTCTCTTGGAATTTAAGCATTGCAGCATTGGCATAATTTTAGTATATAACACTAAATTAACTTGAGTTTAATAAATAACTACAGGAACATCCCATCTGATTGTTTTCAATGTGGAGCATTTCACTGTAGTATTATTTTTGACCAGTAGGTGGCAGCAGATCCATGGAAAAGTACAGTGTACAACAAGCTAACCAGCTCAGCATTTTACTGATCAACTTTATTCACCGGATATTGGGGGAAACGCAATTTATTCGATTGCATTTTTCACAGGAGGACGAATGGCCGTGGTTTTATTTAGTTAACAGGACAGTTTTGTCATTTAAAAGTGGGCAGCGCGGCTRCCACCGCCCACTCTGACGTTTAGCTGCTCATGCGGCCTTCGCTGTGTTGACTCACAGGACAGCGGAGACATGGCGGAAGACTGGAAGTCCAGGTGACTTCTTGCCTTTTAGTTAAAACTCCTTTGGGCGCAGTGTTGCAAAGGGGTTAGCCGGAAAACTGGCAGCTTTGATAGGTAATCGGTTCCTCCTGGAGAACATGGAGGTTGCGTCGGAGGGAAAGGCTGCTGAAGAACTCAGGTAGGTGGCAGCAACTGGGGAAGGGCTGATAATTACCGGGTTAGACGTGGCTGTCGCTTTATAATATAAGCAATATTACTAAATAAATATTAATGAGAACCCGCTTCTTGATTAAATAAAGCAAACAGTGGTTGTTTTGAGGAAGAAACTCACGAAGTGTGTACAAAAAAAAAAAGAGAGACTCAGCTAAGCTGAGCTAGCTGCTAGCTAAGCTAGGTTAAATTGGACATTTGATGTCAGAACTGCATTTGTTAAACCTTATAAATTGTAAAATTATTCGTAGTTATCGAAGGCTTTATTTGCATTAATTCAAAGTGCACTTTTGATACTATCAGAATATTTATCATTAGTTTTGCGTGGTGGTAATTGCTAACTTATCTCTTGTGCTAACATGCTAGCTGTCAAGTGATGTTTTCCTATCTGTGCCTTTTTTGACAAAACACAAACATTATTAAGTCACTGTTTACTCTGACCTGCGCTAAGTATATGTTTATATTTCTGAAAAAAATGTTTAAAGTTGCTGCTTTACCTTATTTCACCCACAGTTAAGCAAATTATAGCCTTATAATTGAAGTTTAGAGGTTAAAAAAGTAGAAGTAAACAAATCTGTTTTGAGGTTCAAGATGCAAAGCTTGCTCACTTAAATATAAACTAACAAAAAGTTTAACATTTAACCCTAAAGCCTTTCTTGGAAACATATTGCTACATAAAATGCAACACTCTGCAGAGTTTGAAGAGTGTATCTAACTTTAAACCAAGTACATGATGTGATTTGCTTAATGGCTTCTGGCTCCCACAGCTGATTCAGTCATATGTTCATAAATGTCCCCTTGTCCGCACTCATTACCTGTGTTAAATCTTGAATCTAGTTCTGTGTGGAAAATAAACCTCACAGTTGCAAATCAGCCTAAATAAAACAACAGATTAGGGTGCATATTGTGTGCTAATGCSTACAGATAAAGAGTACTGCAGTTGTCCTTTAAACAGAAGAATGCTGCCTCCAGATGCCYTCAGCAGATTGCTTTCTTACTTTCCTTGTGCCATTATTTAACTAGTTTCTTTCCGTTTGACCTCTGAGCTATGAGAAAAAAGAATGTTATCACTTTATCGCTCAGAAGTGACTTGTTTTTATTTTAATTTAGTTTTGCCGAGAAGCTGCTTCGGCCTCTTATAATCATTTTGTTTTTGACAAGAGTGGAACAGGACATTCATTCATATGATACAACACGACGCAACTGACTTTGTTGGTCAGCATTTCTGGTTAGTCGATAAAATGCTGAAGATGAAAATTTTCAGAGTGTTCTTGGGAAATGTGTTTAGATTCATGCAACCGCACTGCTGACAAAAGTGTTTTTTTTTGTTTTTTTTTTGTTTCCTTACTGGTTGTTTCTCCTCCCTGCCTTCCTGTTTGTGTTCAGGAGGGAGCACTGGAAGCTTCTGTCCAGTCTGAAGACCACGGTGGAGGGTCTGTTATCCACCAACAATCCCAATGTGTGGTCGCGTTATGGCGGCTTGCAGCGACTGCACAAGGACATGAACAACATCCTCAGCCACGGGCTGAAGAACGAGCAGGTGAAGACGTGCTTTCTGTTTCTTTTTACTGATTCTCGTTTGTCAAAAACACGATTACGAACACYTCTGTTTTTATGCGTGTGGTCAAAAATGATGTCATGTTTCACACTTGTCGTTCTAATAATTACGTTTTTGAATCAATCACTTGCTGAGTGTAATAACTTTATAGTCGTGGTTATAAATGGGCGTATAACATCTTGACTTTTTGTTGCAGGTGTATTACAAGCAGCGTGACTACTGGCCGTTTGTTTGGTGTGTTCGATACATCAGCCCTCACCTTGCCTCACTTGTTGAACAGGTACAGTCAGCGGTGAACTTTCTCTTACTCTTGTTTGGATCATTTCAAAGTGTTCCGACAGTGCTGGAATTTCAAACATTTCCCAGCAGGTCATTGTTGTGCAGGMTTTAGATGTATCCCAGCTCCGTCACATATGATTCAAAGGAATGAATGACCTCAGCAAATTACCATCAAGTTTAGCAGAAGCCTGTCAGTGACACGTCATTTTAAGCCAGCTGTGTTGAAGCAGCAAAGCGTCTCAAACATGCATGTGTGACACAAGGATCGGGGCGGGGACTGTGAACATGAAACTGGATATGTAGGCTGACTTTGTGTTTCYTTCTGTGGTGTATTATTTATACAACAAGAGTTGTGCACTTTTATCACTCTTAATTTTTGTAGTTTTCAATTCAATTCAGTTTATTTATATAGCGCCAAGTCACAGCAGCTGTTGTCTCAGGGCACTGTACACACAAAAACAAACAAAACAATAAATCTAAAGAAGCCAACAGACTGCGCAGGATCCTTTTCATGTCTTTTTAAATTATTATTATTATTTTATACAAATTTGTCATGACTGTATTATTTAGGCTGCAAATATGACTGTAGTTGTAAGTTTGTTGTTGGGATGAAGCATTTGTTAGGAGAAAGATAACCTACTGCTGAGTACAAGCTACTTCAAAAGTATTTTTAAAAAAACAAAACAGCAATTTAATTTATAGAATTTCACTTGTTTTGCTTATAGTTTCATATTCATATTTCCTTTTGGTAGCTTTCAAACCTGTCCATATTAAATAAATGCTTAATTTCAAACAATTAATTAGCAAATAAAGTCTTAAAAAAGAGATAGATAAAGTTAGTAAAGCATGCTTGTTTGTCTTTGTGTCTATGGTGTATAATGATGTGATTGTGATGCTGTATTTCTGAGTGTTTTATGTGCTGCAGAACAGGAACCTGCTGTAAAACAGCAATTTTGCTGAGTCAGGCTTGATTTTTAATCTTTTCCAGTTAAATAAATAAAATCAAAAATCAAATCAAGTTTTTATTTGTTTTTAACTTTTTCCTGGRCTAGAGCTCATAGCCACATCCAAGGCTCAAGGCACCTCACATGGTATAAAAATAATTTAAAATATATATACTTTTATACTGAAATTAAATTAAAAAACAAACAAACTGATGTTTTATTTAAAAAAAACAGATGTTTGGCAGATGCAAAAGTGAAAGCCTGAGCAGTAGGGTTAGGCATAATCGTATCGTGTGCAATTAATCGTCAGAAAAACATTTTTTGGCACTTGACGATTAATACGATTAACGCCACCAGGCAGACTAACTGGAGATTTCTCCGGTCAGTCCGCTTGATGCTCCTCTCCATTTTAAATATGACAAACATTTTTGTTAAAAGTGCTATAATTTATTTATCATAGCTCTGGTTTTACATGGTCTCTCAACAAAATGTAAAATTTGATGTATAACATGAAGTCTGTCATTTTGACACAGTTTGGAACAGATTTTTACAGAGACCAAATCTTTCCCACTAAATTGTTCAGTGACCAGGACATGAGGGTGTCCAGGGACTCCAGGGGAGTAATCGTCAAATTAATTGTTATTGGCTAAATATCACAATTAATCGTGATTGATTTTTTTGCCCATATTGCCCAACCCTACTGAGCAGTCATTATTTATAAACAGTTATTTGAAATGCTCATAAGGAGGTATCTTTAAATTGTTTTTATTTGCTGTTTGTTCCGTTAGTATTTTTTTTTCTCTGAAGCAAGTGTCCAGCTTTGAGAACAACCATCCCTCAGTCACAAGCCCCTCTGTCAAGATTTAGCAGGATTTTCTTATAACAAAAGGTCTAAGCGTTGCTGCACTCTAATTATCTTATCTAGCTTGCTGTGCTGACAGGCTGCAGTTAGAGCTCAGCTCTGATGTAACTGTGATGTAAGGATCATACGATAACCTTTGGGAACCGTGTTGCTTATTGTCTTTTTTTTTAGCGTGTGCAGCTCTATCATTTTCCTGTTGATCCTCAGATAATTGTTAAAAAGCCTCTGATTGTTTCTAACGATTTTCTCCGTTTCGTCACGTCTGCGTTGTCTTTCTGTCTGCCCTCAGTTCAGACACCTGGAGCCGGTGCTGAGCAGCGGGATGCGGAGTGCAGGGGAAAGCTACAAGGCTGAGCGCTGGCTGCTTCACAGCRTGCAGGTTCACAAGCTGTCGGCTCAGCTCAAACCGCTGCTCAAACATCGAGCAAACACACATAAGTATTATAACGGTGAGCATTAGCTTAGTAATTCGAGAAGAAAACGATCGGCACGGCAAATCGGACATCGTCTGCCTTTTTTTTTCTCCCCTGTTATTTCCTTCACTTTCTCTGAGTCTTCTCACGTGTTTGTTTTTTTTTCAGAGGATTCCTTCCTGCTGAGTGAGCCTCACGTGATCGCCATGTTTCAGTGTCTGGAAGCAGTGGAGCAGAATAACCCCAAACTGCTGGCTCAAGTAGACACGGTTGGGGTGGGTTTTACTCACTTCTAATGTGCATGTGTTTTTAAAAATATCAACTGTATTGATAAAATTAAAGCATTGAATGGTGGTTCACACCCTGGGGGCAGGGCGGGGGCGGGGCACCACATAGCACATAACTTTGTCTGCTCAGAGGCTGTAAAAATATGATAAAAGATGTTTAATGCGTTGAGGATATGTTTTTTTTGTTGTTTTGGGGGTCAGCTTGGTTTGAGAGTAAGAAAGTGGGTGTCCAGTCACTGGTTCTCAAGGTCTGCAGATGCAGTGATTGAATGACCTCTTCAGGTTCTGCAGAAGCCAATCACCCATTTATGTAAAGGTGTGTTGAAACAGAGAAACCTCTAAAACAGGTGTCAAACTCCAGTCCTCGAGGGCCTCTATCCTGCACATTTTAGAGGTTTCTCAGCTCRGACACACCTGATTTGCATAAACGTGATTACCAGGCTTCTACAGAACCTGAAGAGGTCATTTTAATCACTGAATCAGGTGTGTTGAAGCAGAGAAACAAGACATGTCGGTTAGCGGCTTTGAAACAGAGCAGTAGGCCTGGTGGACCAGGAGCGGACCCTCTTGGTTCAGACGGTGAAGGCTCTTCACCCGCTGTCTGTTTTGCCCCTCCAGCTGTCGCCCCTGAAGGGCTCGCTCTGCGTGGGTCTGCTGAAGAGCCAGAGTCTGTGCGTGCTGCCGGGGTCCAGCGGGACCTGGAGGAACGCCGACGCYACTCCTGGGGGGGACTCCCTGAACCGCAGACTCACCGCCTCGAACTGCTCCCTGCGAGACGCGGTCGGCAGAAACCACAAACCTGCAGACCCCGCCYCAGCTAGACCCCGCCACATAAGCAAGGAAAGCATCAGTAACAAGCGTAGGTTCAAAACCATTTCTGTTTGTTCAATTTTTTTTTATGACTCTGATTGATTCTCAGAGCAACATACTTGTAATATTATTGTTTTTAAGCCATTTGAAATTTAAACAGCTGATAAAACCACTTTTAGCTGACTGTCGATATGATGAATTGATGGTTTTAGTAAAACTAAGATTATTGATGCGTTTTGCTTTGAACCAATTTTATGTTTGTGAATGTTGGATGGTTTGCAGCTCATTCCTRAAAAAGATTTTTATCTCAACATGCAGTGTAGTTTATCAGCTTGTTTTTAGTTTATTTTAATAGTTTATTCATTTCGAGTAAAAACAAAAATTTCTATACAACAAAAAAGAAACACAAATTTCACAAAATGAAAGGAAGCAGAAAAAAAAAATCTTATATCTGCCC
>NW_013952410.1:1014261-1040091 GCF_001266775.1 Austrofundulus limnaeus | reverse complement strand
GGATGGATGGATGGATGGATGGATGGATGGATAGATGGATGGTAAATATATTATACTCTAGGAGAAAGATATACTCTATATAGACAATTATAAACATCCGGTGGAGTTCGTAGGCAGCCAGTCACAGGATGACAAATGTTAACAGAGAACCAATGACAAAACGACAACCAGTACTGAGCGCTTCAGAATACGAGCAAGGTTACAGACATAAGTCCTGCGTCTTATAATCATAAGTCAGATTATATAAATGTGGCAGTTAACAAAGAGATATACAGAGCAGAACCTGTCTAGGTAACTTAGCAGTTAGGGATGTTATATAATACTTCCACCACAATTCTTATAGCTCTTTTTTGCAAAAATAAAAATAGAATTAGTAACTGTTTTACATGCCTTACCCCAAATTTCAACACAATCAATGAAATGAATAATTTTCTGTGATGTGGTGACAAGATTCAGGCTGACTTTCTGGAGAACAAGGCGGTTGCAGTTCTCTTGTTTGAAATGATAGAGGAGGAGGGGGAGAATATCGTCTCGTTGCTGTGAGGACGTGTCTGTTTGTGTGTGAATCGACTGACTGAGTGACTTCACCACACAGCGACATGATTGTTTGTGGACAAGGTTCGTTGTTCGGAGAAAACTCAGAGTCCTGGTCACAAGTTGACTAAACTAGTTTGGACTTGTTTTCTGCAGCAATAATTGGATCATTTTTTCATTTTCATTTCAGGTTAGTTTGATGTTTTAGTTAAACCACCTTGATGCTAACATCCTTTGTTTGGGTAAACAAAAAAACAAAAATAAATATCTCTTTTTTGTGTGCGTTGTGTTGCAGACACTACCTCTCCAGCCAGCAGCCATGACGCCCCCTGGGTGTTCATGTCCAGGTCGGGGGAGATCGAGCCAGGTCTGACCAACTCTGCTTGGTCGGCGTCCGTCTCCCTGCRGGAGTCTTCCTCGCCCTCGTCCCTTCAGCCCGAGGCCGCTGACTCCTGCGACGGCGACTCCGACGACGGCCCCGAGTATCTGGCTATCGGCAACCTCGGGCAGCGCAATCGCCGCGGCTCCCGAAGCTCCGCCCACAGCAGCGAGCAGGACGAGACCAGGGAGCGGTGCCTGCAGCCGAGCGCCAAGGCTCCGACGCAACCGAGGCGATCGTCTTTTTCAGAGGGTCAACGGGGACCTGGCAGGGGGGCTCGAGGGCACACCCGCTCGTTTTCAGACACGGGGCTCAATCAGAAACTCAGGGATGGTGAGTAGGATTATTATTATTATTATTATTGTTGTTGTTGTTGTTATTGTTATTTAACTATCATTTAACACCAGAGAGATCAGAGGTCGGTTTTGCAAGGGAGGCCTGGGCCTGAAGGCAACCTAAAGATGGGAGAGTTTCTGGAGAATAATTTCAACAGTTTTTAACCCTTTCTGGAAAGAACAAGACAACACACTTGCTTTTACTTAACGTTGTCCAGTTTAAGATAAAAATACTAATGTTCCTGAAAGTTAACCTTAAAAATTGTMGTCCAAATGTTTTTGATTTGACTAAGGAAGATGGAAGAGAGGGCCTTGTTTTAAATCATTAATATGCTCTAAAAGCTAATCTACGGACAGATTAAAGTGTTCAGAAACTAATAATCCTTGAAGGGATGAAACGTTTCATTTAAAGCTGCACTTCTTCCTCAGAGCTGTTTTACGTATTTTCTGCTCACTAATAACTGTAAATTGGTTCTAGTCTGATGGTTGAAAYCTTTTCCAGCTTAACGTTTTCTCTTTCTGCTCAAATTGGAGTCCTTATAGCTTGAGTTAAACTCTCCTCCTTCTCTGTCTCTCCCTTCTCTTGTTGACTCTTTGTGCGAAGGAGGGGGCCACAGAAAAATCACCATAATAATAGAGGATCCGGTTGCAGGTTGGCAGTGCAGTTCCACTGTACTCCCATCACTTGATCCCCCCCCACCCCGCCCTCATGTTTTCATTTTTCTCTGCATGACGAGGAACRTTATCCTTCTTGTTTCCAGTCTTGTGTTGTGCTCACCATTTGATACCTAATATATATATTTTAATTTGGATTGCATATTTCAACATTTCAAGTGGGTCAAGTATTTATGCCTTTTTATTCCCTCACACACACTTTTTTTTCATTTCCTGTCAGAGCATTTCATTGACAGTATCATGGACCATTAAAGTGCCCATGTCATATTTGTTTTGCATGTACAGCAGGTAATAAAGATGTTGCACTCTCAGTGTAGAGACAGTAATATGGCTAAATCTTAGCAATGCTATTTTTGTGTTTGCATGTGGAAAAAATAAACAATTTCTATAGATGTTGGCTTAAAGATTAGTGTTAAACTCATCCCTTTTTAAGCAGTTTCCAYTCAGGTTGAAATGTTGGGCGCCAAGTTTGGTTAGGCTGCAGTTTTAGTGTTTTTAAAAAAAATCTTTTTGCATCTAATGTTTTTGTTTCACAGAATCGGCAAATGAAGACAGCAGCATGGACTATAGTCCTTTCTCACCTCAGCACAGTGATTCCAGCACTCCCAGTTCTCTTTACATGGAGTCCCGTAAGTTTACTGATCAATAAGCAGGGTTGGTTCGAGCATGAATGGCACCGACAGCTTTGTCAAAAAGAGGGCATAGGGAAAGCTAAACAGGGCAACACCTGTGTTCAAAAGCCAAACAATGGTCTGTTTCATGTGTTTGTCGGATGCTGTGTGTGTTTTCATGGCTTTAGATGGGTCCCAGCACAGCGGCGCCCCTGATGGGATGTTCAGGAAGCCTTCAAAGGGGCAGAGCCTCATCAGCTACCTGTCAGAGCAGGACTTCGGCAGCTGCGCTGACCTCGAAAAGGTGGGGCATTTGATCGCTACCAAGTGCCAGTTTTATGTAAAGKTCGAATAATTATCCTGAAAATGAATCGTTATTAATGATTTCTCTGCTCTGCAGGAGAACGCCCACTTCAGCATCTCAGAGTCCCTGATCGCCGCCATCGAGCTGATGAAGTACAACTTGCAGTGTCAGGAGGTGGAGGGCGAGGAGGAGGGGGACAGCGACTCTGAGATTCAGCAGCTCAAGCAGAAGATCCGCCTGCGGAGGCAGCAGATCCGCCGCAGCCGACTGCCTCCTTGCACCTCCTCCCAGCACAGTGAGCGTTAATTTACAGCATGTGTGCTCATCCGGACATTTTTGTCTCTTAATTACCAGTGCTGGGTATGGTTTCATATTTTTAATTGCCATTAATCTCAAATAATTTTTGTAATTATTCATGATTAATATGCACAAAATTAAATTAGGACTTCAAGATGTTTAGAGCATTATTAAGGTATTGTTTAAAAAAATGTGCATTGTATTATCAAAACCTTAAAAAAAAAAGACAAAGCCAGCCTGTGACAGACTGCATCCAGCTTCGTCTGCAGAAGCCCCTCTAACTTTGATCCAGGGCGCCATCGGGAAGAGTTTTAAATAAAAAAAATGCTCATGGAAAAGTCCGGCACGTTCCAGCATGTTTCTGTACTTACAGCTCWTTTTCTGATAAGTTCATGCGAGTGCTGCCAGGCAACAACCCAACAACAAAGTCTCTAATTGGTTGAGATGCACCATGATGGCCATCTAAAGCCAATAGTGACCAAGACACCCACAACCTGGTGACCACTGGGTTTGRCCATTTATGTTCATTGCCAGTGAGAAACAGACTTAAAAACAAAAAACAAAAAAAATAAATGAATAAAAAACTGCATCATCGCCCATTAAAATAATTGTTGCTGTTAAAGGGCCAATATTGTGTGTTTCTCAGGCATATATTTAAATACTATACCATAATAAAGTATCTATGCCACTTTAGCTGTTATTAAAATGCAGTTTTTATGTTTAAATAGAAAATAAACTCATCTTCTCATCACTTCCTCTTCTAAACGCTTTGAAATTGGCCTCTGTCTCCTTAAGAACCACCTTCGCTTCTGTCCTGTCCCATTTCAGTGCGCGGTGGGGGGGGGGAGGGTGCGGGGTTGCGTACACTCGCTACGATGCAGTTTACTTGGCATCTGAAAATACATTTCCTCAAATGTATGTTGAATATGAAAAGATCTTCACTGAGTGAGAAGTAGTGTTGAGAGCAACAGACAGTTACGTTTCACTTTCACTTTGCTTTGTTACTGCCGAGAGCCTGCAGGAGTCATGGGCGGGGTGTGTGGGATGGGGGGAGGGGAGGTGTGCTCCGTGATGAGGAAGTTCAGCTTAAATACACGTCCCAGGGGCGTTTCTGGTCCCCACCTGTCGTTTTGCTCCTCAGCATGYCTTCCTAAAAATGCTGCAGGATTTCTCAAACATGCATGAATGAGTCAAAGAAAGGCTTTGGGCATGATTTTTATGAGAGTATAACATTATAACAAGATATAAAATTCAAAAAAGTTGATTTTACATAATATTGCCCCTTTAAGCATCTGTGTTAGCACAATACTAACACGGTAACGTGCCCAGCACTAATAATCACTGATTCATGGATAATGAGTATATCTGCTTTTGATTTGGTTTATTTTCACAATAAAGTTTCAGTTTATGGAGGTACATTACAAATCGTGTTTAAACATCTTTTCTTTCCAGTTTGTGTCTACTGGATGATCTCTTTTTTTTTCTGTGCAGATTTCCACTCCACCGACAGCGGAGGGTCCAGGAGGAGCTCTCAGGACTCGTACCAGGGCCTGTCTGACTCGGGCTCAGCTGAGGAGGTGGAGGAGTGCGAGCTACAAGGTACAGAGAYGGACTGATGTGGTTAACAACAATGTGCAGATTTATTTAAAATTTTATTTTGTTTTTAAATATCAAAAAAAGGAATTGTGGTTTAGTGATTTGCATTTAAACCCACTTATCACTCTGACCAGACGGTACTCTAAAATTAATATTTTCTTGGATTTTCAGTTCAATAAGCTACTTAAAGGGGACTTATCATGCTAAATCTGCACTGATATGTAGTCATAAACTCCTCTATCAAACTAGAATTGGCCGCTCTGGAACCTGGGGGGGTGAAGCTCCTTGTTTGGATTTAAAGAGACAGCTTCAAAACGAGTTGATCTGAGATGCATCTCAAAAAAGGGGTGAAAGAGGGGCTTGAGGAGTTACAGTAAGGAGGAGTTCAGACCAAAGCATTGCAGTTACACTTTCTATAGACCCCAACTGAACGATTTAAATGTGAAAAAGAAAGATTTAAATGCATGATATGTCCCCTTTAAGCTAAACATTCGCCTCTATGGGCTTTTAAAGATCTTAACATTTAAAGCTTTTAACATTTTTACTTCAAGTTTCATCAGAAAAAATCTAGGAAGCCTTTCACAGTTTTCCTTAATTCTCTGTGTGAATGATTTATTTATTTTTATTTGTTTGAATCATAAATCTTAACCTCATAACCACAACAGCTTCTCACCACCTGGAGCTCCTTCTTAGTCATAACCAGTAAACTTGAAGGTCCGAGGGCTCTGTTCACAGACAGCTAGTCTGCTGAGTTTGGCTGTAAAATGTAACGAGCGCATTAAGGATTTATGTGGTTGTACGTCTTTAAAAAAAATTTGTGTTCGGTCATTAAAGGTTTCTGAACATGATTTACGTCAGCACTTGGGTTTCAGTTTTCATATATAGGGGTTGTTTTGTGCAACGTTTTCATCTTTGCCTGTAAAAAAAAAAATTCTCAGAACTGTGATTTGTTCTTATTAAAACTGCTGTATTTCTGACTTCCATAAATTGTGGTTTGTTTTAACCTCAGTGCAGCGGTGCATGCCTGTGAGACTGACGTGTTGAAATGTGTGTGTGGTGACGGTTTCTGTCTCTCAGATGGCTGTGAGGGTCCGTCCCTGCTGGCGGTGTCTCAGAGCGGCCTCTCCTTGTCGCTCGCCTCGCTCTTCTCAGGTACCTGCCGGCTGAGCTCGTGGGCGAGGCTCCACAGCTTCACACAAACACTTCACTGGGTGCCTCTGCTTCAAATGGAAAAATGCAGCCTTTAATCTCTCTATTCGCTGGTTAAAATATAACTGGTTAGGTGAAGTTTACAGCTTTGTTTTTTTTGGACTCACGTTAAGTCTTGCAGAACACATGAAGACCAGCCTTAAAATCATAGTTAGGTTTGATTAAATCAGGTTTTGTGATTTTTGGGTCAGGAAATGGAGGTAAAAGTTGGGTATTTTTGCCACGATGGTCAGTAGAAATACGAAGCGAGATTAGGGGATTTGGCTTTAAATTTGTAGCTAAATAAGCAACAGTAAATTGAGAGAGTGTGTAAAACGCAGCGGGTAAAATAAGTATTGAACATGTCACCATTTTTCTCAGTAAATATATTACTAGAGGTGCCAATGACATGAAATTTTCACCAGATGTTGGTAACAACCCAAGTGATCCATACATACAAAGAAATCAAACCATAAATGTCCAGAAATGAAGTTATTTGTAATAATGTGGAATGGCACAGGGAAAAAGTATTGAACACACTTACTGAAATTTATCTAATASTTTGTACAAAAGCCTTTGTTGTCAATGACAGCTTCAAGACGCCTCCTGTATGGAGAAACTAGTGGCATGCATTGCTCAGGTGTGATTTTGGCCCATTCTTCCACACAAATAGTCTTCAAATCTTGAAGGTTTCGTGGACCTCTTCTATGAACTCTGATCTTTAGTTRTTTCCATAGATTTTCTGTTGGATTCAGGTCTGGTGATTGGCTGGGCCATTCCAGCAGCTTTAGTTTCTTTCTCTGAAACCAACTGAGAGTTTCCTTGGCTTTGTGTTTGGGCTCATTGTCTTGCTGAAATGTCCAGCCACGTTTCAACTTCATCATCCTGGTAGATGGAAGCAGATTTTTATCAATAATGTCTCTGTACATTTTTCCACTCATCCTTCCTTCAATTATTTGAAGTTTGCCAGTACCATATGCTGAAAAACAGCCCCACACCATGATGTTCCCACCTCCAAACTTCACTGTTGGTATGGTGTTTTTGGGCTGATGTGCAGTGCCATTTGACCTCCAAACATGATGTGTATTCTGGCATCCAAACAGTTCAATGTTGGTCTCATCTGACCAGACTGTATTCTCCCATTATTACACAGGCTTGTTTAAATGTTGTGCAGCAAACTTTAAAGGAGCTTCAACATGCTGTTTCTTCAGCAGTGGAGTCTTGCGTGGTGAGCGTGCATACAGGCCATGGTGGTTCAGTGCATTACTTATTGTTTTCTTTGAAACAAACGTACCTGCTAATTCCAGGTSTTTCTGAAGCTCTCCACAAGTGGTCCTTGGCTCTTGGACAACTCTTCTGATAATTCTTTTCACTCCTCTGTCAGAAACCTTGTGAGGAGCACCTGGTCGTGGTCGGTTTATGGTGAAATAATGTTCTTTCCACTTCTGAATTATGGCCCCAACAGTGCTCACTGGAACCTTCAGAAGTTTAGACATTCTTCTGTAACCGATGCCATCATTATGCTTTGCAACAATAAGGTTGTGAAGGTCTTGAGAGAGCTCTTTACTTTTACCCATCATCAGATGGTTCTTGTGTGATACCTGGCCATCATTTGGGACTGAACCAGCTGATATTAATTTGCACTGACAAGGGGCAGGCTTGCTTTCTAATTACTGAGAGAGTTCAGCTGGTGTCTTGGCTTTCCATGCCTTTTTACACCTCCCTTCATGTGTTCAATACTTTTTCCCTGTGCCATTCCACATTATTACAAATAACTTCATTTCTGGATATTTATGGTTTAATTTCTTTGTATGTATGGATCACTTGGGTTGTTACCGACATCTGGTGAAAATTTCATGTCATTAGCACCTCTAGTAATATATTTACTGAGAAAAATGTTGACGTGTTCAATACTTATTTTACCCGATGTACATCAGACTAAACAGCAGCCTTTTTCAGTATCAAAATGTGAAAACAATTTGTCTTCTAAATTCCTGTCAGTTTCGTTACCTGTAATGAGCTGAAGTGGTTGTTACGCATGTAGCTTTATCATTCAAACAAAGCGATACAGTCGTAACAAAGGCACCAGTATCCAGTTCAGTTTGGAGGAGAGCAAGCTGCTTCCTCCCCTGAGATGAACC
The DNA here is from genome assembly GCF_001266775.1 of Austrofundulus limnaeus. Classification (NCBI taxonomy): domain Eukaryota; kingdom Metazoa; phylum Chordata; class Actinopteri; order Cyprinodontiformes; family Rivulidae; genus Austrofundulus; species Austrofundulus limnaeus. The sequence continues at coordinate 1,032,031 of NW_013952410.1, read as the reverse complement.
GTGTGTTTGGTTGTTTGCGTCGGTGCTCGGTGATGCAGGGAGACCGACGTGCCCGGACCTGTCGGGTTTAACGAGACCCAAGGGGAGGGAGATCAGTGAGATAACTGCCACCATGTTGCAACTTCATCAGTTACAATCATTACCCACCCAACTCGTTATTGTTTGAAATTCAGTGGGAACGAGGCGTGATTGTTGGCCTGAACACGTCCTTCCACCTTTTTTTAGTTCCTTTTTGTGGTTCCCAGTAAACCCTGTCCCAGACAGATGTGTTTTATAGACTTGGTAGCAGCTTATGTGTATTTTTACTGCAAATAATTAGAACAAATGAGCCCAGATGATACTATTTCTCAAGAAAGGCTAATATCTAAACCTATTAACTTTCTAACTGTGCTATAATTGCACCTCACTCCTCTGTCATTGATTAAAAAGCTTTTTTTCTTGTTCTGTCACAATGCAATCAACAATCTGRCTCAACAATCAACCCAAACTCAAATTCACACTGTAGTTCAGTCGAATCACGTTCGTTTTGTTTGGATCAAGATGATGAAAGCTACGTCTACGGTTAAATTGTGCCCAGAAAATGTGTCGTAACTGAACAGATCTGAATGGAACAAACAGMAAAGTTGAGTGATGGAGAACAGCTGCAGGTGTTCTGCCAAACTTGTTCTGCTTCGGATGTCCTTTATGACACGGCGAAGCTTCAGTTGCATGCTACTTGCATAGGTGGAGGGAAACTAAAGTAACATTGTCCTCTAGTCTTCTGCATGATCCTCTCAGTTGTGAAAATAGCAAGTATTCTTTAATGTTTGGTAGTATTTTCTGCTCCTATCCCATGTGTTCACATRTCTCCTGTGCCACTCTCTGTAGATGCAGATATAAAGCGCAGCGTGAGCTCCAGTGGCCGATCCTTTCTCAGCTCAGAGTCCATGTAAGTAACTGTTGCTGCTCACCTTAATCCTGTATCTTAATCTTAAGATATCATAATATCTCTCATGATTGATATAAAACTTAGACTTAAACAATAAGCAATRGTTTTATCAAGAACTTTGTTGAGCTTCTGTATTTTTAGAGGGGGTTATTATGCAAAATTGACTTTAATRGAGCTTTWTATCATGTTAGAATGTCATTCCTTWATCAGAAACACARCCAGAGTGTTGCTTTGACTCGTTCATGRGTGTTTGAGAAATCCCTGAATCTCCTGTGGAGCRGCCTTAACGCTTAAGGGTACAAAGCTCCGCCTATTTGTGCATAGCTCCTCCCTAGAGCTCAGTCTGCAGCCGAGCTCCCGCCCCACAGAGCACCCCTCCCCCGAGGCATTGTTGTGAAGACGTGCTGAAGCGGGAGTGTCAGAAATGGTAGGAGGTTCTTAAAGAGACAGAGGCCAATTTCAAGGCCCTTGGATACAAAGTCAGWTTTATTTTTGATACAACATTATCATAACAACTGAAGGTAACATAGTTACTTGATTGAGGTTTAGAGTTGAACTATGTGCCTGGAAAATGTTTTGTTTTATGAACCAGATTGGGGATTTTGTTTTGTTTCGGTCCATAAGTAGATAATGAAGTTCTACCTCTTGATGCTTGTAAAGTATATACTTATGTTGTGTGCATTTTTTTGTTCTTTTGTTTGTTTTTCAGCTCTCCCTCCTTCCTGCAGTCTAACTCTGCCGAGTCAGTAGCCATGGGTTTACTCAGGCAGTTTGAAGGCATGCAGCTTCCTGCAGCTTCAGAGCTCGACTGGCTGGTCCCAGAACAAGACGCTCCTCAGAAGGTATGCCGTCTCACTGAAACCCACAACACTCAAAGTGCACTCACATCGCACACAGAAAATCGGGTGCTAACCTTGTCATTGCCTTTCAGCTGCTTCCCATTCCCGACTCTCTGCCGATCTCTCCTGATGACGGGGAACACGCAGACATCTACAAGTTGAGGATTCGAGTCAGAGGCAACCTGGAGTGGGCGCCGCCTCGACCWCAGATCATCTTCAACATTCATCCTGCCCCGAAGTGAGAGAGAACRAGTACTTGTTCTACCTCCTTCTTGTTTCTGCTTATTGTGCTCTTCTGTTATTAAGACCATATTTAAAAAAAGTCTTTAAAGGGATCCCTGATTAGTTGTGACATTAAACTTTATTTGATAAACATARATTTTAACTATAAAATAAAGACTGTAAAAATACTGTAGGCTGTTTAGTTTTGTAAATTTTTAAAAATATATTTTAACACAGATGGAGCCATTTTGTTTACACACAAAGCATACTGGGTAAATGATGACGTGGATAGGTCCTCGATGTGAGCGAGCTATATCCACCCTGAAGGTTAATCTTGGACAATATCTGATGATCGACTCTTTTAAATGAAACCAGAGAGCGTTGACAGAGAGGAGAAGGTAGAAATGACTCAGCCTGTAACTGAAAATATGGATGGAGGACAACAGAGCTGCTTCATGGAAGAAGAACCCCAGCTTAGCCTGTTAGCCTTCACGCTAGCCCTCACGCTATATTGCCTTATATGTATTAGCTCAACTCTAGCGTGACAAACAAGCTAAACTGAGATCCTCCGTCCATATTTTCAATTGCAGGCTGAGTCATTTTTGTGTTCCCCTCTCTGTCATGTGGATGGAGGACCTCAATGACGAGAGGAGAATGTGTAGCGCTGAGCTAATACATACATATGGTGATAGTGTCGGGGCTAACGCTAAAGCTAACAGATTAAGCTGAGGTTCTTCTTCCATGAAGCAGCTCTGTTGTCCTCCATCTATATTTTCAGTTACAGGCTGAGTCATTTCTACCTTCTCCTCTCTGTCAACGCTCTCTGGTTTCATTTAAAAGAGTCGATCATCAGATATTGTCCAASATTAACCTTCAGGGTGGATATAGCTCGCTCACACCGAGGACCTATCCACGTCATCATTTACCCAGAATGCTTTGCGTGTAAATAAAATGGCCCCGTCCGTGTAATATATTTTTAAACTTTTAGTTTAAAAATGATAAAAACTGAACATCCTACAGTATTTTTACAGTCTTTATTTTACAGTTAAAATATATGTTTATTAAATAAAGTCTAATGTTGCAACTAATCAGGGATCCCTTTAAAAAGCTGCAAATGACAAGAAAAAAAAAATTATTTTTTTTTGCTTTTTGATCAACACATTTTAGGAAAATATTCTTGGAGACGATTTTTTTTCCAGCTCACATAAAGTCACGTTTGTTTTAACCAACTTAGAAACACTGTTTTAACTTTTTATGTTCTAAAACCTTACGTGRATGTTGGTTTTCCTTTCAGGAGGAAGGTAATTGTGGCTAAGCAGAACTACCGCTGCGCTGGGTGTGGCACCCGCATCGACCCAGGTATCTCCAAGAACCAACGGAAGAACAGATCTTGAAATCTGCAGCGAACATTTGAACATGACTGCATTTTTTTTTAAACCAGTGTTTTAACACTAAGAGAGTTTGTACAGTTTTGGTTCTTCTTTTTGATATTTATAATTAGATTTCGCAGCTGTAAGAGACTTGAGCGTGAAAATACTTTCAGCTTCACTTAGTCACAGTTTCATCCACTGGGTTTAAATTTCATGTTTAAGATGTAGATTTCTTTTTAAAAAGGGTTTATGTTTTCCTCTACGTTTCTGCTTTTTCCTCAGACTACATCAAGCGACTGCGTTACTGTGAATACCTCGGCCGTTACTTCTGCCAGTGTTGCCATGAAAACGCCCAGGCGGTTGTTCCCGGCCGAGTGCTCAGAAAGTGGGACTTCGGCAAGTATTACGTCAGCAACTTTGCCCGGGACCTGTTGAGCAAGATCGCCGGAGATCCTCTTTTCAACCCCAGCGACATCAACAGCTGCTTGTACAAGAAGATCAAGGCCCTGGAGTCGGTCAGGGTGAGTTCAGAGGCTGCAGCGGCACACAGGGGTCAACACGTTTCTGTTTGTTTGTTTGTTTAACGAGGAGAACGTTGCAGCTTGTATCAGAGGTGGCTGTTCACACTGATGGGTTTGGAGTTGATGATGAATCGCCTGCAGTGCAGTACTCCACCCTCAGAAAAAAACAAACCTGTGACTCGTTGCTGTCTGAGTTGGGAYAAAAAAGTTTTTTAAATGAATAGACGTTCATCTAATATTTTTCAGCTTTTCCCACTAATTCTCAGTATTAAAAAACAAAAAACAATTCAAAAAAAAAAACATAAATATATATTTGACATTTTATTCAGAAGTCTAATTTTATTTTTTTCATATTCATCTTAAGTCCATTAAAAAAGTTTCTGTTAAATAATCTACTTTATTTTGAAATTCAAGGGTAATTTTGCTGCCTGCCTTAGTCAGTGGGCAGAAATGCTGAATTTAAACCTTTTTTGTCCAAAAACAGTCCTCGCATTTCTACTGATTCATAACTCGGAGCTTCTTTTCACAAGTGTTTTCTCTTTTTTCACTGATGTTCCAATAAGGCTGAGGTTTTTATTTTGTCGTTCAGGTTTTAAGGGTGCAGCTGTTCCACATGAAAAATCTCTTCAAGACCTGCCGTTTCTCGAAAGAGTAAGCTCTTATTTTGTCTTTGTTTATAACACATTGGGCCTCATGCAAGAACATGTTTGTATTCTTATCCTAAATTTCTCTTACTTTTGTTTGTACGAAGAATACTCACGTCAGATTCAACAAACTCTTCTATCTTCAGGAAAAGTGTGTAAATGAGCTGCGTAAACTGATGAATGTGTATCAGCTGCTGGTGCATGGGGAGAGGTGATTTACATAATTACCACCCCAAAAGCACCATATAAGGATATACACTTCCTGCTACACATAGCAGGAAGTGTCCATTCATAAATGACATCGCAAAGTAAAAAAGAAGAACTTTACGATTCGGAGATTGAAGTTCTGCTCTCAGAGAGACACCAAAAAAAAWAAATAAATAAAAAGTAATTTTTAGCAGCGTCAGCTGTGGAATTAAAGGATCTGCTTTAAAGCCGAGGAATGAAATGACGACTGCTGTTAACGTCGTGTCTCCCGTCGGTCGTACAGTCACAGAAATAAAAATCTAAATCATATTCATCTCTCTGTAGTTCAGCTCCGGTTTTTCTTTGGTGAAATATTTATTTTCAGTGTAAACAACTGTGTTACTTAGTTTTCACTTATTCAGAGGAGCAGTTGCGCACCGTAAACCCCCCACCCCCTGACCGTCGCAAGTGTCAGAGGCGTTTCTGAAAAAAAGCATTTTAAAATCTCTCAAAACTTCATTTAACTTCATATTAATATTGTAGTTCTATACAACAAAAATTAATATCCAATTTATTTCAATCTAACCAATTTATATTGTTAGTCTAAATTATTACATTTAAAATTATAACTCTAATTCAACAGAATAAACTGTTGTCAACATAATTATGGAGTGTGATTTATTTTCAACTCAAAATATCTTCAAACTAACGAAATATAAAGTTATTAGTGAAGAAAACCCGTCTGGATAANATATAAAGTTATTAGTGAAGAAAACCCGTCTGGATAACAGCAGACTGACTGTACGTAAAATATACGACAGGTCTGGACCACTCCTGAATTTTGTTCGTATCTGAAAAAAATCGTAGAATAAGAAAACATCGGTGAAGCCACAAATTCTCCTAAATCACTCATACGCACAACTTAAGAACAAATCTGTTCGTACGAACGGTTCTTGCATGAGGCCCAATGCTCTTGTGACTCGGGCACTCACTAGTTTGTATTTTTCATCCTTCAGGGTTCTCGACCAGTTCGACAGCCTGCCGGGCCACCTGACCGAGGACCTCCAGCTCTTCTCTCTCAACGACCTCACGGCGGTCCGCAACGGAGAACTGGCCACCCGAATGAAAGAGCTGCTCAAGCTGGGCACCGTGCACGTCGCTAAATGTGTGGTAAGATTGTTCTTTTCAGCTCATCTGCAGCAGCTTTGTTTCCCCTAAAAAAAAAAAACAAACACCATAGAGTGGGCTCCGTTCTTGAAAAGCTCTCTGACTTTTTTTCTTTGTTTTTCGATTTCCGTTTCCTCTCAGCTGTGCCAGGCGAAGGGCTTTGTGTGCGAGTTCTGCGGCAACGACAAAGACATCATCTTCCCCTTCCAGCTGAGCAAGTGCCAYCGCTGCGAAGGTGAGCCCTCGACAAGAGCCCCCTCCTCCCGCCTTTCCTTTCCGCTTAACTGGAGAGACTGGAAGATCTCCCACCCTCGTAGGCTGGCCAAGGTGCTCCAGAGGGACAGGAGGGAAGGAGAGGGTGGGGAGGAGGACGTGCAGCTCACATCAGATCAGGAGGATGAAARGCAAGAGTTGAGGGACTCAGATAATCTGAGGGGGGAAACTATTAATGCATTTCCTCAGATTATAGTTAATGAGTATAAACAGGGGAAGGCAGGGAGCTCATCCGAGGGGGAGGAAAAGATGCAAGAAAAAGAGGGGGGAGYGGGTGTGCACAAAAAAGAGAATAACCACAGAGAAACTACAGATAGGCCCGCAAAAAGGGATTTATTAAAGATTCTGAAAATAGGCAGATTAAAGAAAAACATATCAAAACAAGACCGGAGTAGTGAAACTGAAACATGCAGCAGCCACGAGAGTTTGGACAAAGCAGGACAGGAGGGGAAGGGACGCAGGACGGGTCGAGTCGAATGTTTCTCAAAACTAGGAAATGAGGATGGAGGGGAAGCTGAAGCGAAAGAGGAAGCTGGGAATGAAGAGTTTATAAAAAGGTCGTCGGAGAAAGGAGAGGGACGAGAGGAGGAGCAGAAAGCAGAGGCAGAAAGGGAAACGTCCAAGCCTGAAACGTTGACGGCCGTGAAAAAATCACTAAAACCCCGTCAGCAGGTGGCCGCTTGGTCCGAAGAGAGAAGCAGGGGAGAGAAGGAGGAGCACGGCGACGACATGGAAGGTGAGGAGGGACGAGTGGATCCAGAGGGTGCAGCCCAACCCAAGTGGAGGAACAGTAAAATCCGCAAAGCCAGGAGGGTCAGCAGAGGCAGGAAGATGAGGGAGAGAAGAGGGCAAGACGAAGAGAAAGATGAAGAGGAGGAGAAGTAGAGAATGAAGCTTTACAGATCAAACACATCAGAACTCAGGAAATACACGTCTGTTATCTGCTGTGTTAAAGTACAAAACAAAACCTTCCCTTAAATTTAGCTCTTCACTCTTTTTAGCAAATTTCACTGATGTTTGTTGTCTTAACATTTACAAGTACTCCGTAACTTTCAACTGTATTTCATAATGTTTTATACCTATATATCTGCAACATTGAAAACTGCAGTTTTTTTACTTTTATTTTGAAATAGTTGCACGGCCGCTGCCTGCCGTTGGTTTGCTGAACACAAACTGGGAAATGGATATTCTCTGCTTAAGACCCTGTCACACTACAACGTTTTAGACAACAAGAAAGCTTTAGACAACTATGTTGAAAATGGAATTAAAAAAAAAAAATCAACTGAATGACCACTTTTAGGTGTCCACATACTGTAATTCTAACAAACTGATTAAATATGTAACCTTTCTTAGTAATTTAGACACAAAACTTCTAAGTTGTCTAAAACGTTATAGTGTGACAGAGTCTTTAAGATTTAACCTTCCTGCTATTTAAAACTTTCTCATCAAGGTTTTTTTTATTTTTTAAATTCATTCGGCACAAGAATAATGCTAAAACTGGAACTTAAAGCTGTTTGAAATAGAAGAGAAACAACAGAAAAGCTTTGGTGGTAGTTATTTTCAGTCAGTTTGTGGTGTGAAGCTTTCATGGTTTTCTTTCGTTGTGTTTTGAGTTCCCGGCAGACCCTCGGTGTTGGTTTGGACACGTTGCACAGCTGGTGGTGGTTAGATGTTTTGGTGCTCTCTGGTCGATCTCTTGGGTTTTTTCCTTACGGTGTTGCGACTTTATTGCTCCTTTTTATTTATTTTTTAGTCTCTGCAGCTTTTGTCTTGGTTGCTGCCGGCTGTCTCCAGATAAAAACGGCTGCTAGATGATGTCAGTGAAGACCAAATCACCCTTAAATGTTTACCAATTTTAACATTTGCTCTGGTTGAGAATTTCATTTTAGTTTTAGTTTTTTTTTCTCTTCTGCCRGAATTCAACAAGTAGTTTTTGTGCTTTTGTCTCATTGGTCTGTATTTAATTTTATTTTTTGTTTTTTGTAAATTTGTTGTGGTTGTTGAAGGAGGAATGTCATTATGATTGTAATTTATGTCTAATGTAGGCTTCATCTTCATTCAAACATGAAATAAACGTTTTATTTTTTTATAAATTGACACCGCCTTTCATTTCATCCGTCCACCCTCATCATTTGTTAATGAATTAGCTGAAAGGTGTATTTTAAATGAAACGGAGCAGWGGCTGAAGCTCTTGTCAGTGTGTTATGAGTAAACAGGGCAGGTCTGTACAGGTTTAGGTTCGTTGAGCCTCAGAACACGATCGGCTCTCCTCCACCTGCGTCTCCTCCCTCTGTGCCTTTTATACTCCTCCTCGCCCGCCCTGCCCCAGGTCTCCGTGTGATTGGCTGCTCTGCTGGAGCGACACGCCTGCTCCAACCGTGCGCTCGAACGCTCGCAAACGGGACCGCTGGTGCTCCTGACGGACTAACGTTTCCTCTGTTCTCTTCCTCAGAGTGCCACGCGTGTTACCATCGCAGCTGCTTCCGCACGGGGAAGGACTGTCCTCGATGCCGGCGGCTGGCGGAGCGCAGGGAGAGGATGGCGCGCAGAAACGTGGAGGAGCAGGAGGACGAGGGAGGCGGGGCCTAGCGCCGTCGGGAACGCGGCAACCCTCAGGAGTAAAAGGAGCAAAACGCGACGATGATTGTACTTCCCCGGTCCGGYCCTTCTCCAGTGTGGGTGATCGTGTCCACGGCAAACCAGCTTTCCAGGAGTAGATCTTGGACTACGTCCCTTTTTTTTTTCTGAGCTGAAAGATCCTTTTCTTAAAGCCCCTTTTAATACATGCACTTTAGATTATTAAAGCATCCTGCCTGAATTAGCAAATGAGTGACTATTACAGACAAAAAAAAACTGTTTAATTACCTCCTTAGTTAAGAAATTTTCTATAATATAACTGTATTTTTATATAAAAATGAATGCACTAACATGTTCTGATCATTTATTGTAGTTTTTTTTGGCGCAGAAGCTTAAAAAAAGGTAATTGCTCTTAAGATGAGGTTTAAAACCTGCAATGTTTTTTTTCTTAACGTCCTTCAGCAGGGCTGCGTCATTCCTTTCCCTAACAGCCTGCTCTGTTTGAGAACATGCAAATGATCCAACATTGCACACGTTTTTGACGCCACACTTCTTTTTGTGCAGCTTAACAAGAGCCAAAGACTTCCGGAGCTTGTCGGCACTTGTGTGTCGGGACGCTTGCGGGAAAAGCGAACTTGTTTGTCGTGTCAGCAGAAAGCGTGAATGATTTTAGGGTTCAGTTGGAGATGGTTCTCTCGACCTAAGATGGCAGGAGAGTATTTGTTTTAAAGAACGACACTGAAAGCTAAAGGATGTTTTTTTTTTTTTAAGAGTTTGACCGATGCCGTGTTTGAGTAATCCTGCCACGTTTGTTTTAATTTGAACATTTACCCTGGACTTCTCCTTTCTTCTTGTTTTGCTACTTARGTTTCCTTTTAAGCTATTTTAAACCCGTTTGTGACCAACGAACAAATGGTGAAACCGTGTCGGGAGGAAAGTTTTGAGTTTGCAGGACTGGATTCCAAAAAGAGTCTTCAGAATCGGTGTTGCAATGAAACTGCAAACGCTCCTGTTTGTGCTGCTTAGTTTGTGTGTGTGCTTATGGACGTGGAGTGTGTGTGTGTTTTGAGGTGAACCTGCTGTTCTCGCAGCTCGAAGCTGATTTCTGAGTTTGGAAATAGCAGATTTTTTTTGGTTAATTGCACTGATCTGTGTGTCTTGTTTGTGTTGTGGGCGGAGCTCCGGCGCCATCCTTTTAAATGTTCGTTTTAAGAACATGGGACTTTGACCTTTTCACCCTGAACCYTAAAAGATGTTCCTGTCATCTGGTTTATGCAACACCGAGAGCGGCTCCGTCCATTATTCATCACTTTTAAAAATCTGTACGTCTCCCTTYGCAGATTCGCTCATTCACCTATCAGACGTTCTGCTGATGCCTACGTGACGTTTTAAACACTGTCATCACCTCTCTGTAGGGTTTATAGGGAGGTTTTGTTTGTCTGGGGGAAAACAAGCTTTCTGTTTCTTGCACTCTCAGCCCTCTGTTCACGTTTAGACTTATTTCTTGTGGTTACTACTGGACCAGTTCAGATAAAAGTTTACCTGCTGCAGCTCATTTGTCACTTATGATGAGTTTATTGTTGTTTTGGGTGTTTTTGAGGTTTTAAAAGAAATGTTTAATCAGCTTTCTTGTACTAAAAAAAAGACTAAACTGGGTGAAGCACTCATTTATTTCTAACTTTAGCTCCCTTTCATTCTAATTGTTTAATAATTACTGCTTTACATGGAGACGAACTGTTCTGGGATGAATACTGATGTTTTTGAATTCTTGCAAGAAAGAAACGACGGCCCTCTTCAGCTCCTAAAAAGACCACCCAATCCCCGTCCTGAAAAACCTCCTCAGCCTGTTTGTTTTTGGACCGCCTTTYTTTTGGAGGGTGATGAAGTTTAAAGTGCACTACAGAATGTTTATTATTAAAAATGTTAATTAGTCTTATAATATATCTTGATTTGCTTTGAAATTGTAATTATGTTAACAATAAATGACTGGCAAGACTGTTAAATATTTGAGTATTTTTTATGTGCTTTAAATATTTATTATTTGACTCATCAGATAATTGCGATGGAGTAATATGCTTGCATCCACATTATGTGAAATTCATCAACGCAACCATTAATTGCAATACAACTTCTGTAAATTATGAGTCCATACAGTTGTTTGCACAATCATTTCAAAGTCCTGCTACTGATAATTTGATGCTGATGTTTTCAAAGATTGGTAACGCTTTCTTTTACGGTACCCTTATTACCAACTAGTAATTAAATGCAATTACTACCTTATTACCATGTAATTACGTGGTAATGAGGGTACAAAAACTACTGTTAGTAAAACTACATTTATTGGGTAACTACAATCAAATTACTATTCAATAGTAACTCAACATATTTATAACCAAAAGAATGCAACTAAATTTTGGAGTTAGTGGTTAATTGCAATAAAATATAACTTTAAAACTGTCCAAATTAACTACTACTTATTTAGGTGTTACATAATGAATTGTAATACATTACCAGGTAAGTGCTACATTACTGCAGACAATTACATAGTAAAATTGTACCCTAATTACCATGTAATTACGTGGTAATAAGGTAGTAATTGCATTTAATTACATTTTTATTGCTTTTTAATTACATGGTAATAAGGTAGTAATTGCATTTAATTACATTTTATTACTTTGAAATTACATGGTAATAAGGTAGTAATTGCATTTAATTACATTTTATTACCTTGCAATTACATGGTAATAAGGCAGTAATTGCATTTAATCACATTTTTTATTAGCTTGTAATTACATGGTAATAAGGGTACCATAAAAGAAAGTGTAACCAAATGATTAAGTATTTATTTTAATTTATAAGTTGACAAGTTGCTCAACGTTCCACATTTTAATACAGTGGTAAAACTGCTTTTTCTTATTATAGTTATAAAATAATGGTGTTGTTCTCATGATATTATGACTTTATTCTTGTAATTTCAAAAAATAAAAATCTTGTGATGTGGTCCTAATATTCTGTTGTAGATAAATAAATAAAAAAAGACGGAATACATAAAATTTAAATAAAACACTTTTTTTCTTTGTACAGGAAATTAAACTTCCCTAAAAGTAACATCATTTGAGAAATTACACATTATTTGTACAATTGCACCATCTAGTGGCAACAATGTGACAGCATTATTTTATAACTTGAATTTAGCTGTTTTAGTAAAAATAAAACAATGTGACCAGATTTCAATGGAGATGATAGCTGTAGCTTATCAGCTCTGCATTAAAAAAACGTAAGCACATAGAAAGGTTTTAGTCAAGTTTTAAAGAATAAATCATGCGGCGTAAGTGTTGTTCCAGAGCCAGATCCCCATGATGGTGATGAAGCTCACCAGGATGAAGAGGATATACAAACCGAACAGCAAGCGGTCGATCACCATCCCGATCATCTTCCATTCCTCTGAGGTTTTGGAGCTCTGGAAGTATTTGTCCACCTGAAGACGGACAGCCGTGAGGTCTCTGCTCAGTTTCTGCAGCTCGTCCAGGGCCGGCTCAGAGGGGAGCGGGGTCCTCACTGGAAGTGCATCACTCAGACCGGTCTGACCCCCTGAGGTGGTTGTGGAGGTGGTATTTATTGRTGAGTCTATAACAAAAATATATTGTTTTATACAATATAACAACAATAAACTTGTGACTGAGGAACTGTGAGTCTCTCTACCTTCAGGAGATGGATTGAGGAAGACCGTCACTCTGTTGCTCTTCTTCCTAGGCGGGACACAAACGACCACGGCCAGGTAACGCAGCACCAGGACACTGAGCCACTGAGGCACGGCGCTGTACTGACCCGAGCTGAACTGGATGTTGGTGATGAAAACTGTCTCCAAAAGGCTGGCGACCATCAGGGCGAGACTGATGGAGAAGAAGACATCTGCAGGGAACATCAAAACTACTTCAACCAAAATGCAAWGAAACGTGGCATATTTTGCTGTTTTTTTGTATGCTGTCAATCTCGTGTTCCATAAGTTCCGATCTTAATCAGAGAATGTTGACATTGCAACTGGATAAACCTGCTGCTCATCTCTATGCGCAGGAATCACACACTTGGCAGAYCGATCGTGCTTTTGGAGGTGTGGCATTCACACATGAAGTGGAGCGTGACCAAAACAAGAAACCTCACACGCATGTTTTCAGAGAGCAGAGGGCAGAATGTTCAGTTTGAGGGTTGTTTGACTCGACTGTGAAAGCAACGCCCCCACCTTTTTTTTCATCTTTAATGTTTCCAGCGTTTGTTAGTTTGCGTCTTTGCTCGTCTCAGCTCATCGATTTTGCATCTTTGGTTTGCATCTCCTTTATGTCGTCTCTTCCTGTGCTTCTTTGTTTAAAGTGTCTTGAAATTGGCCTCCATTTCTTTAAGAACTTCCTACCGTTTCCGACACTCCCACTTCAGCACGTCGTCACAACATTGCTTCGGGAAAGGGTGGGGGCGGGAGCTGGGCTGGGGACTGAACTCCAGGGAGGATCTTTGAGTAAGTAGGCGGAGCTTTGTAGCAGCAATCGTTTAGGCAGCTCCACATGGCGACCACAGGAGGTTCATGAATTTCTCAAGCATGCATGAACGAGTCAAAGCAACACTCTGGGTATGTTTTCAATGAGGGAATGACATTATAACATAAGTTTAAAACATCTTTTTTACATAACACCCCCCCCCCCCCTTTAAAAGTCTTTTAGTTTTGTTTCCTTGTTTCTTTTATCCACCTTCTCGCATTTGGCCTTCTACAGAAACACAGACTCAGACACTAAATCTTGGGGGTGTCACTCACTGATGAGAGGCGTGGTCTGCCCGGTGACCGGCAGCAGGTCGTTCATGATGAGCAGGAAGACGGTGTAGCCCAGGATGAGGGTCATCTTGAAGGAGGACCGGTCGACYCTCTGTGGAGGCAGCAGGAAGCTGAAGAGGTCCACYGTGATGAGGAAGCAGCTGGGSAGCAGGAGGTTCACCACATACAGGGTTGGTCGGCGGCGCAGGATCAACTAAAGGAGGCAAACGGGAAGGAAATGAAAATTTAATCTCAGAAGGTTTGTTTTATCTCTAAGGTTTGGCGTCTACGCATTATCATCAGCTCAGTGAAAACCAAAGCGATCAGACTTACAAAGTATTTGATCTCAGAGTATTTTCCCTCCTCRAACTCCAGCGTGGAATGAGTCATACTGATGTCTGCCAGCTCCCACTCCCCATCAGAGTCCATCACATTCTTGGACTGCTGCAGGATCTCTTCACTCGTGCTTCCGGGAAACATCCTAATGTCCGCGGCTTCAGACATTTTTAGTTTTCACAATGTGGCTCATTGAGTTGAAGTTTTTAACAACAGAAAACATGTAGAACTCAGTGAAACTGAGTCGTTTTCTGGTGTAGTTTGAATACAACAAAGAAAAAAAAAAACAGCAACCAGGTTTCGTTTACATGTTTAGCCTCACCCAAGTGTAGATAGGATCCAAATGTCAGCGAGCAGTTTTGGATGTCAAAGGGGAAATTGTAGATTCCTAACTGGCAGGAGCTGACCACTCGGACTGGTTTATCATCGTAAACATGGCCTGTGTTGTATAAGTAGACGTAYGGAGGTTTGGGAGACTTGTCCTCGTCTAAACTGGAGTTAAAAACACAGAAAGGCCAAATAGTTTGCTAATTTTTTTAAAATAATCGAAACGTTGATGGTTCTAAACGTTCTGTGTGTCTCAGGTGCTTAAAGCTGCAAAAATGATGACGATGCTTTAAACTTACAACTCTGAGATGAGAACATCTGGAACCCACAGCTGGTCCCGAGGCACAGAAACTCGGTTAGTTCCACAGTTCTGCTGGTCCCAGCTCAGTCCGGCTATGTTCCACTCCTYCAGAACACCGAACAGTTACTGCCGTTTGAAACGCATGAATCTCCTGAACTGATTCGTTACACTGGACAAAATAAAACAAAATTAGGTTTAAATTTTGTTGCTTGTTGTGTGTTCTTTAAAAAACTTACCAAAACCTGCCATAAAACTGTTGTCAAGATTTGTGCTTTTTCATCCTGCAAAGAAGACGATCAAATTATGAAAATTAGAGAATTTATTGATTATTATAAAATAATGAATGTTAAAACCYTAAAGATTAACGTGGCTATAAAAGATTAAATTAATGGACTGTTTTTAATTGCATGGTATCAGCTTTAGAAGCTTCAAAACAACTTTTTTCATGACATAAATTTATCTTTTTATCAAAAGTATTTTTTTAATCAGTTTGCTGATGGTCCTTCTAAAATAAAACTAATATTTTTGCTGCTAAAGGCTTCAAACATGCAAAAAGAAATTTAAATTTAGTTTCAATTCTAGCTTTCAAACGTCACCTTCTTGATTTAAATATTCGATTACAAAAAAAAAAGTATTTTTTGGCTACATCCACATGTCATACGAACATGTCTGATAAACAKAAAGACCTCATGAGTACTTTATATAGAATCAAACTGAATCTGTTTAAACTCACCACTCCTAAAATMCCGACCACAATGAAGCTGAGGGTTATGTTCAACGAATCGGAGAAACTGGCGACAGGACGSATCAGATTTTTGGAGAAAAGGTTTTTCTCAAGTTCTTGAAATAATGAGTCCGGGGTCGGGCTGCTGCAGTTCAGAGCTGCCAGAGAGCCTTCGAATTCAGAATACAAAAACAAGAAACAGAGAATAAATAAATATAATTACACAACCTGAACCTGGAAACATGAGCATATTGATTATCAGCTCATAATTAATAGATTTATTGCAAATTTWACAGCTCTTGTCACCAAAACATCAGGAAAAACTGCAAATTTATGAGACGGGTTGTTTTTCTTTTACCCTTAAAGTGGTTAAAACATAGATTCACATCTTTATTTTTCTGTTTTCTCTTTTCAACACTGGAAAAATAGCCTCTTAATACAGTGTAACAAAAAGTAAGAGTTTTATTTCTTACCATGAAACATCAACCAGACGATGATGAGCTCAAAAGGTTTTATTTCTGCCATTTTCCTCCTCAATGAAACCATTGCTACTTTTAAGTGTTTCTGAATGTTGATGAATAAAAGTCAACAGTTTGACTCTCTGTATGATGATCTGTTGTCACATGACGTCATCAGGACACGAAACCTCCTCCAGCGACTAATATTGACTTTGTAATATGAGCCATTTCCGTTAATAACTATTTGCTAACGGTTCTTTAAATATTTTTTTGAGGGGACTTTTGAATCAACAAGAGATCACAATGTGCTGTTCACAGTGCACAATTTCTTTCTTTTTTTTGTTGGAGTTGTACAATGTTTGAAATACAGTTGATTGAGTCTCAGCATGTTATATTTAATATTGACCTGTAGAAACCTTCATTACTTTTATTCAACCCCTTAAAGTAACGTTATTTCAAAACTGAAGCATAAAACATAAAAAATTACAAGATTACATTTAGTCAAACATCTTCCCTGTTAAGAAAGCTGTATATGTAAATATAGCTATGTGTAAAGTAGTAAACATCATTGGCTTTATTAAACATTAGACAGTTTATTGTTTTTTTACAGAATGCATTAAAATAAATTTTAAACATAACCTATTTATAGTCTTGCAAAAGAATCTCTAAATAAATCACATCAGTTTTCCAGGAGCTTAAACCTAACTTTAAAAAAGTTTTTTTTTTCATGTATTTTTAATTTCTGTGCGCAGACACCGGTCCAGTTAGCTCTGGCTGATCCAGATGCACCACATGGTGATGATGACCAGGGCGTAGCAGGTGATCAGCAGCAGGTAGATGCGGAACAGCAGGTAGTCCAGGATGTAGCCCACGTGGCACCACTGTTCCTGCAGCTCGTTCTCCTTCTGCATGGAGTCCAGGTGGGCCCGGAGGTCCCTCAGGTACTGACAGATCTGCTGCAGCTCCGGCACAGAAACTGGACCTGACAGAGGAAGACTTCTCCTGAATTGCTTTAAAACAGGCTGAAATGACTGACGTTTTCATCGTGATTACCTCCATTGCCGGTCGGATGCCTGTCAGGGGTCTGGCTGACGGGTTGGATGACCCGCGGGCCCGCGGTGCCGTTTGAGCTCTCATCTTTCTCCTCCTGTGTTTTGTCAGGCGGCCGGACATCTTCAGGCCAGCGGTAACAGATCAGGTTGGCGATGTGTTTGAGGATAARGACTTGAACCCAGTTGGGAACCACCTGGTACTTCATGGAGCTGTGATGAAGGACGTTGGTGATGATGACCGTCTCCAGAAGACTGATGACCATGAGGGCCAGACACACGGAGAAATAAATCCCTAGAATAAAAACACAGATTAAAAGTGTCTGACCAAACGTGGTAGTTTGTAGGCCTAACGAARAACCACACGCTACCTATGATGGGAGTGCCGTTTGCCGTGCTGGGCAGCAGGTCGTTCATGATGAGCAGGAACACGGTGTAGCCCAGGATYAGGGTCATCTTGAAGGAGGCACGGTCGACGCTGTGGGGCGGCAGGTAGAAGGACAGGATGTCAATGAGCATGAGGAAGGAGCTGGGGATCAGCAGGTTGACCACGTAGAGCACCGGACTTCTCCTTATCACCACCTGATYGATAAAACAAGAACAAACAGTTAAAGTCAGAGGCCCTCGTTCTCACACTCTCAGCTTCTGCTTTGGTTTGGACCAACTCCAGAGATAAATACCTGACAGGTTAGCTGCAACTTTCTGCATCYTACCAAGTCAACAGCTAGATGTATTTTTTATTTAGTGTTGAGAAGGTGGTTTTGAAGCTGTTTGAACCAAGTCAAATAGTTGTTGYTAGTAAAGCATAATGCAGCCCAGTATGAACCCTGCAAGTACCAGGTGGGTACTTGGTATGTAAGTACCACTGACAAGGAACTGGTTGGTTCCTACCAGGCACATACCCCCCATAAAAGTCAAGTAATACATACCAAGTTTTTTTTTATTTTTATCTGTTTTATTTACCCTTATTTAACCAGGCAAGTCCCGCTGAGATCGCAAATCTCTTTTTCAAGGGAGGTCTGGGCTTGAAGGCAACCTATCGTACAT